>NC_138530.1:28001635-28599135 GCF_964234715.1 Podarcis melisellensis
GAAGTGGGGTGGTGGTGGTGTTAAGACTAAGTTAAGAAGGGAAAGAGAAGTTTGTGAAGTACTGCCTTGTGTCAACAGCACTCTTGTTTATCTAATTTCAAGTTAGAGACACATTTCACATAGCTCCCTAGGATGTTCATATAAACTGTTCAGCATTCTACATTTTTAAAAGTATTCAAATGGGGGAAAGCTATATTACTATTTACCGGTATTTATTTTCATTAATGAATAACTTCCCATGAGGCATCCTGGAGCTATTTATAATATAATAAAAACATACATAATACAGTTATATACATCTATAAACATCTATTGAGTGGTCTGGTCATATATTTTGCAGCAAATCAACAAGACTTTCAATCAAGAAGAAGCTGGCTTTGGGCATGTGATCATGCTGAATCTCATACTGAGCGAGAGAGAACTCCCAAGGTAAATGGGAATCCATTTGCAATACAGGCAAGCATTATCAATCCATGTAACTGTGAATTTTGGTGACACTGTGGTATAAGATGAGATCATTATCTTAGAAAGCAAATAATCCCCCGGAGCGTGGCCAAACCACTTAGTAGTGTTCTCTGGAGTTGGCCAAGGTATACTGAATGCTGTGCTACTGGCAATTGTTCTATATTGTCTGTTTTATAAAGAGTAAAAACATTTACTTTTATTGTATGCTGTAGTGGTCTCCTTAGAGAGGAAAAGTGAGATATAAATTATTTCAAATAAAAATACAGTCACATATTCACACATATTGAATGTTCATGGAAGAATGGTGATGCAGTTCATGGACACCTTTTACTGCCCAAGTCCTTTTGGAAAGATGGGGCTCTCTGGTGCTAGCTAGATAGCACCCAACAAGTATAATATTGAATTTTCTAGTATTTCTTTAAAAAAACTTTAGCAGAACATATTTGACTTGAAAAATAGTTATTTTGCATTACTACTCATAGTAGGATTTTGTATACTTTTATCCAAGATCAATTACTAGATTTTTAATGAGCAGTGAAATGAAAGAGAATGTTCTTTCCCTTGCCCCAAAGCCAGCAACTACAGAAATGAAGAACAATTGTAAAATGACAATCTGTATTTGGATTTCAGAACTTTTAGGGTTATACTGAAAGGAAAAGAGGAAGAGAAGGGGGAAAGAATTACCGTATATATTGTTTACCTGGTAGGAACTCAAGGCAGCAGAACAGTTTTATAACAACAGAATGTTGTGAGCTCTTTATCACTCAAAAAAAGAAGAGCTTTCACCTGGGAAACAGGTAACCGGATTACATGGAGGAAAGCTACATAAAGTCATAAGAGTTAAAGCTCAGTACAAGGAAGCTGGATGTATACTGGAGGATTACACATTTTTCAGGAGGTAGCAGGTATATCAAACCAGTGAGAGCTACTTTGGGATTAGCATTTGAAAAGCAATCCCTTCTTGATGTAACACACACACACACACAACCTTAACACTTATAAAGGACCAGCTGATTATTAAATACATTGTTATATTACAATTAAAGCCACAAAATATTTCTATAATGTGAGGGGTTTGACAAAATTCAACTATTTGCAAAGACTGCTTAAGCGGAAATAAAGCTATCAAAGCTGAATGAATGCTTCAAGAGATTAATATTTAAACAGAAGTACCTGCCTGATAATACTAGAAAAGAAATACCACTGTTTGCAGACAGGTGTGGAAACTGCTTTTCTGTGTTTTCTTATAGGCTATACACTTTTGCTGCATACCTAAGATTAGATAACCAGCAGTTTGGATAACAGAAATTTAACTTCAGCGAAAACCATGAGGGCATAGAATGTTGACATCCATATTCACAAAACACCTGCATGCGTTTTGTTTATTCAGATGGATTACCGTGATTGGTTAAAAAAATATATAAACAGACAGATGGAAGAGAATGGAGATAAAGATTAATTTGAAAGAATGGTACGGTGCATTCTTCAGAGAGTGTACCCAGTTTCCGGGAAACAGCATACAGCGTCCGCAGCAGAACAGCTGACTCTTTCAACAGCTACCAAGGAAGCTGCTTGCCCTTTTTTCCAGCTGAAGAGGTTAGAGCATGGATGTGGCAGCTGATTTAAATACATCATCATAACCTCATTAGCAATATCAGATTTCTTTATAAGGATCAGCAGTGCCAGTAATGTAATGCACTGTCAGAGAGCTTAGAAGTCACAACTGGCCAAGGAGGAAGGGTACTATGTGCACATGGGATGAAAGTCAGCTGGCAGTTACAACAAAGGTGTTGTTGTTGTTGTCGTTGTTTTAGCTTATCCATATGGAGCTTTATTATGAAGGTTTAATTATGTGAGTTATTTATCCTGTCTCTCACCTTACAAGGCGGTAGCAGATGCCAGTATTTGGAGAGCTGAGAACCAGCAAACCAAAATATTCTCTGAGTGATAAATCACACACAGTGGAATAAGCGAATAGCATGGATGCCCCGTGACTTGTCATGAGAATGTTCTTAATATATCACGCAGCAAGATGGCTAAACTTCAAGTTAAATGAAAAGAAAGAAATGACTGTTGCATTTCAACTGTGCAGCATCACATTGCTAAAAATGTTTACGAATCTGGAAACTGCATAAAGCCTTTATTTTTCCTTTCTTTTCTTGTTCCTTTTTTTAAAAAGTTGAAATTCTTTGGCACCGTAACCTGATTTCTGCACAGAGAAAAGCTGGATTTGGTGAACTGTGTGAATTGTGTAAATATAACCAACTGGCATAGATTTTCTCATGACGCCTCCTCACAGGAAGGGAAGACACTCTTGCTTCTTCACCAGCCTGATTCATCTCAGCATCTCAGCCTCCCTCCTCTCCTGCTTCTGCTTCCGGACTTCTCTCTGCTACAGACTCTCCTTGCTCACTAAGCCCTGTTACCTCTTCAGCTTTGACACCTGTTCTTCCCTGTCTTCTCCCTCTGATTGTCGTCCCACTTTGTGTGATTTATTGCAGGCTGGCTCCTGACAGCTCCCATGGTTGACAACATCCACATCATACATTTAAAGCACGATTATTATTATTGTTAATAATAACTTTGATTTATTACCTACCCTTCACCCTAAGTCCCAGGACAATTTAAAATACAACATACAATTTAAAATGCAACATTTAAAACACATGACTAAAGAAGCCTGAAAACTGGAGTTGGTTAAGAGTGCTGGGAATTGCATCTTTCTGTTCCTCTGCAGAACATTTCCTAGGATTCTTTGGGGAAAACAAAGTGCTTTAAAAGAAGTAATCTTAAACACCAGGTGAAAATGTTCTTGTTTAGCCTAGTATTTGGTTCATGCTTTGCTTTATGTTGGGCAGGAAGTGGCACCTCTTTGGGAATTTCCTAGTTTGACAGGTCCATAAGTGTATGCTCCCAGTAATGCTAATATCTAGTTATTTGCTTGTGTGAGAAAGGAGGGCCAAATAATTCACAGCTGCCTCTGCATTGTAACTGTCGCATCCCTTATAGTCCTCCATGTGCCTACATAAGGGGCCTGAAGCTGGAACACAGGAAATGGCCTTATATCAAGTCAGACCACTGGTCCATTTGGTTAAATATTGTCTAGGCTCTAGAGCTTGAAATGAGTATTTCTCAGCTCTGAACAACTTGGGTCCACAATACATCTGAACTATAATACCTCTGAACATTTATATACTAGTTGAAATTGTCCAGAGACGAGCTCCTAGTTGTCCTCCACATTACAGAGGCTCAAATGCCTTCAACCAGAAGTCATATATTTACTGTTGCCAGTCCCATGCTGTGGAACACTCTCCTAGCAGAAATTTGGCAGGCACCCTCACTTTTGACTTTTAGGCATTCCTTGAAGACTTTTTTTATGCAACTGTTTAAAACCTTCTGATTAGCCCATTATTTTACAGATGGGTTTTCCCCCTGTTTTTAATGTTTTTAATTTTCGTTTATTGTATACCTATTGTTGTACGGTGCCCTGATGTCTTATGGCAGAGTGGTATATACTTTTATTTTTTTTAAGTACCGAGACGACCTTTCAAAACCTTTTTCGGCCAGTGAGGCAAGGATCATGGGAGCACTGGAAATGTTCACAGCGGGAATACCTGACTCCTAGAAAAGCTCCACCCAAAATCAGGCTACACAACTTCTATGGAGAGAAATACTCATGGTATAAGGGAAAATACATTTTGTTTGCATTTACTATTCATTACAAGGAATGCTTTAAAAAGGATATCAAACTGCCAAAAAAAAAAATTTGATTACTTGATTATTTTGTCTGTGACTGACTGGTCAAAGTTTGAAGTATCCAGTACAGTCCTCAGTCCTATGAATAATATGCAGGGAGGGCACTCTCACACACCCTTAATGACAGATGATATCTGTTTTCAGCTAAGAGTTTGTATTTAAGAGCCACTGAAGCTCAGCAACAGTATATTCTGGCTCAAATGAGCTGAAAATTGCATTCGATTTGAATTTCAAAACTGGAGGGGAGAGGGAAAGGGGGAAATGGCCACCATGAGGGGGGAGGGATGTCTCTCTCTCTTTCTTACCACTTCCTGATTCACAGAGACTATTTTAACCAACTACTTTAAGATCCAGTACATGATGCCGAGAAAAGAGCATTGCTGGAAAGCAGCCAGTCAGTTTTAAAATAAATGTTTAATTGTCAGGATCAAAGTAAACTCTGCTTTTATGTATATTAGGGAGAGGAAAATGTTCAGGGGGAGGAAAAAACCCTCTAAATAATTGAGGGGTAGAAGTTTCGTCATATACCTGAGAGGAACAGAAAGGAATGAAAAAGTTTCCCACGTGGGACCTCAGAAAATTGCATAGATGACCAAATATTTGTATACAATTTTTTTTAAAATGGATGTAGATTTTGCTTGAGTTCTAAAAGAGTGAAATATTGACTCAAGCAGGTCATCTTCAAATTTGGAGAATTTCCTCATCAGCTTATGTACATTAAGTATCCATACATAATCTCAGCCTTAAAGCAGACATCCTTAACAATGAAAGATTCCAGTGCCCCTCCCAACACACACCAAACAGACCCTCTCAGGTGTTAAGATTAATGGGGGGGGGGGACATATTGGTAGTTCCACGGCTTTTCAGAAAGGCAGGGGATGGGAATCCCAAAGCTGTGGAATACCCTCCCTACAGAAGTACATTTGGCATTTTCACAATGCAGTTTTTTGTTATATACTGAAGATGCACCTCTTTACCCTGGACTTTGAAACATGATATATATTTTAGGACCCACTCTATTCTCTTGCTTGTGATCATTGTTGTAACACACCCTGGGACCTTATGGTGAAAGGCAGATAAGGAATTTAATGAATAAAAACACTCGTGCTATCTACTTTTTTGTCACTCTTACCCATTTCTTTGTCAGAACATCTAGCCATCAAAAGTAGAAGTGGGGACTGGAAAAAGTATGCATCACTACATTACAATGTTTGCTTCATTGCTCCTTGTCTCCCTAGATTCAAAGCAGTATGACATCACACCCCAATGAAAATCAATAGACTATATGCAGCACAACCCTATGCATGGCTACTCTGAAGTAAGTCCTTATTCTTCTAAGCACAGAGATTCCTCTAAAATACACCACAACCGTAGGAATCTATTTTATGTTCTCTAGCAACTAGGCACTGATTTACGTAACAGCAACAATAAGAGCACAAAAGTATGGTAAGCACAAAACACCTAACTAGCTGCAGGATTGTCCTAATTCTTAGGCTCCTAGGGGATTTGAATAACCCTTCTCACTCTCACATACCTTATAAGTGAGGCAGGACTTGTCTCATATTTCTTGTGGGCTTAAAAGCAATAAAAAAGCAGCAGGTCTATACCAAAGACTAAAGTGGAAAGAAACTTTCCAAAACACAGTAAGTAAACTTGCCGTAAAGAAGACTGCCTGCATACGTTTGGCTCATCTCTTTTCTAGAGAGGGTACCCTCTCCATGTCTGAAGTCAAAATGTCCATCTCTGGTTGGCACTATGACATAGTGTTGATTATGATTTATTAAGAGCTCTTAGCTGCCAGAGGCATTATAATTAACAGCTTCCCTTTTTTAAATATATATTAAAAAACATAAATGAAATTGGAGCTGCTAAGTGCTGGGTGTCTACAAAGCATCGATGAGATCATCTGCAACTGACAGTAGCCCATGGAACAGAATAAATATAGGGGAGGGTAGTTGGCAGTGGTGGAAATGCAGGGTATTTACTCAATAAGTACCTATTTTCAGAATTTCCTTCGAGCTGGCTTGGACTCAGAGCTATCAATTATTTAAAAGAAGTAACATGATGCTTCCTTTGTTGAGGCAAATCAGCAAGCAGACCCCAAGAGAGAATAAAAAATGAATTAGGCAGAATTTATTAGTGTGCTTGAAGATAGCAGAGATTCAGCCACTAAGTCTGGCTAGGGGTTTAAAAAACAGTATACACCTGCCCATGAAAGATAATTTCTATTTCACCCTCCACCTCAATCCTTTCCAAACCCAATTTCCCCCTTTTTCTTTTAAACAGGGCATAACAGTGACATCAATCATTCTTCAAACAACTTCTTTTAAAAAAAAACTTGGTTGATATATTGTCTTCATTTAAATTACAAATATACTAATCTACAACACTGTTTACCAAGCAGCATATTAAATGAAAGATGTAAAAAAATGGCATCACTCACTTTTTAAAAATGACTCTAGAATCAGGGACACATAAAAACAGGCAGACTGGTATACAGACTTGGCTGCTATATTTCAGTCCTAGAGAATGCATTTCAATTACTGTGGTTTTTTGCACAAAACATTTCTATTCCAGTGGTTAGCCTGGTCAACGTGAACAGAGGCAAAACCAGTGCACAACATCACTTTTAGCAGTCAAGCACTGTTAACAGTGTCTATAATGCAATGTCTAGTGCCCAAACCAGCTTCTGGTTTAAGCTTCTGAACCTGAACTAAAGGAACTATACCATGATAGCAAATAAAGTTTTAAAAGGAAACTGGGGGGGGGGGGGGACCACGATTGTTGCAAAAGTAAGCAATTCTATGTGTTTACATCTCTTTGCTTGCATTCTGTTGAAGTTGCCATGCCAGTTTTGTTTGTGTGAATCCTTCCATGAAAACAGTATCAGGAATGGTACACATATCATATGAGATGGGTACATATGTATTTATTCCCATGGCAAATATCCACAATGGAATAGACATGTGTAACCATTTCTTCTTCATTTTTCAGGTGGTAGCCCTATGACATCATTGCCAAATTTTAGAAAATGCCTTTCCAGAAATAGCATCTGGCTTTTTGGCAAAATTGAAAAGGCAGATTTAAAATTTGCCCAGATATGCCTTATGATCAGATTGCATATTGGTTGCCTTGGCCAACTGCATCTTTCTGAATGACATTTTCTTTAAACATACCTTTACTTTATACTCATGTGCTTAAATCTGGTCTAGAGAATTGTTGCCATGGTGGTCTCAGAAGATGAGAGATACAAAATAGATAATAGTATATCTTTTTATCTGACCCCATATTGATGGCAGATGGAACATATCTGTACTGTAAATGTTTTATGTTCCAAATTATTTCATACCTTGGAAATAAATACCTGATTAGTAATCAATCCTGTTGCGATAAGATGGGAAAAAACAACCAACCAGTCCTTCCATTCTGACTGAAAAGGGGTTATAAGCTGAAAGTCAAAAACTTCCTTATTTCCCCACTAATATTAAGCAACCGAAATAGCAGCTATCACTGAGTCCTATCATGAATTTCCCCACTGATACTGTACAAAAAAGTTTTAAACTTTACTGAAAACAATTTTCACATCAGTTTGGGGAGTATTTTAAGGTCCTCATGAAAATTAATCAGCATTTTAGTGCAAATTTCTAATATTTTTGCAATACAATACACATACAAATATACAAAACCAATATATACACGTTATATGCCATTTTCAGCCATGGTCAATGGCCAGCCATGATGGGAATTATAGTCCAACAACATCTAGAGGACCACAAATTCCCCACCACTGAAATAAGTACTGTTATATTTAGGCAGTGGTGTAGCGTGGGAAGGGACAGGGGGCCCATGCCCCCCCCCACAAATTTCTGAGGAGGTGCAATGAAGCGTGCCCCTCACCATGACAGGCTACCTTGAGGCAGTACCTGTGGACTGGGCCTTTGGGACAGGGCGGCAGCACCTCCTTCTCGTTGCCAGTGAAGGGACACTCACGTATACCCTGCCCCATGGCAGGTCAAAAGGGGAGAGGGGGAGAGCAGTGCCACCACCGCCCACCGAGGAGGTGGGAGGAAGAGGAAAGCAGGAAAGCACTGTGAGGGCCACATGCGTTGCCCAGAGTGCCTTGTTGCAAGGACAGGAGGGTGAGGTGACACAGTGGCAATCCTGGATTTACATTTCTCTCCCTTATCTCTGCTCCTAAGTTGGGGTTAGTTTGCAAGAGAGACTCCCTTGATTAGATGTTGGCCAGAGAAGGGACTGACCGACTGCTTAGAGGTTTTATAATGCACATGACAGACACAATAAAAGGATAAAGATGAGGGCAGGGATCTATACATGTGTCTAAAAGTAGGATAAAGTTAAGTGGAAATGTGGGAGGATATAGGGCAATGGAAATGAACTTATGGCTTCACTTAGGCAAAGAAGAAAAGAGTGCACTAATTAACAGTTTATTAAATTGCAAGCAATGACATTCAATGGGGAGAAAATGTAATGAAGTTGCATAGCTATTGGACTTTGTTCCATTTCACATACAACTCTAGATTGTAGATTGTATATTGAGTCAGAGAGAAAATGGGAAAGATACTCTCGCCTACGCAGTCCATCCCCTGCTTCCTATTGCACACAGAATCTATCCTATTAATTGAGGTCAACATGCATAAATGTCTAGGTATACAGATTGTTCATACAGTTTTCTTTGCAAAAATAAAGAAAAGCGAGAGCAGCGAGATCATTGTGAGCAGTACTGTAAAGCACAAGCATTTACACACAGAGGCTTGCAGTAGGTTCTACATGCAGTTTGGTGAGGGAATAATATTCCCTTGTCAAGGACATGCCCCAATTTAGTCCCCTTGCTTCCAAATTGGAAGCACTGCAGGTAAAAGGCATTGCAAAGGCCTCTGCCCGAGTCCTTGGATATCTGTTCCTAGTCTGAGTGGGTAGTTATCCACTGTGCTCATGTCATATGCTTGCTAAATGTGCCCTCACTGCATGCAAGTTGTGTGTGCTGATGTCCTTTGTGAACAAAAAAACTGATTAACAAATTTCTGTCATGCTAGGGTGTGGTTACTGAAAAGCCATACTCTGGGCGTTATTCAGCAGTGAATGAAAGATTATTGATGTTCACAACTATATTATTAATTATTACTGGTATTGGTAAATGTACTAAAGCAGTACCCTTTATGCTTATTTAGGAGCAGACACAGTTTCCCAGAAATATAGATGATTTTGCAAGTGCCAATACTGATGCGACTATTTATAGTGCTATAACCTGGGTTTTCAGCAATATTGGTAAAGTTAAAGCTTAGGTAGCAATTCTAGCTCTAACACCTTAATATAGACATATTGCTATAAACACAGTTTACAATGAGGAACATAAACACAAATTCAGTGGGCCTAATAAATCACCTTTTGCACTGCTAAGAAATGTGCTGCCAAAGTGCCATTTATACAGCATAGGCTACAGCAGAATGAAGCTACATATATATTTAAATTTTCTATTTTTGAACTGCCACTCGAAACCCTTTTTTAAGCCTATTGATCCAGAATGGCTCATGATAACACTTCTGTCACTTGGCAGAGCCATTTTTAGCTCTTGCTTATCTGAAAATCTAAATCAGGAGTCAGATGATGCAACAAATTTAAGCTTTTTTTCATTTAGGAATAAAAAGTGCAAGCTGGCTCTGATGTCATGAGGTCATCAGGTTTCAAAGTATGCTTTGAGATGTCAACAGAATACCTACCTACATTTAATAACATGCTGACTACATGGATTTGATTTTATACCTCGCACAGGGTTCCTACTGCAGACCAATAATATGGACTGCTCCCATTCGATTCTAATAGGACTTGTGCAAATGAACACCTAGTTGATTGTACTACAGCACTTTTTTCTTTTCTAGCACTGCATTTCATGAAACACACCTGAAGTAAAGTTACACCATGTACCAATCTAATCCTCCATCTTTGTGTTCAGTTACATACAGCACTATAGGAAGGTCTGTTGCACAAGCATCATTGAAACTAACAGAAGCTGTGAAAGAACAAATATTCCAAGTATCTTGTGTTCTTGCTCAACTCCCATTTACTTAAAGGGGCTTTGCACAGACTCCTAAATAGCTTTAATCCTCCTCTCCTGTCACATTTAACACTCTCTACAATGGGTGTAATTAACACACACTCTCTCACACTCACTTTTGTACAAAATGTGAGTTTAGAAAGCAAGGACTCCTTCCTATCACATTAGAATTATACAAATGCATGCTGTGCATTCCTCACACACACACACACCCCTTATAGAGAGAATAGCCATGAATACAACAGCTGGTAAAAATAATCAGCAGACCGAATTACTGATGTGATTGGCTGATTATTTAATCAAAACTGTGTAGGGTTTTTTCCCAGGCATCTCATTAGGATTTTAGTGGCAAAAGGCATCAAGCAATTAATCAGGAAGCCTTCAGACTCTGGAAATCTTGCTCTGAAAAGCCTGCACCTCTCTACAAATAATCCTTCTGATCAGGCATTCAGAACTCCCTGTCAGGAAGCACAATTTGTTGTGGTCTATTTGTGTTTGCTCTGAAGTTCAAGGTACCGTGTTTAGGAGCTAGCGGCCCTCATAACTAATTGCCAGTATTGCAAAGGATTGCATAGAGGGTAAGCAGCAGCCACACAAGGCCATGATTTACAATAAATATTCCTGTGATGAATGAGCAGTGTGGTCATGGTCACAGATCTTAGAGTGGTTCTGAACTTTATCATCTCTGATCCTTCAAGCACATTTTGCTTTGAGGGGAGGAGGATGGGGGATAGGGTGAACTCTTGAATACCACTAAGGATTACTCTTAATGTTTTCACCAATATTTTTTGTTACCCTCATTACCGGAACCTTCAATTATTTCACATGAAGAAAGCAAAATATATGCAAAGGGAGTAGAAAAGGGGCAGGAAGCCCCTTTTAACTAATAAGAGCAATTTATAACTGGATGGTATCCTGCCACTCAACACACTTGCATGTGTGCTCATTTCACTGTATTTATATTTCTATAGCAGAAATTCTTCTAGCCCTGTTCTTGTTCAGAAACACTGTAGTCCTTGTACAATTAGTATGCTTAAATTCTACTGAAGTCAATAGGATTTAATCAGTCCAGTTATGCATGGAATTGCTGCTAAAGAAGGTACACTTATTAAATTTAGATGTGTGGTAGGGTTAAGAGCAAAACACCATGAAGTACCCTGCCCTTAACTCCCCTTTGAGACTATTTTTCCTCTCAAAACAATTCCTCACAAGTTGCACTGAACACCGACAATTTCTCTTTGCAATTACATGTGCACATGTTTAAGTGTATGCGGACACACATGCACACATTATTTATAGATTTTTATATTATATAGGAGAAATAAGGAAATGATGAATAGGCCGATTACAGTTTCCCTGACAGCAGGGTGAAATGGTAGCTAGGGTGACCAGGGGATGTCCTGGTTCCTCCTTGTGGAAAGGTATTCAGTGCACGTAATAATTATTCATCCATCTCGTTCACACTAAAGGCATTGGCAATGCAATTTTAGCCTGATAATCAAGACCATATGACAAAACCCAAGGCCATTAGGGACCAATTTCGAGTATTCTCTGCAAGACAATGATTTTCCAACTGCACTTACATATGCTGCATACTTACCTCTGCACGACTGCACCTGCTCTCATTTATGTAACTCCCCCATTTTCAGTGTATTTCCCCCCTTGCAATTAAAGGGGGGGGGGACTTTCAAAAGATTTGTTGGATCTTTCATGGACCAACCGCTCCCATTAATTATATAAAAATTCTAGATATGGTTTGCAGGTATATAATGCTGCAAATAAATTCATGCTTTGCCTTTATTTTTATTTTGCATTATTTTATCATTGAGGATAGGCTTGTGCTGTATTTTTAATTGTGAGCCCTCAATGTTTACATAGCTCAGTAGAAAGAACTATGGGTCAGCTGTGCTCAGAATGTATATAAAACTAATAAAGCTAACTTACATGTTGCTTTAAACAGAATAAGAATGAATTGAAATCTCCATAATTATCCACCTTGGCAAGCCAAATGACATGTATCCTTAGACTTGGCAGCACTTGCATTAGCAAACCTTATTTGCTGAAATAATTATTATTTTTGCAGTTAATGTGACTGACTAGTATGTGGCCATTTTTGCGAATAAGGACTGCCACTGATATTTTTGACTATGAAATCCTTTCTCTTTTTTGTTTGGTTCTAACTAGGGCTTCATTTCTTTCTCAGTATCCCTCTCAAAAGAACCTTGGAATGTCAGCACAACAATACTATACCGAAGGTGCCTATCTGTTGTCCTACTAAACAGAAGCAAGTTGGTTTGAGAAGGTGAGAATTGAAGGTTTGGCCTGCAGCCCCTTACAACTGAATAATTGTAGATCAAATTCCAGCTCAAAATAGGAATTCTATAGCTATCTTTTTAATTGCATTCAATAAAAATTCACAGTAATGAATTTGAGGGAGGAAATCAATGAAATTCCACTCTAATATAAAATTAATATAATAATAACACTGCTATTGGCTTCCCAGAAACCACATGGGAGACTTTTTTTAGCAAACTTGCATGCTTGAAGTTTTCCCACTTTTCTAAAGATTTACCCCTGAAATCACATTCTTATGAGGAATACTATTGATTAAAATCTTCTGAGAATACATTGGCTGCATTTGGAAGGAACACTGACCGTAAACCATAGTTAGGCAAATTAGCTGGTGCAAGATCTGTGTATAGTGCATGCAAAATAAATAAAAAATTGTCCAGTAGCACCTTAGAGACCAACTAAATTTGTTCTGGGTATAAGCTTTCCTGTGCATACACACTTCTTCAGACCCACTGAAACAGAAGTCACCAGACCCTAATATATAGTGGGAGAGTAGGGTGGGGTTTTTCTCAGGAGGGTAGTAGGAGATGGGTGATTGACTCAATTAGTATAGTAAACCAGTTGACGACTGTTAACAACTGCAATTAGTCCTACAGGAAAAAGCAAGGGATATTAGACTGCATCAGACCAACACGGCTATCTACCTGAATATAGTGCATGCAGTTTGAGTACTCCTCACGTCTTCCTTCCTGGAGTATGGAAACAAACTATGAAATGTGGCACTTGACTGGAAATCCACAACTCTGTGCATCTAATATTTGGTATTATGGAGGCATGAAATGGATTACAACTGATTCCTAGAAGTATGTAACTGGCCAGTCATGACTGTTGGGCATGTACTGCTGTGGCTATGAATATCACATGTCCATCACCTGAAATCATATGATGCCATCTTAACAGATCTGTTCTGTCTCTGAACTGCTTTTGGAAGGAAGAACCCAAAAAAGGATCCAGGAAATAACAGATAATTCAGCTTAACCCTATTTTCTACTGAGGAGAAATATTAAAGAACAGTAGGTTTCAGGTAGACAAGGAACAGCACATCTTTGGGTAATTAATTCAACTGGTTAAACATACAATGTGTAATTTATGAAATACATTGCCACAAAATATGATCGTGTCTATTAGTTTATATGGCTTTGAGAAAAGAATTGGAAGACTCATAGGTCTTGCTACACTGGTTAAAAAAATTATCCTGATTGTTCAGACACCATATATCACAGATGCTACGATGAACAGTAGAATATTGCTATTTATTTCATTTGAATGAAATTTACCATCCATTCATTTACCTTCTACAATTTAACCCAAGTTTTCCCATAATATCCAATGAAGACAGAATAGAAGAGTAAGTGCGTTTTGACGTGAACAGTGGGCTGCTTGGGATGTAACAATGTGAGAATGAATTAAGCTTATGTACTTATCCATTATCTCTTCTTCCAGAGTATCTGTGAATTTTCATTTCTATTTCACATAAACCACTGTTTACCATGTTACCCAATCACAAAAAACTGTGGTTTATCTTAATGATGGTAAGTTGAAACAAGGCATCTTTAAACCATTATTTGCAAGACTAGTTCTCTGCACTAATCACACTTAAGATTAACCACAGTTTAGGATGGTTAAACATACTAAACTATGGCTAATATACAACAGAAACAGAAGCTTCCAATGACCTCAGTTGTAATGGAGGAGAGAGAGGGGAAGGAGAAGTGCATGAGCCCACCATACTGTAGCTTCTTCTCATAAGAAAGTCAGAAATTGGTGAGTGTGCATATTTGTATGAAATATATACTAGCTAAATGGAAGTATGAGAATAACAGCCAGCATTATTGCAATATCTTCCAGACACTCTGTTTCATCAATTTTAAAAGGCAGCAAAGACCAATACTGAGGGAGGGAAACTTCATTAAGTTCTCTAATTCAATTGAACCAAGAGGTCATTGAAACATCAGTAATTGCTCTCTAAAGCCATTTGGCCAAATCTAAGCAAACAAAAACTAAATTGGAATAGAATTTCCTCTGGAGATCATTCTCCACCCCACCCCCACAGTCCTGCCTATTTTTTTATTAGACAATAATGATAGTAATTATTTGTGCAATGCCACAGATATCCAGTGTATCCAAAATTCATGTCATGAAATTTCAGAATGTTTTTGGACAAGGCTATGCATGCATGTATTGCATGAGAATCCATGGATGCTCCCTTTTGTGCAGACATGCTATTTCTTCAGCCTTTGCAACAAAAGTTGTTGTAAAAGTGGCAACAAATTCCTCTGGATTTATTTACTGCTTCTGTCAAATGTACTTGGTTTAATGAAATAGCAAGGAATATGGGATCTTGTCAATCAAATGCCATTTACCAGCTTAGATTTTATAAAATGAAACAGTGGATAGAAATAGGACAAAATGTATGTCTTATACACAAAAGCTGCAGGAAGATATAATATTAGTTTACATATTTGATATAGAGCCTAAATTAAGCTGCAGAAAAGGAAACATGAATCTTACAAGCCTCATTATCAAGACTCCCTAAACCTCAAATATAGGAAACACATTTCATAAATAAAGACCCAATAGGATTTTAATAGTACAATAAATTCTAACTACATTTCCTACTAAGCACATTTCTTCTCGTATTTTGTACAAAGAAACTTCATTCCGTTCAGTACCAGATTCAGAAATGAAGATCAGTATGCAAAGGCCAGCATTTGGCTCGTTACAACTACGTTTTAAAAGAAGATGTGTTTCTGCATTTAGTTCTGCCTTCCCCAACATAGTGCCCTCCTGATATTTTGAACTACAACTCCCACCAGCTCCAGTCACCATGTGCATGCTGGCTGGGGTGATGGGAATTTTAGTCCAAAATGTCTGTAGGGTCTCAGCTTGGAGGAAGACTGATTTAGTCCCTGAGGAAATGCAACCCCCCCCCTTAATTTTCAAGGTATATCTGCTACCAAACACATCAGTCCCAGCCAGCACGGCCAATAATCAGGGATGATGGGAACTGTAGTCTAGCAACATCTGAAGGACCAGAGATTAACTAAACCTATTTACTTTGGATTAAGCCATATTGAATTCAATTGGACTTTCTCACAATTGGATTGTGCTTTTAATTTTGGATGCTATCGCTTTCCATTATTGACCCTTTCTTGACTTCAAAACTGCTCTTAAGTTTTGCTTTATATATTTCTTACTCATCCAACAGGGTTTGTGTGTGTGTTTAAAAACATGGAACATTAAAAAAAAGATACCACATGAGACAAAGAATCTACAATGCCATTTATCTCTTAAAAATAAAAAAGATTGCCACCTCAGTTATGAAACAATCTTTTACAAATGTCCTCCTCTTTTAATTGAAAATGCATTGTAGGTGGAGATCACTACTTTTCTGCTGTTTCTCTAACCTCTTCTTGCCTGAAGGCCTGCAACTTGTGAATTATTTAACAATCATATTTGCTGCTGAAAATTGATTTCAGACAGAATCCATATTGATTGAGATATGCAAGAACAATGTGTTTGGGGTTAAGATGCTAACTTATCTTTATTGCAAGGAGTCCTGAATTAGTACCTTTTTATTTCAGTCTTCCATCAAAATGCAGTAATTAGTCGACATTTCTGTTCAGATGTTTATCTAATGAGGCCAGAATGAATAAATGTTTTATATCAAAACTCCTGGGTGTCTGCATTTTTGTCCAGCTGTCTATAACCTCATTTAGAATGGCTAATGGCCACATTCCACAGGATTGTGCACTGTCAAACAGTGGTTCTACTGTACCAGTGCTGGAAATAATTGCATTGTTCCAGCACCAAGAGCTGAATCAATTTGGACTTGAATTATGAGCTGATCCAATGGTTAAGAAAAGCCCTGCTGGATCACACCAAAGTCTTAACTAGTTTAGCATTCTTCTCCCACAGTGGCCAACTGTCACAGTGAGAGCCAGTAGTAAATAGCACTGTTCAAAGTTGGAGTTAACTCTTTATTAGCAACGGATAGGTAGCCGTGTTGGTCTGCCATAGTCAAAACAAAAAAAATTCCTTCCTGTAGCACCTTAAAGACCAACTAAGTTAGTTCTTGGTATGAGCTTTCGTGTGCATGCACACTTCTTCAGATACACTGAAACAGAAGTTTCCAGACCCTTCTATATAGTGAGAAGGTGGGGAGGGGTATTACTCAGAAGGGTGGTGGGAATGGGTGATTGGCAGATAGCTGTGATGATCCTGTTGACGACTCTTAACGACTGCAATAGGTCTTACAAGAAAAAGCAAGGGGTGAGAAGGTGAAAAGTGGCTTTGTCATGTATAATGAGATAAGAATCCAATGTCTTTGTTCAGGCCAGGTTTCTCCATGGTTTTAAGTTTGGTGATAAGTTGCAATTCAGCAGCTTCTCTTTCCAGTCTATTTCTGAAATTCCTTTGTAGTAAAACAGCTACTTTGAGATCTTGTATAGAAAGTCCTGGGAGATTGAAGTGTTCTCCTACTGGTTTCTCTGTTTTGTGATTCCTGATGTCCGATTTATGTCCGTTTATTCTTTGGCGTAAGGTCTGGCCTGTTTGTCCAATATAGAGAGCTGAACACAATCTTCACAGACTTGGCTGAATGTCAGGCATAATGAGCACAGCAGCTCATCCCCAGTAGGTCTTACCCCATGAATCAGTTGCTGAGACTGTCCCCGTCTCCCTACAGCTGTTTAAGTCCTCTCTACTCCAGGTTTCCTTCCAAGCAATCAGAGACTTTGCCTGTGTGCTGCCTGCCACTGCTCCACCCATTTCAGCCCTTTTCTGCTTCTGGGAGACAGGAGGATGAGGAGGGGAGCTTGTCACAGCAGGAAGGGAAGACATCTATGACTCTACACCAGCCTGACTCATCTCTGCCTCTTGGCCTTCTCCCCCCCCCCCCACATACCTGCTTCAGCTTCTGCCTCTGATTCTGGACTTCTCTCTGCCATACTCTCCCAGCTCACTAAGCCTTCAGCTTCCAACACATTCTCTTCCCAGTCTTCTCCCTCTTTTCCCACTGATTAATTCCTTGTTGTCCCCAGACTCTGAACCTGTTTCCCTTGGTGGTTCCCCAACTGGTTCCCTCCCACCATTTCTCCACGCCCAACCAGTCCATGATACTAACCATATTCATATGGACCACAATACCCCAAGAACTGCCTCTCTCTATAAGAATGTACCTGGACTCTGTGATCATCATCTGAGGCCCTTCTTCATACGCCTCCTCCACAAGAGGTCTGGCTCCCAGTTTGTGGAATGCGCTTCCCTGGGAGGTCTGGCTGGTGTCTTCATTATTCACCTTTAGGCACCAGGTGAAAAAGTTTCTCTTCAACCATGCATTTACCTAATTAACATCCTATGCTTCTAGCCAGGATGGCTATGCTCTGCCTCCATGGAGGAGGAATGCTTCTGAATACCAGTTGGAAACCACAGGAGGGAAAAGTCCTCACATCCTACTTGCTGGTTTTCCACAGGCCTCTGAGTGACAGCTAGCCTCATCCAACAGGCGCTTATTATGTTGTGACCTCTGTTTTTCAGTTTAAGAAGAGAAGTTAGCATTTCTAAACGCAAATCTCCCAAATCATGCCTATTTTGGCCCCAAGTTACAACTAACCTTTGCAGTATTGTACATCTTGTTGACTATCAATTCTCCTTTGTAGCTCCAGTGGTGCAACAGGACTTACATTTCCTCCCTCCCCCCGTGCACCCCCAAAATCTGCTCCAGAGTGTCCCCTAACTCTATGGATCTGATTTTGTGGGGTGTATGAGGGCTGAAGGGGAAAAGGAAGATCCATTGCATGCATGGAAGCCTGTTGCACCAGCAGAGCTGGATACAACCATATCGTTCTATAAATTTTAAAAATACAATATGGAATTACTTAAACTTTCCATCTGGAAAAGGGCATTCATGGTCAATGATCTATTTTTATTTCTGCCCTCTTAGTTTTCCAAGATGCCAAAATTACAAAGATATGTCCTTCAAAGTTTTAGTCTATAGGCATTGAATTAGCATTTTCAATTACTTTCCTTCAGTGAAGTCTACTTTTTATTTATTTAGCTAGGAAGAGAAGGAAAAGCACTTCACAGTCAACTTTTCCTTTTCTTTTCACAGATTGTTTTGCACATGGCAAAGCTAACTTTCATGAGAATGATGTATTAAATGATAAAGCAAAAAAGAAATCCAAATGGAGTTTAAACATTTATGATATATGTTTAAACTGTTGACTACATCTGTTTTAGTTAACAAATTTGTTTTGTGTCACTCTTAATCAGAAGACTTATATTTTTGTTTCTATTATTGATTTTGCAGCCATGCCAGTTAATGCTATTATCTTGGACGGTACATTCAGAAGTTACCCTTCCAGACATTTTAAATAAAAACAGACATCAATTGGGATCTCAGAAATGAAATAAGATGGTTATATAAACTTGAAAAAGCAACCATGTTAGTATATCATGTATTCCTTCTTCAAATGACCTATCCTTTTCCTATCCTTTACTTTGAAAATACAATGATTGGGACAAATGAAGGACAAAGAAAAGCTATTTTTTTCTGCAAACAGGAGTGTATAAAATAAATGAACTCAAGGGCAAAACGTTTCACATAAAACCCTCTGGTATACCAATTGACAAAAAGACAAACATAAGCATTGCCATCTTTATTCAGGTCAGTGGGACAACATGATTATGAAAAATGAGTGAGTACACAATAAGCAGCAAAGGGTGCAATCCTGCGCACCCAGCATTTGTCTGTGGTCAAATGGGTCTCCATGGGGGTTCACAGAACCCTCACCTCCCTACCACTTTTGCATGGGTGAGTTACAGCTATATTTTCCTGTTCTATCATAGCCAAACACAATGCTCCAATCAGGAGCTTTTACTCCTTTCTACAGAATAAAGAGACAGTCCACTCATCCTCAGGCTTATGTGCACAGGTTGCCTGAGGCAGAGGTGACTTGGGGGTGGGGTAACCAGGACCAGATTGTTAGGAGCTGCTGATACTGGTGCCTTCAGATCTGTTTGTAGCTTCTTCATGTGGTAAGCCACAGAGTTGCAGGTTTTATCAGCTACCACAGCAATTATATGCTATCAGGCCCTGGATCTGCCTAACCAAGTTGATCACTGGCTATTCCTGGACAGGAAGGACTATAAAACAATCCTTGTGTGAGTTAAACCTTGCCTGAGCAATGAAGTCATCCTAAGCTCCTTTGATTTGTCCTTTGGTTTGCTTCTGCCTTCTGGTCTACTCTTCAACCCTGCCTTCTGGCTTACTGAATCCTCCCTTATCCTCAGCTATGATTCATAGTTTCTTCCTTGACTTTAACCTCCTGGCTCATCTTGAGCCACTGCCCATGGATCTGCTATGAACTGACTGCTCGATCATCCTACTCACAATGTTGAAGTGTGCATGCTTGAGAATATAAGAATGGCTGTAGCTCACACAGAATAAACACAGCAGGAACACTAAAGACACCAAGAGCCATGCAAACCAAGAACCATGCTGTAACTGGCTCTCTAGAGGTACAAAATGCTGAGGAACAGGGTTACAAAAATAACTTAATAGGACTTTTAAAAAATGATTTAAAAAAACATGCCATGTAATAAACACTTCTAAAACTTTCTTGAAACTTGTCACATTTGGGGATGAGTGTTTTAAAAAGCTGCTTTTTAAAGCAAGCAAACAAACAAACAAACATTATATCCAAACCTCTCTTGGCTTTATGGAAGTAGTTATAACAATTCTTTGGATCTGGGCAACAATTTTTCAAGATCAAGATCTGTTGAGGTTAACTACTGTTCAAATTCCAGGAATGCTGTTGTTCTGCTCTAGGTTCATTTTTATATTGTCCTACAGGGTTCCTGATATTCCAATTCCGCTGTCTTCAGCAGACTGAATGGCACAGCAAAGCAAGCTAGAATTCTTTATTTGACAAATCTTTCATAGGAAGCAGGACAAACCAATGGATTTCCATATTTCCTACAGTTTTAAGCCAGGTGAAAGGCTACAGTAACCTTTCATAATCCATATTTGCTAGACTTTTTACTTCATTTCACTGGCTCCGGTGGACATTTTGTAAAGTTGACCTTTAGTAACTGTAATCTGAATTAAATTTGTCCCTGGAATATTCATGGTCACATGACATCATATCAAATACAATGCTTTTCAGTGGTTTGTTGTTGTTTTTTTAAAAAAACTGATTGTGCCTCAAATTGTAACACTGAATCCGAATGCTTAAGGAACTCTCTTTGTTTAGGCAATGTGAGGTGTACTAAACTTGTAACTACATCATTTTCGAAGGATAGTAAATGCTTTCTAATGCTTAAGAATCTTCTTTTCAAACATGAGAATAAGCTCCTCTGAATTCAATAAGGCTTACTTCTCAGTAAGCATAGTTAGGAATGAAAATCTGATATCCCAGCAACTTCATTATTATTTTACAAAATTGTATGCAAACCTCTACAGCACACTGTAAGCCATTTTAACCATTTCAAAGCATTTTATAATAGGGCATTGGCAATCTATTTTTCTAAGAAAAATGTGAAAAAGTTTGTATATGCAATCTCAAAGATGTTTTTATGGAAAGAACCCTGAAATATGTCTTGTTGTCTAGTAATTTTGGAAGACTATATACATTAGCCTAAATTTGTTTAAAAACTAGCTATCTACTTGCAAATATTTCACAGTGCATCCTTTTGCACTTGCAAGTATGTCACAGAGCATCCTTTTACCCATAAAAGAAAGTCAGAATGATAGTAGACCAACATGGCTTTACCCCTTCAACATTAAGCCAGATTGTTATATAGCCCTTATCACCTTCTGATCACTCATGGATTTCACATTTACAATACCATAACTAATTAATAGTTATGTCTGAAAACCTTGGCACATGTGATTAGCAGAATGGGCCCACGGACTTAGTATGGATCATGCTACACACATTTCCGCTAAATATTTTTTTCACGGTGTTCATGGCTAAAATTATATTTTCAGCTTCATTGAGATTTTAAGGTCCACTTGCATTTTTTAAAAGTATTGCACTTACTCAGAGATCTCATATAATTACCTACGCAGTCTACAGTCATTCACATGTTGTAATATCCACATGACTAATTTAACACTTCTAGAATATTGGATTGACATGATATAAGGTTTCAAATACCTTAGTATATTCCTTGATTGACAGATTTTGTTTAGCTGAAAGAGTTTAACAGGGCTCTGTGAACTTTTTCTCCAGGTATGTGTATTGAGGGAGAAAGGATGATGAGGGACAAGGACTTCGGATATGGATGTTAAATAAACATTTTTTTTTCTTACAACAAATCCTGACGCACTGTTCTCCTCATGTCATGGCCTGTGATGACTTGCTGCCTCCCAAGCATGACCAAATGATTAGTGGGGCTGTGTCTGTATATCTCAACAGTAATGGGGGCTCTCTTTCCATTTGCCTTGAATTGAAGTCTAAGCGCTCCATTGGTTTGTGCATTTACAGTTTGATGAATTCATTATTCTCTATCTTCTTCCCTCTCCACCTCAAGTCAGAGCTTTTGCCAAATGGCTGATGGGTGCTCTTCATATTTTGGATTGCTTTTCATTTTTTCCCCTGTTGATAATTATATGTCTTTCATTTCTACAAAACTATATGAGTATAAGGTCTTAATCATCTGTTTCAAGCGTGACTTAAATATGCATTTCATAGTTTACAAGGAAGCCAAGCTACTTATAGCCATGCTTATAATCAGGAGTGTTTTTGTGTAGGATCTCTTCAAAGAAAACATGGAATTCATATATAAAATAAAGGATAAAACTCTCTGAGCTAGTAGTGCTCTCACATGAGGGATACTATTGCTGCTAGCTAGGAACAGGCAGATCTGTCAATACTGGTTTCTTTGTTTTTAATTTTTCTAATGTTAAGTTCAGGTCACATCAGTTTGCAATTAGTTTGCAATCTCTTAATATAGACATTAGTGTATGTAATATAACATTTTGCTAAGCAATTCCCCCTTATATTATCCATTTTGTGTGTTATTTTCACTAATACATGCATTTTTTCACTTTACCCTAGCATATTCATTTTTGAACATATTACTTGTCTGGTCCTAAGTTCAATAACTTGCATCTCCAGATATTCCCACATATGGACCCTGAAGAGCCATTGCCAAGCAATGTAGAACAGCGCTCTCCAACCTGGTGCCCTCCAGATGCTTTGGTGAACTCTTATCAGCCTCAGGAGCATAGCCAATGGCCAGGGATAATGGGAGTTGTGGTTAAAACACACCTGAAAGGTTTGTTTTAGGTTTCTTTGAAATCTGCCTAAACAGCATCTCAAATATATGATTTGGGACTGCAGAAAGGTTTGACAAGAAACTGGCAAACCACACTACATGGCACAAGCTGCATCCACTTCAATGGTTCTAGATCAGTACTAGTGAGCATGCTGTTGAACTACACAGCCCATCTCTCCTGCCCATTGGCAAAGCTGCCAGGGAATTGTTGCCCAACAACATCTGTAGAGTATTATGTTGACTTCCTATGGTTTAGATAAGGTAAGCAGATTTCAAATCCTCCAAAGTAGGTGAAGGAAAGGAACATTACAAATTATACCACACAACATGCTTATTTCAAAGGCCAACTACAACAGACACAGATATAAGAGATTTCTCATTTTGCAAGGCAATATTGTTCAGCTCTTCAAGATTAGTTGTATAAATAATCATTAGTGCCTTATTCAAGCTATACTGTGTGTTAACACATATACCCGTATTCCTGCATTCCCTTGTAACTCCCTGAAAATCTCACCTGCAGGGACTGCTTGACTCAGCCACTACTTCTCTTTATCCAAGCTTGAACCAGGACAGGGTCGCATGCTATCTACTTGAGTTTTTAAAGAGGTATTTTCTGTCCAACTCTGAAAAAGTAAAATGCTAAGAATTATATACAGATTTAATGTGGAAGTATCCATTACCAACAAGATCAAAAAATGGATCAGGTGTTAAGTGTCTGAGGATTATTTTAGCACTTTGATTTTAAAGTATTTGGTTAAATAATTCACTAGAGGACAGTTAATACATAGAGCAAGAAGCATAAATGTTGCTGCCCCTATGCATTTCAATATACAGTTGACATACTTTATTCTAATTAAATTCCAGTGTGGTGTACTAAACAGTAAATATGTATCCATATTGAGCCAAAACAATGACACATGTTTTGTAAAATCTCCCTTTCTCCTCTATGATGTGCACATGCATGCACACATATGCTGACTTGGTGATTATTTGGGTGGATTTATGATCTGTGGTGAATGAACATGTTCACTTATTCAGAATGAGGGCAGCAGTACTGACCTCATTCATATGTGGCAGTGTGACACAATAATGTGTAGGAATTGACTATATGATAATGTGATATAATCACAATTTCCCTACATAAGGCCTGATTGGTTGGAGATACTTCAGGAATAAATTACTCTTTTATAAGAGAAACAGAAGTAGCTATAAACAGGCAGTGAAGAGTATTCATAAAACAGAAAGGGGGCTCTGTTGTTCCCACAACCATCCAGAATGCTTTATTGATAAATCTTTGACACAATCCTGTGGGCATGTAATGTGCCATCCTTTAATTCAAGGAAAGAGTCCCTACCTGAAACCCTGGAGAGCTGCTGCTAGTCAGTGTAGCAATGCTGAGTTAGATGAACCAGTTATCTGATTCAGTATAGCAACATGGGCTGGAGTGTATGAGGTTAATGCACAAACTAGAATTTGAAATTAACCAAACACCTTTCTGTCCATACTAAAGGCAAGACCCAACATAGAGAAGAGCACTGTGTTGTGTCAGGGTGTCGCTTTTTGTAAATGGCAACCACCACCAGTTCCTGGCGCATGTTCTTTGGTAAACCAAGACTCTAAATCAATCCTCAGAAACTGAACTTTTCTTTCCTAAGAACGCAATTAACTTCAGATTGTGTTTAGTCTTGCATTCTGCATACTATTAAAAAAAAAGCCTTAGAAACTGGCTATAAATCTCACATGTATTTAAAAAGGATTTCCCATTTCTTAGGAGCCATATTGGAGGCATTTGCCAGTGGAGAAAGGATTTCCATGTGCCTACAACTAGAACATGATGGTTTATTTTACTACACAAGGAGAGTAGAATGTTTTAATAATAATAAAAAAGTTGTTGAACTCTAATAGTTTACCTCTGAATAGTTTATTAGCCTAAAGTAATCTATTCAGTGCCTAGGTTGCCACCTTTCAAACAGAATATACAAAAGCAGAACACCTCCTCCCCCTCAAACCCTCATTAGCTACTTGTAACCCTTAAAGTAGAGAAGTAAAAATACTCAGGATAGCACTGCAAGTAAAACAACAACTTTGTGTCAAGTTAATACCACCCAATCTCTGTAAAATTCAGGCACATAGCTATTATGCAATTTCAATTATCCATTACCACACTAGCCAATGATGGGGTATGGGGCAGGGAGTCATGATGATGCCATGACACAGGGAAGTACACTTGAGTGTTTTTTTGAGGGATGAATGCAACATGGGACTGCCATTTTCAAAAACATTACACCCTACAGTATGAAATGGTAAAGTCTAAAATTCTATCACCTCATTTTACATAATGCATAAAACAGTTTTTCTATATCAGAGGAGAATCATGAAATGTGAGGTACTTCTCCTTCTTGTCCCTGTCACATGATCTGTAGTCTCCCTCTCCTGTCTCTATCCTACTACTGACTATATTGAATCACTCACAATCTTTGGAACCATGAATACCAGACACGAGTGAGAACCACCCCAATACTGTATATATGGTCACTTACTTTAGGTTCAAGGATGAAACAATGTTACATTAAGAGCTTTTACTCCCCTCATCAACTCACTTCAACAGGTGATAAATCATTGAAGCCCATTTCATATATTACCAATGTGGCATGGTAATATTCGTTTGCCTTCGTATTTTTCTGGGTGCTCACACACACCCTTCCCAACCTCCCGATTTTAAGTCTTGAAGACTGGCTACTGATTAACATGAAAAATAAGAAGAAGATACATTGTTGCTAGTGAAGCAACTACAAAATGATTATTGTGTAATACTGTGATAAGAGATCACTTTTAGGAATAAAGTTTTCCTTCCTCCTTACAGTTGTTTGTGTTACGGTCTCCCAAAATGTATAATAAAGCTTCTTATCTTTTAATGCTTCTAATAATACTGTAATTCTGTATGATTTAGTACTCAGAATGTTCTAGTAGGATTTTAAATCTAGATATCTAAAAGGGTTGTAATGTGTACAGAAGTGTTATAGTGATTAAATGTATAGGACACTTGCCAAAACAGTGATGAGAAGAGGTGATTAATTAATAAATATAGTGCATACAGAGTGCAGCTAAACTATCATGCAAAAAGAAAAAGGAATAATGTGAATGAATTCCTTACTTCCACTGGGAAATCTGTTTCTCTGCAGGGTATGTATCAAGGGGACTTTAAGACTACAACAGGCAATCTTTGGATCATATGACAACTGTATGGCTAAGTTAAACTGTACACAAAAGCTAATTAAAGTACCATTTGGGGAAGGCACTACAGATGACATAAGAATAAAGAATATAGATTACTAGTCAAATAAAAATAAGACAGTTTTTTCTTCAGATAAAGCCTCAGTAAGGCTGCTATCCTAAGCACACTTACAGCCAAATCCTATAACCATTTACTCAGAACTAACTTCCATAGAGTTCAGTGGAGCTTACTTCTGAGTAGACCTGCCTAAGACTGCTGCATAAGGCTGTTACTAGGAGGTGCTACCAGACTGTGGTTATTTTGGTGTAGGATTCAATCACATACTAGCAAATTCAGATTGTGTAATTAAACCTGATCTGGTGCTCTTGCACAACAAACCTGCTCTCTCTCCCCTGAAAACAGACTTTTCGGGAAATGGAAAGTGACAGGAATTATTATTATTATTATTATCACATAATTATTATTACATAATGATGATGATGATATAGCACCCTTAATATACCACTCGTGCTGTCTAATCTCCCCACAAATTTTGTGCAAACAAATCATGATGAATGCTCAGTGAACAGATTATCTGGAAGTGACCTTATTCCGAACAAACGTACTTGGGACTGAGTAGTCAAATTTATTTTTATGCTTCAAGATGGAACCTTTAAAAAAAACCTACTGCTCTAGCATCCAAACTTTTATGTTCTTCCTCAACTTTTAATAACATAAAAAACCTGTGGCCTAAATAGTGTACATTTATGGATAGATGTGGTTTACTTTTGCCAGAAATAATAAAAATCTGTGTTTATTTGGATGCTGAAAATTTACCACGTTATGTAAAACTAGTATGCATATTCAGCAACACACTGTCTGAGCAACCAAAGGATAAAGGAAAACAAAGCCTAACGCAACAGGACAGAACCTTTACATCCCTAGGGAAATGTTCAACTGACATTTTTTCCCACAGCAATGTTGACAAAAAAGATGGAGTGTTCTGATCTTCACATATGATCAAAACATGAAAAAAGGTGAGTCAGGAAACTCATACAACCTTTTTTCTCACTGGGGAATTGAACCTTTTCATATAAGATATTTTTACTTTGAAATGGAAATAACAATATCTAAAAATGCTGTTTTAAAGAACAGTTCATTCTAGCATAGCTAAACACATAGCACAACACATCTACTTATACATTTCAGTATAGTCCTTTTTTTTAAATCCATGTATTGTTTTCATTCAGAGGTAATAAGCTTTGGAACATATTTCAAAATTATATTTTGGACAGATGCGCACACGAGTCTATTAGCAATTCCAGTACAGTATTAGTTTCAGGATGCCATTCTTCATGGGTAAAAATCATTTATTTGAAACAGCATGTTGCTGCACAATCCTAACCCCATCCCAGTGCCAGTTAGATGATGTATAGATACCTCTCTGCCAGCCTATGCTAGTAGAGAGGAATGTCACTAGTGTGAGGTTCTACCATGACAGAAGCTCAGGTTGTGCCCTAAAAGGTGCCAACAAGCAGAACCCCACCCTCGTTAGGTTTTGAGGGGTATGCAGCTTTCAATCTGCTCGATCTAAATTCCAGTAGCTCCTTCAAGAGGCATCCCTCTCCCATCTTCTGCAAACCAGTTTGAGATTTGCTAATAAATCCATTATATCCCTCTATCCACTTAAGTATTGCTATTTGAGTTACTGAAAGCTGTTTTCATGCCTTTGTACATTTTGCCATCCCACTGCCATCTAAATTATTATATGTATATATTTAAAACCCTTTTAATGAAAACAGTCGCCAGATTTTTTTCTTCTTCTTTAAAACAGTATCAAGGTGGAGAACAAATGTTAAGAGTTATCTTTTTAAAAAGTGTGGTGTTTTTTTCTGAGTGCTTCCAGTAGCAAAGGTTTCCCATTATGGGCGTATTTATGAAATGAGCTCTCTCTTTTCCACTTTCCCCAGGGTTTTATCATACCTGTGCACCCCCCAATTAAAGTCGGTTGCTCCCCACTTTACATGATTTCAGTTATGTGTGCAGGGGCCCAGAACATAATCCCCACATAAGTGGGGGGATGCTTGTATAAGGCCATCAACTTTTGAACTTGCATGATGTTCTTCAAGCATAGGTGTCCAGGTCAAAAATAGAACAGTACTTCTATGTCCAGGCAGATGGCTACAAGGCTAGGCATTCCGCTTTTATAAAGGTGGTGAGTAAAGACTATATTAATTAGATCTCAGATTGGTGGAGGGAAGAAACAAAAATCAAGTGTGTGTGTGTGTGTGTGTGTGTGTGCGCGCGCGCGCACGCAGCTATTCCTGCAACAATAAAACTCTAAGCATTTCTATGGACAAAATGCTCTGTCTTCAACATCTCTAAGCTATAAACATAGAAGTGTTGCTGTATGTAGGACTTCAACAGAGCTCAATTCCACCTAGGACATGGACTCATTTTGTGGGAAAGTGACTTAGCTCCTCGCCTCAGATCCTATTTGTAAATTAAAATAATAATGATTTACAGCTCAGGATGAGATACAGTACTTGGAAAAGAGTGTGACAAACAAAAAAATATTTAAGGAAAACAAAATCCAATTGGACTTGTAGTAGACAAAGTTGTGTGAAGAACAGAATGCAAATTCCCTATTAAAGTTTGCAAATTTAAACAACTACCACCTCTTGAGACCCTGTTAAAATATGAAAAACAGAAGCATTCTCCAGTAGCCTTTAACTCAGGAATTGAGCTGGGGTGTAGGTTTAAGAGTACATGGTGAATTTTCTAATAGAACATTGGCAACAAGAATAACTATAAGGAATGCCCAAAGGGACTGTAGAGAAGACTTAGTACTGAGACACATCTAGCTTCATAAGTGACAGAACTGAAATGAATTGAAGGTGCTGGATCCACGTGATCCTATAATGGGATGGATGTGAAAACAATAGGAGAGTAGAAAAGGTGAGATACCCCATGATGTTTTACCTCCTGTGAAGAAAAGAGACAAACACTCCATTCTACACCCCGGAAAACTCCACCTTTCACCTGTATGCAGTACTCTCTTCCTTTTCACAACAATATTTTATTTAAAAATCCCTCTAGAAGCTCACCTTGTATTTGAAAACAAAAATTGCTTCTGTTTGGTAGCCTGTGAAGCATGATGAAGACACGGGTGTTAGATGATCGCTGAAAAGGTACTAAATGTTATTGCAAGACATACTTCTATCACTGATTTAACTACTATGATGCCTGTGCATTTGAAATAAAATTGCAGAGAGATTTAGTTCTCTACCCTTAAGCAGCCAGTGTTTTGAACTGGGGTTCTCCCCAGCCCCCAAGCTACTTAAATTATTATTATTATTATTATTATTATTATTATTATTATTATTATTATTATTAAATAAAGTAGAATATCCCTTGTATAACTGAATTCATTTTGTGAATATTTACTCAAATATTGCCTTAAATGTATTTTCAAGACTTCATAAGAATTTTTTCACCTGCCAAAAAAAATGACATTAAAAGCATGTGCATGAAAAAGCTTATGATTGTTCATTTATCTAACCAAGGGATACAAACAATACAGTGACAACATTTTGAACTCTAGGATTAACAATGTAGTTCATCTCTACTCCACATACCCCACAAGGATAAGTCGTTAATTAGATTTGAAATTAAATTAGTAATATGGATAGAAACCTTTTTTATCTTGTATTTTTATGCTGTGAAACACCTTGTGGTCTATTGAGGAAGGGGATATACAAAGTTTAACAACAACAGTGCTGAGACTGTACTGGAAACTTCAACTCAAAGCATTGAACATAAACTCCAAACAAAATATGCTGAACTATAATTACTAATCAGTCACAAACATCTCCCCTAGTATATGTATTGGTAACACCCAAAGCAATATGTATTTGGTAACACCCAAATTTGCTACCGGAAAAAAGCAGGAATGAATGCAGCATATTTTCAAGGACCACAATGAAATAAGTCTTACTATAGATATACATGCTCCACAGATAATGAAGGGCACCTCTTCAAAACCTACATCCCCATGAATCTAAATCCAATCATATGTTCCCGTTATAATAGCCATCACTTTCCTTTTCTGCATAACTATACATTGAAGCACTGCTGCTGTAAAGGTCACTGGTGAGATTTCAATAAATAGCATGGTATTAGTTACATATATGACTCTCTTTTCCCTTTATGCTACATTCAATTTTGAGTTTCTTTCTATTGGGTCTTCCTTGTTTTTCTTGTAGCTGAATGTCACATTTTCCATTTGCTAGTACTATCATCTATATCCTGCTGTATAAAGAATATTTTTCCTTTCCAACTTAGAATTACATTGTATTTACACGGAAAGGGATAAATTAACTTATTGGACGATCATCCTGATGCCACAGTTCAGTTCAGTTTTTTTGATTGAAACCACATAAAACTCAAGAAACGCCAATTTTTACCCCATTCCTTTGTTTAACAAACACAAAAGTCTTGGTGCCATAGTTTAACACTAAAAGGGTGAGCCTTAGGAAGCCCAAAGCTCCCTCTTTTGCATGGTCACCTCTACTCCTGTGTGGCTAAAATCTTCCTTTGTGTTATATGTGAACCAGGAATCCTGTTGTGTGGAAGGTTTTTTAAAATATATATATATTTAAACAAGCAAGATTCATAACTCATAAAATGTACCGTAGTTTAGAATGTTAGAAAGTGTAAATCACAGAAAAGGATATGCACCTTTAGGTACAAATCTCACCTAGCTGAAGCTGTAGTTATTTCTCAAGCTCACACTGGACTCCTGTGACAAAATCACAAACACAATGTTCATGTTTCCATGACTTATGAAACAATATAACTTTAAAAAACCAAGTTTGTCTAAAGATATTTTTCAGCAGTCTACTAGGTTAACAAATGCCCGATTGCCCTCTGCAGTTAAATTTGAATTAAGATACTATTACAAATATGGCAGGTATCTTTATAGCTCTCAGTTGGACTATACAATTTCTGAATTTGCTTGCAAAAACTACAAAACATTGCATCTTGATACTGCAGTTTTCAGAAAATGCAGTAAAATACATTCTTGTGCAATATAGTAAAACTGAAAAACCAATAAATGGCTCTAGTTATTGAGAAATTGGACAAAAATAGCCTATTGTCATTTTTTTCAAGACGGCAAATCAATAGATGATGAAAGGTTTTATTTTTTGTTACCACTGGAGTGTTGACTCTAGCAATAAGTGAGATGTCGATTGGAATTAAGGAGACAAGCAGTTGAGTGATATGCAAAATGGAACTTTATGTTTTCAAAACGGAGAGTTTGAGTGCAAACTTAAAACTGGGTTAATACACATTATCTGTCCCCAGAGAACCCCTGTAGTCCAATGAAAGAGCCTAGGGATTGCCAGCAAAGAATTTGAAGCAGACTCTCAAAACTGCATTTCCCAGGAATCTTTGGGAAAGCCATGACAGTTAAACTGGCATAAAATACAATAGATATGAATTTGCAGAACTATTACTCCACTGCAGACACTATCTCCATAGTGTCAGCATTAAGTTTGGTGCAGCTTCCTTCTTTGACTCCAAAACACAAAACAATCAAGATTAAAACATCAGATACTCAAGCTCAAGAAAAATGCCAAGTAGGGCACTAGCTCCTATAGTCAAGCACAGATGTGTTCAATGGAAAATAAGCCAAAGAGTACTGGTTATTTCACATGGCGCTTCTGATTCTGCCTGTATAAAAAGACAGGGTTCAAGATTTTCCAAAAAGTGGGTTTCATCCCTCTGGCATCATTGAAAAGGCATGGGACCACTAGACCTGATCTACTCCAGTCTTGCATAGTTACTTAGAAGCAGATTTCATCAAATTGGATGGAGTTTACTTTTGAATTTTTAAAAAAGCAAAAGAGAAAAGATACAGATGTTAGGCTTATTTTTTAAAAATTGCCCAATCAGCAATCACCTTAGAATTCTAAATTAAGACTGAGCAAAATGGATGAGGTGAGTTTAATATTTTCAGTGTCAAAAGGCACAGTGTCCATCTATCAGCATTTTTATTTTACCATTCTAATTATTAAACAATTTGATTACAATTTCAAAATACAAAGATCTAAAGACTAAATTGATCAAGCTATAAATATACAAATGTTATGTAAATATTAAACACATACTATACAAAACATTCTACATTACTCAATATAATATCACCAAATCAATCATTTTGACCACAGTTCTAAAGCAGGTTACTTAAATTGAGCCTATTTCATATACATCTGAACCTCAATAGTACCACCAACAATTTAAGAAGAGCCCTGCTTGATCAGACCAGAAGCCCATCTAGTCCATTATGCTGTTCCTACAGTAGCCAACCAGATGCAACGGGAAGCCTGAAAGGTAGACATGAGTGTAACAGCATGCTTCCCACTTCTGATTCCCAGCAGCTGGTATTTAGAGGCATACTGCTTCTATCTGAGGTGGTAGAAGATAGTCTTATCCTCCATTAATTTGTTTGATCCTATGTTAAAACCATCCAAATTGGTGGCTACCACTACAACTTAATTGTTCTCATTCTTTGTAGAGTGACCAAACAAACCAAAAATACAAGTAAACATTTCATTCAATAGCCTTAAATTTGAACTCAGCAACATCACCATGTTCACTATGTGCCAATTACTTATGTTCTAGATTTCTATATCCCATAGATCTGGTATGGGGAACCTTTGGCCCTCCAAAAGTTGCTGAGCTAAAATTTCCATCATCCGTGGCCACTGGCCATGCTGGTTGGGACAGATGAGAGTTACAGTTCAGCAACATCTGAAGGGCCAAAGGTTGCCCACACTAGTCTATGGAATCACTTACGAAGACCTGACCGCAATCTGAATGGGTTTCATTTTCCTTTGTAATGTCAGTAGTTCACCAATAATCATGACATCATCATGTTCACATCATGAATACAGTACATGAATCACACTCAGGAAAGAGAAATAAGCTCTGAAGAAGAAAAAGAGTTGCTAAAGTAGCAGATAGTAGAAGCAAATGTTGCTAACAACTTAAAAATATGAATAATGATTTTTGGGGAAATATATGGGACTCACACATCCACTAGAAAGCTATTTTTGAAAAGAAAATTGAAACAGGGAAAAAATCAGTGTGTTCCTGTTGAGAATAAGACTGTGCAAATGAATAGATGCTTAGTGGAGTACAAAATTAAGTAATAAGCAAGCACAGCCTGTCCCAGAATAGTCTATCCTTGACAGTTGCCTGTTAACATTTCCTGAATCAGATTTCAAAGTGCAAGTATTAGGTTCAATTAGTAGAAAACATCCCCAAATGCTAGGGATCTTGACACTGTAAGGTATTTTTCCCCTAGGAGGGAAGCCCATTATTTGCCAAAAAAGGAGACTTTCCTCTCAAAGCCAGACAAAAATTTATACAGCTGTTTTAAAATCTTATTCAAAACATGTAAAATACAATATGAGTATATTCTAAAAGAACACTGGACAAATAATTTGCTTACAGCAATCTTTTGTCTTGGAGATTCTGCAATTTATCTGCAGCTCTGTAAATAATCTGAAGATATATTGGCCCTTAGCATAAAAAGGATTGATGCCTGCATAATGCCGAGCAAAGGCTTGGAGCCCCAAACCAATTGCTCAGAATCTGAACTAAAATGATTTGAGCATTATCTTCAGTTTATGCTTTATATTCAACAAAAATGCAAAGATAATATAAAATTTTGGTGATGATTTTATTTCAAGTTACAGGTGTGCACAGTATTCCATCAAATCAAAAAGTGAGCATTTATGTACAATTTATAATATGTAATTCCAGCATGATTTTACAAATATTCTTGTGCTGGGAGAGTGGTAGTTGTGCAGCTGTAGCTAAAACAACTTTTCTGTCCAGGAGCCATGATTACCACACTTAAAATGAGTCTGCCAATGCTGAATCAAGTCACATCCTCGTGGTGTGGGATGAGCACATATCTGTCAAACTATTGGGAAGAAAACCTTAAAAGTCTAGATTGGGAAGGGAAACTCGCTATCAGAAGGGAAAAACAGAATACAATGGTGTTGGCATCAGCCATTTTGACCTGGGTAGCATGCCCTGCATCAATTTAAGTGCAGGAGAGGCCACTCACCAACTTTGGAATTACTCAGGAAGTGTTTGAGGGGTCTGAAAAATACATCCTGAACAAGGAATTGAAATGCCATAGGACTGCACTGTCATAAATAGCTTCTTATGCAATAATTAAGTCCTAAGAGCAGTGCTTTTTTTCAGGGGATATTCAAGGGTACGCACTACCAACACCTCTTTTGTTAAAAAGTGTGGCATTTACTGTAACAACTTCATGATGAGTACCGGCACCTTTCTTTTCTTTTCTTTTTTAAGAAAAAAAAGCACTGCCTAAGAGGATGGCCTATTCTTGGAATGGCTGTCATGGGACACATGGCATAATAAAAAACGGCTCATATAAAAGAGCAGACCAAGTAACAGGAACACAAATGGTGTGGGCATGTGCACTTCCCACCACCTGTCCCACATCAAAGGAAAAAAGACGCCTACATCAGCCACTGCTGTACTTGCTCACAGATAGGCCTTTGCATCTCTCCTCTGTTCAGAATGGAAGGGAGGGTGTCCACTCCTGGCATCCAATAAAATGTAGGCATATTTAAGGACTGTGGATGCAAAGGCCAAAGCAGGAAGTGCAATCAATCTCTTGTGCATTGTGTATGTCTGAAGGGATATTTACTGAGACATTTTGTGGCACCACAGGAGGTAGTGGCATGAACACTTCAGCACTAGTGGTAACTTAATTCATGAATGAAAAAGGTGCATCAACTCCTGCTTAGGTGCATATGCCCTCACACTACACCACCAGTTCAGCCTTCAAAAACAACACTGTGGTTAAGACGGGTAAATGTTTGTTTAGTTTAATATGTACATTCACTTTTCTAGCCTAAGTATCCAGTAAAAGTGGCCTACAGTATCATGAAAGACTATAATATTTCAAAATATAAGCAATGAAAACAGCAAACACAGAAGAGGGAAAGAACAGAAGAGGGGTGGAAAAGGCGCTTTCCTTCTTTACCAACTGAACTTCAGATAAAGGAGGTGACATGAAAGGCTTCAAAATCTGTGCAAATTCCAGAACGTTCATGAAAAGCCTGTCTTATTAGGTTGTCTTAGTTCCAACTCAGAAAGGCAAGTAAAAACAAAAGATTCTAATTTTGTTTCAGCTTAGAAATAAACCAGATATATGTAGGATGAAGTGAGTGAAGGCAGTGACGAGAAAGTATTATAAAAAAAAGTCACCAAGTACTGCTTCAAGAACCTGCCGATAAGCATCTTAAATCATAGTAAATTACACATTGCATGCCGGTGACTCGGTCATGGGAAATTATGGAGCTACGTGATGTCTCATTTGTTGTGCTGAAAACAAATGTAAATAAATTACTGCAAGATTCTCATTTACATTTAGGAATCCATCCTGATGCATGACATGACTGCTGATTTTATCCCCCTTTTAATGACATTTTGAGAAAAAGTAACATTCACTGAAAGGAAGATTGTCATGATCATAAGAAGTATTTGATTTCTGGTTGGGCAGTCCAAATGAAAAAGAGAAGAACAGAGAGGACACCTCCCCCTACATGAGTGTATGTTTAGGACAACCTTTCCCAAAGTGCTGTTCTCCAAATGTTTTCCCATCAGCTCCAGCCAGTATTAGGTTGGAGAAGGTGATGTAGGAAATCATGTAGTCTTGTGTCTATTTGCCTGTGTGTGTGCTTGTTCTAGGGTAGAAGGCAGAATGTTAGCTAACATGCATTTAAAATCAAAGAGAAAGGCAAATAACAGAAATTGGTGCAGGTTTTCCCTCTTTACTCTCCATTTTCACCCTAAAACAAATATATTGCTTTTATTGTATCACTCTTCTGCACTTTTAAGATGCCTCTGTAAGGTGGTTGAAGACTACACATTATTCACTTTATTTATATAATCTTACCTTCTTCCTTCTCTTCTTGCAAGAGGTTCAAAACAGTTAACTCTCAGGAAACTCTCAGAAAATAAAATCCTGTTTGAGCACTGACCAGCTTCAGACCCACAGCACATGCCTTTAGACTCTCATTCATACCTCTTTGCCAAGAGATGCCAATGACATAGAAAGTTAAAGCACCACAGTTAATCAAACAGGAGGAGTAAGGTGGTCAAATGCCAAGGTAGGACTGGAAGACCTAGGCATATGTAACCTTCAATCTTGGGACAGACGAGAAAATTTCAAGAGTTTGGTCATGCTGCATGACAGAGTACATCTCACCCAAAAAATCACGAACCTCTTCTGTCCAATTAATCAGGCATGGCAGTCCTGTTCTCCTTTGTATCTGGCTACCCTAGCCATACAAATGAAGACAAAATGCAACAAATGTTTTTAAAAGCCTGTTGTCCCCCTAGACAGAGTAAATACAAAACTGCAAAGAAATGGACTTATTTATATTGTCACTCCCTGTGCTGCCCTAGTAACAATACTATGCATACCAAATAAGCATGCTTTAAAAAGGAAGATGCTGGCTTATAGATAGAAAAGCCAATGCCAAGAAGATCCCGGGGGTTCAATTTCTGACACTGTCGGTCCATATTTGTATGTCCAACAGATACTTCTAAAAATAGTCTAAAGATAAAAGAAAAGTTTTCCAAACGGGGGAATGCTGCAATGTTCTGCATCCCTACATGTGGCAGTGTATTTACATAAGCCTGACTAGGTCAGGAAGTTTTTTTTTAAGGGACAAATAAGCAGGCCATGAAATAATTATTTTTCATTGTGCCCTGCCAAACCTACCCAGCCAAGGGCTAAATTGAGCTGCTATTGTGATTATTTGAACTGTGGAGCCAAAAGTCCTCACTGCAAAGCATCCCAGCTGTCCTAAATTTTATGATGATGGCGAATTTTCATGTTGGTTTGAACCCTGCCAAAAACATTCCACACAAAAACAGGCAGGCTGGATGCCTGTTTTATCCTGTCCTGTATTAATTAACGATCTACAGCTTTCCTGAGAACTTTAAACTTTAAACAAATCACTTCCGGAAAGATTCACATGCTTGTATGCATATGGATACAGCAAACCAAATTAACATCAAGAACCCTAACCAAATCTGCAGTTGTTTTTTTCATTCTGTTCCACAGTACACTGAAAGCTTAAAAGCATAGTGGGTAGAACCAACACCAGCCTAATAAAGAAACAGATTTATTTATTATTTATTTAGTAGAATTTGTATACAGTTTAATTATAAAACCTCTAAGAGGTTTATATAAGGTTAAGGCTGCAAGCGTACAACTCCCTTATGTGGGAGAAAGTGCCATTGTCTTATTTCTGAAAAAAACAGCATGCAGACTATGCATCCAGGTTGCATATTACTGTATATTGTACCCAATGAACCCAAGAGTGCCTACTGAAAACAACAATGGCATATTAAGAAGAAGAATACACCAGGGTGTAATCCTACATACATTTACCTGGGAGCAAACCCCACTGGACACAGATGGTGATCCATAATTGTCTCAGTATAGAAATGTGGTTACTACTTTGGAATGTAGAAAAGATACCATCTGTGAAAGGAGTTCATATTACAAAAGGTGTAAAGAGAGCCATGCTGTTAAAAATTTATCAAAAGATGGTGTTTGTTTATAAATAACAGTATTGAAACTTTACATTTTAAGGTAATATTCAACCAGATGTTTTGTTCAAAGTAATTTTTACAATTTACTGATGTGATCTTTTCTATCATTGTTAGCATAATATACCCGTCATGAATATATACGTTCTTATTTGGAAAATAGTTTTTAAATAATAATATTAATTACAACTGATTTAAAAATATCAGTAGATGAACTACTTGCCAAGGTTAGAAAGCAGGGGTTTACAGGACATGTAATAAAAATTAAGGCATACAATGTTAGGAGAATGTATCTGTTTGCAAGCAGCAGGTTTCATTCCAGGTTTACACAACTTGCAGCCAACCATGCCAAATACAGCCAAGATCCATATATTGTAGCTCCCAGATTCTTGACAACACATGTTATTTGTGATCCCACCAAGCAACAAAAGCACAAAGTTCATCTAACCCCTTAGTAGGCTACTACAAACAGATGACAAAGGCATTTGGTTGATTGAGACGCATGTTGTGTGTTCTATGGGCTGCATTACTAGATTCCAGGTATATCTTAAATGCCGACATCCACTCTATTATGATTTATCACACGTATATACTGCCTTTTTCCAATGCACCCAAGGTGGCAGACAGCTTAACGCACTATTTTCAGTTTAACAGAAGAGCCAAAATAGTTGATGGCCCTTTTTATGTTGACAAAGAATGCTGCAATGAATGTCTCACCTCTCCCTCTGATGTCACCATTTAAAAAGCCCTGCTAGATCAAGTGGATCTAGTCTTAGATCCTGTTCTCATAGTGGCCAATCACAGGAAGCCCACAAGCAGGACATGAATGAAACATCACTCTTCAGGCTTTACAATGTGATTTGTGATTTCCAACAACTGGTATGCAAAGGCATACTGCCTCCAACAATGGAGGTATTACATAGTCGCCATAGTAGCCACCCATAGCTGATAATAGACATACTTCTATGAAGAGCCAATGGGAAGAGACCAATCACTTTAGGAGCAGGAGGGATTCTGATTCAAATCTCAATTCAGTCATGAAATTTACTGGATGACCCTGAGGTAACTCAACCTAACCTATCCTATAGGATTGTTGCAGGGGAAAAGTGGGGAGCTGCATCCTTATATATATGAAGGAGTGAGTGAGTGAGTGAGTGAGTGAGTGAGTGAGTGAGTGAGTAGCAGCTGGTCTCTAGGCTAGCTTCACTATCATTCTGCATCTATATGGGAATAGTTTTTAGGTGTTTTAATCATTATAACCTTTATGTGTTTGCTGCCCTGGGCTCCTTTAGCAGGAAATGCAAGATATAAATTCTGATGATTATTTAATTTCTATACCGCTTAATATATTTATAATATCTCTAAGTGGTGTACAAAAAACTGAAGCAACAACAGACAGCTTAAACAAAACATTAGAAAAATACAGCTACACTAATACAAAGTTACTAATATTTAAATCATTATGAATTCATTTCTTTTCTGACACACCATCCCTCTCAGCCTCCAGGTTCTCACTCAGGGTCCAAACAAACTTTCAGCTCACCCACAAAAGTCTCACAATGAAAAGAGATCCCGGAAACAGCAAGTATCACCCAAGTCTCTCACTCTAGACTTGCTTTTTATGGGCAGGCCCAAATTTAATAATAAATAAATGCTTTTGATTCATCATCTTAGTTCAGTATTGGTGACAAGTCAGCATCCTTTCAAGCTACCTTGCCAAAAAGATCCCTGTCAGCGGTGAAGACAATATTAAAAGAAGCAGCGGAGAGTCTCTAAGGGACCCTTCTCAAGAATAGGCCAAGCATTCTCCACCACCCCTGAGGGCGCCAGTCTTTTAGTGGGTGAAGGACATGCCATGTTGCACACACAATTACGGTATGTTCCCCACAATTGTGCTCCCCTTTATCTGCTGCCTGAGGCAGCTGTCTCATTTTGCCGAACGGTAGGGACTGCAACATCTTTGTAGTTGAAGGAAAATACAAAAGCAAAAATATTTATGGAAACAAAATTGCTCTTGTTAGCAGAGATGATGTTTTATGAGTTTAAATGGATTTTACTCCTCCACCCCAATCAAGGGGTAGCTACTAACTTTGCTACTAACATAAATGTGAAAAGAAATTAATTCCCATAAATGTTCTCTTCTCTACCTTCCTGTCTCAATGGGCATCATACCCTCTTGTGTTCTGATGAGGTACTAAAGAAAACCTACCTCATGTGACCACTCCACCAACCACCAAAAAAAAAAAAAATCCCCTCATGGTCTACTGTTGGTAACCATTATTTCCCCATAATTTTCTTTCAGCTACAGACCCACCAAATTTTAAAAGTTCATTTCCATCTAAGCCCTGCAAAAAATCATTACAAAACCAGTGAAATACTATTAGGGGCTAATAAAAGTAGTAGAGATTTAACATATAGTTAGCTCCTAATTAAGAAGCCCATGAACCCTGCAATTTACCAAAAAGAAAAAAGAAAGGAAGGAAAAAGTAAAGAAGGAAAAAGCTGTATCACCAGAAACAAAGAAGGCAGTTCAAGACCTTTTGGATAGATCCATTTTAACTAACTTGTCAAATGAATCTGCAACTCTTTCTGATGGAGAGGGGATACCTCAGCAATTTAGGTACTATTAAAAGCTTACTTTGCATTCAGCTTTGCTGAAATTGTACATTTGATGGTATAACACATACTGTTGTTCAGTTGCTGCAGTCTGATTCAAAGTGCTATAAATATGTTTGCCCTTTCTGCTAAGCCTGCCTGAGGGATTAGCAACCCCCCAAAAGTTCAGTTGAATATTAACTGCATTAACTTTGCAAACTGTAACATACTGTTATACTCAAACAGCCTACGGTGCAGTATGGATGACTTGCTTAATACAAATATTTTCATGCAAAAATGTTTTCCTGTGGCTGGACAAAAAATAAATAAAATTGCTCTGTCAAAAGGGGACGACCTCCCTCACCTGCCTTAGTAAGATCAAATAGATAAATGACTAGACCTTTTTTTAAGAAATAAAAACTGAGCAAAAGACTTATCTCAAAAAGGCAGATAAGTCTTTTGCTCAGTTTTTATTTCTTAAAAAAAGGTCTAGTCATTTATCTATTTGATCTTACTAAGGCAGGTGAGGGAGGTCGTCCCCTTTTGACAGAGCAATTGAATTTGGCTTCAAAAACTTCCCCACCCCAATTCAAATTCAGTGGTACCGCGGGTTACATACACTTCAGGTTACAGACTCTACTAACCCAGAAATAGTACCTTGGGTTAAGAACTTTGCTTCAGGATGAGAACAGAACTTTTGCTCTGGCGGCGCGGCAGCGGCGGGAAGCCCCATTAGCTAAAGTGGTGCTTCAGGTTAAGAACAGTTTCAGGTTAAGTACGGACCTCCGGAACGAATTAAGTACTTAACTTGAGGTACCACTGTATATGCACAAATTAGACCTTACCAAAATGATCTCAGCACAAGGCCCCGGAAATTCTAGCAAGCCGGGGCTTCCCAGCCAATCACAATTCCCAAGGATCTTTGTGTTGGCAATTTCCCTGTTGGTTAAGACTTTTAGTAGCTAATGCAGGTCAAGGGTACATCCCTTTCCTTTGTGTGTACCCCTCCCCTACTCAAAACTGCTTAAAACAAGTACTGTATTCAGAGTTATTTCAGAGATGGTTCTCTGAAAAGATGGGGAAAGAACAAGCATATTCAGAATTCAGATGGGTGGGTTTCACTCATCTCTAACTGAACACTTAATTGTTCAATTGTTTTTGTTTTTTTAAAAAACAAACAAATAAAAAACCCCTAATACTGTAACATAAGAAGGGCCTTGATATTTCAAACCAAAGACCAGCATTCTGTTCTCACAGTGGCTAACCAGATGCCTATGGGAAGCCCATGAGTGCAATATGATCCCCAGCAAATGGAATTCAGAGGCCTACTGCCTCTGATCCTCAGTGAATTTGTCTAATCCCCTTTTAAGGCCATATAAGTCTAATGCAGTGGACACTGGTACTCCAAACAAGACCTCTTCAAGGGGGGATTTGAAACCACAGTATTAAACTAGAAATAATATCTTTCTATAAAAAGTAAGTGTGCCACCTGCCAAATAATTATCGTGCCACATAAACGGCTACCACCCACAGACCTGAGGCCTACATTCTTAACTCGTCTGTTACTAAGCTCAGCTTGAGCTCAACTGTATTTCTCAAATACCTATCTTTTATTTTAAAAAAGTTATTAACATCTTACTGAGTTAAAAGATTGACACTATGGCTTCATATAGAAATTCTATCAACATAAAAGTACTACTTACAAAAATACATTTTCAATAGGACACCAGTGATAGGGAAACTGTTCTTAGACTACAACACCCATAATTCCTGGCAGCTGGCCATGCTGACTGAAGCTTATGGGAACTAGAGTCCAACAATATCTGACAGTGCTCAGGTTCCCGATTCCTGCTCTCCATAGCAATATTCAACTGGCTGGCTGTAAGTTACAAACCGGGTTTTGCTTCCAGTGTTGCGTGTGGGTGTGTTTTTTGGTCTTTCATTTTTTTATTCATAAATTTATTCCCCACCATTCTAATGTGTCTGCACCACTCAGGTTGACTAACAACAAATTAATTAAGGAAATCAGCAAGTCCAGATAAAAGCAAATATAACTTACTGAGATAAGGCCTCATCACATAAAGATCTTCAATCCAGCACGTCAATTGTGTAGCTGATTTAATATGTGTGTGTGTGCACACGCACACGCGCCTTAAAAATTCCATAGCAAAAAAGGGCTGAATTTGTTTAATTTTATTTATTTAAAAGATGTATATCACAACTACCACCACTACTACAAATTATTGCGCACCTCTCAGCATAAAGTCCAAAGAAGGTAACAACCATTCAAAATATATCATTAAAGACAGTTTCAAACAAATTACAATCAAAATAATATGATTGGTCCTAAAAATATAAAGAGGTCTTCAGTATACAAGAAAAAGTGTGTAATGAAAATATGCAAGGAAGCATAATTTAGGGCTTTAAACACTAGATGGAACATCTTAAATTGAGCTCAGAAATGAACTGACAGACATTTCACAAAGCAAGGTGAACATCTACCAAGGTAAGATGAACTGTGCTTCAACCACAGGTGGACCATGGAGAAGAATCTCTCCAGCAGATCTGAAGGAATCGACGGGATGATATTAGTGGAAAACAGCCTCAAAGGATACCAACAAGAGCAGAAAATTAGCAGGGATATAACTTAATCCTGCAGTTTGTTTATCAAACATTGTTTAATAATAATAATAATAATAATAATAATAATAATAATAATAATAATAATAATTTATTATTTATACCCCGCCCATCTGACTGAGTTTCCCCAGCGACTCTGGGTGGCTCCCAATCATGTGTTAAAAACAATACAGCATTAAATATTAAAAACTTCCCTAAACAGGGCTGCCTTCAGATGTCTTTTAAAGATAAGATAGCTGCTTATTTCCTTCACATCTGAAGGGAGGGCGTTCCACAGGGCGGGCACCACTACCGAGAAGGCCCTCTATCTGGTTCCCTGTAACCACTTCTCGCAATGAGGGAACCGCCAGAAGGCCCTTGGCTCTGGATCTCAGTGGCCCACAATGGCTGCCCCCCCCCAAAAAGATTTGTGGACTCCATTTCTTTTCCTCTATGAGGAGAAATGTAGCTTGCTGGATCAAGCAGGAGGAGAGTGGGTTAAGCAGCCTCTTCAATAACATTCCATTCAAGCCTCTCATAGCTGATTTTTATTTATTTATTTAAATTAAATTCAGGAGATCATTGATGCATCTACTGTGAAACATCTAATGCAGCCCTCAATTGTAAATGGACCCCCAAACTCAGAGAATTAGTTTCACATGAGTTTCATTTAAATTGCATACATATGAACCACTGTGCACTTCTGAACTATTTTGTGATGTCAGGAATACTAGCCTCTTCGTAAAACTTAAAAAGCATTTCTGAAATGTGTAACTATTGTGTTGTCCATTCTCACAACTAGTCCTGATCTAAATGAAACAGGTCTGCACATGTGCTTCATTTCGCAACCAAACCAAATTTCTCAATATATGTCTGATTTTAGAGAAGAGGTTGATGGTGGCATAACCAAAACTTAGTCCAGCATGAAAAGTAAGAGCTCTCCATTCCACCCCTGTTCTTTGCTCTTTCAGGTCCAAAAGGACCCATACGTCGGCAATCAAGCAACATTTGGACACGCCTAAAATGGTTGCCGCCAGTACATGGATGTATATACATACACACAGAGAGAGACACACACACTAACTGTAGATATGAGTTAATGCATATGAGGAAGTAGGCTCTTAAGTATATTTTTGGACAAGCTTTTGAAATATGAAATTTATCTTTTAAACTAATCAGTATGTGTTTTTAATTATGTGTTTTGCTGATGTTATTCTAATCTGTCGTGTACCACCAGGGCTTTTGTTCAGTCGGAACTCGCTGAAACTCAGTTACAGCACCTCTCAGGTGGGCACCATTGCCATTATAAGAGAACAAGGGAGGCGTTCATGGTGAGTTCCGGCACTTCTTTCTCTAGAAAAATAGCACTGTGTACCAACCTTGATATTTTTTAAATGAAAGTGTGGATTATAAATAAATAAATAAATAATAAATAACCCATGAAAGCATGTTATGCTTAAGGGGCTGCATGACTCTTGGCTGGTTTTGCTGCAACATATTAATGTAGCTGCCCTTCTGGAAAATGTTTTGCAAGCAACCGTTGCATTGCAAGCTTTGCAGAGTTATATTAGAAGTACTTTTCATACTATTTCAGTTCTAGGTATTTACACAACAACATTGATTACAGGAAACTGTGGTATATAGAAGGCTCTGCATTGCCATTTGCTTGAAAGCTAAGTTCATCCCAAGACTACTCTGTTTTTCAAACTACAGTACAACATCAGATTCAAATGAGCTAAGCATCTATAAACCACATGTTTTAATTAATGGTTAAAACTCAGCTAGTTATGGAACAAAGGGCTAACCAAGGACCAGCAGAATACACAAATACAAACACACAACATACTTTTACAATGTTTTCTTAGCAGAAAGGAACCTTGTGAAAGTACTACCAAGTGTAGGCATCCCAAAAGGCAATTTTATTTCTCACATTCCTGGAAATGATTCGTCTTTCATAATTTAAAAGTAATATCAAACCACTGGTACTCGTAGTTAAAGTTGCATTCTCTTGATAACTCAGTGAAAGGAATTAATTCATTTGGTACCTTAAAGACTTTTGGCTATGACTTACCTGCATAAATAGAAAGAACTAATTTACTAAAGAAATGCCCATGGGCAAACATGTTCCGGCTAATGAAGTGTTCAGCTTTTGCATGATTAACCAGCTGGTGGGGGTGGTGAAAAATCACAGGGCATAAAATAATAAGAAAAAAAATGATTATTAGTTCCCTTTTAAAACTGTTCCATGAAAAATGTCCTTATTTCAATTCACTGCTTGGAAAATTAATGTTCAGAAAGATAGATTCAAATAACTTACCAGGGGAGAAAAACTGAGACCATGTCAAGCAATCACTTTGCTGAATCACATCAGGTGGCTCAGGTGAAAGGAAAAGACAGCAGCCAGCTCTAGAGCAACCAGTTTACCTACATAACAGGTACTGCCACTTGTCATAAAGTGAAATTTCTAATACTGAATGCATTATGTAATTTTAAAACTATGACTGGGCTTTGTGTCAGTTTAATTTTCTCAATGGTTCTCTGTGTCCAAGTACAACATTTGGCTTTGGTAAAAATATATGAACTGACAAAATTAGAAACAAGGTGCTGGCACATTTAATAACAAAAGTGGCTATTGTACAAATTTAGGCCAATTTGATCTATGATGCATTTTCTTGAAGGTGGTTTTCCTGTTCATTAAACATGGCATTTAGCTCATGATCAAATTCTCAAACGTTTTTCAGCCCTGTAAGGTGAAAATAATCCACACATGCACTAAAGAAATCCCCCCAGGTTATAGTCTTGAAGGAGACTTAAAATAATGGACAAGCTTTGACTGACTTTCTGCACAAAATGGAAAATCTGTGTTCTAACTTATCTGGTTTATCAGAGGTCAATGAGGTGATACTGCTTAAAGGCAACCCGATTTTGTACTTCATTCATCCACTGTGGTTACGCAAGCATGTAATTTAACAGAGAAAATGAGTGGTTACCCTTGCTCTTTCTGACATGTCATCTCTTGAAATTAATGCATTTATGCTGTATTAATTATGAAGGTGCACAATTTTAAGAGGAAAAATAAATGTCTGTTTCAGGTGCCCATAACACTTTAAGTAGCTAATAATGGACATTCTTTTTTCAGCTATTGCTACTTGCAACATATAGTGGTGTTTACTTTTCACTTTAGCTCTGCTGTAAAAACATCCCATCTGTTGAAAAAAAGCCAAACTGCTCAAAAGAAGTAAGAATAGTTTTCTGTATATCTGACAAGGGAGCTTGCTACTTTACCAATATTCATGTTTGACTTGGCATTCATTGTGAATGGGATGTACATCTATAAACAAAAAAAGGTCAGCTTAAGAAGACACTTAATAACCACTCTTTGCTCTCACCACTCTCACCTGTAGGTATGTACATTGTCTTTCTGGACTCAAGCATATGAAGAAACATTTATAGCATGTACTTTGTCTCAAGCATTCCAATAACTTTTTGGGATTGCATAAAATATATTTCAAATGATATTACAAATGCCGAAGTAAGCACAAAGCAATCAGGTATGTGCTCTTTCACCTGAAGACATGCCCATTAATTTTAATTAATATCTTCGCACCTTAGCTATGTCTTCTAAAAATCTTTGTTAAGATAATTTGTAGGTCCTCCTACATTATACCAAGCCTTGCAAACCCATAAAAAATAGCTCCACAGATATATATGTTTGCCCTAATCTATGCAAGGCCTTCCCAGATGGAAAAAGTTCAGAAACTGAAGAAAGAAGGGGGAAATCATTGCATATTACAACCCTGGCTGATTTACAGTTCCTCTTATTTGGATCCCATTTTAACTGAGATCCCAGAAACCAAATCTGAGTCATTTGATCTATTACTACACTATGCCCTCCAAAGTAATGCCACTGAAATCTAGCACAAAACCCATAGTGTCCAAAGTAAAATTTTGCTTCTGGAAAAAAGCTTCTGGAAAAAACTTCTACTGTATTCAGTAGAAGTTTCTAAAGTCCTCCCCCTCCTCCGGGGTGTTGGGAGAGGGGTAGCACCTCTGGTGATGGACAAGTCATGCTCCTTCTTGGGTAGTTTGTCCACCTTTGGTCCTCATCCTGCACTCAGCTATCACCTATGACTTCTAGAAGCTGTCAGCATGCAACAGCTGGCACACCCTAGAAAACAGCTTCAACTGGCTGGCTAAACCAGGTGAAGGTACCTGATGAGTCTCAAACCCTCAGTGAGTTAGGGACATCCCCTGCATGTGAAGACAGGCTCTGATAGATTGAGCAGACAAGACCAATGCAGTGGTACCTCGGGTTACATACGCTTCAGGTTACAGACTCCGCTAACCCAGAAATAGTACCTTGGGTTAAGAATTTTGCTTCAGGATGAGAACAGAAATCATGCTCCGGCGGCACGGCAGAAGCAGGAGGCCCCATTAGTGGGTCTAATGGTCAAGAAGGCAGTTACTGCATGTGCTGTAGAGGGGAAGTGAGTGGCAGATGGGGCTCGTCCAGCTGGGAAGGTAGCCATCTAGCAGAAGTAAAAGTCTGATTCTAAAGGCTTTGTGGATAAATCCCAAGGAAAAATTTGTACCCACTGCCTCGAAGGGCATCTTCAGGAGAAGGCAGGCTAAGGAATAAACCCTACACAAATCTAGAGTGGAGCCCCTAAGATAGCTGAATGGTTTCTTGTATACCTCCTTCTGCCAACTCCTATAGCCAAGCTGGTACCAAATGTATTGCTTTCCTTTTCTTTGGACTACATCAGCGAAGCTAAGAGTAGGGATGTTTTCACCTGGGGAGCCCAGACTTGTGCCCCAGAGAGATCACTTTGGTGTTACTAACTCAGCAAAAACAACATGGGAGGCATCACCTGAGCTCTGCGAGTGCAGCTTTCTCCCAGTTGAAGTGCAGAGTGTTTGAGGACCGGGACATTCACAAGGAAACCAAAATGCTATTGTACTACCAACCTTACTTTATGTTTGTGAAACATGGACTATTTATAAACACCATCTCCAACTCCTCGAAAAATTCCATCAACGTTGTCTCCAAAAAATTCTACACATCACTTGGGAACCCAGGCGAACTAATGCCAGTGTACTGGAAGAAGCACAGATCACCAGTGTCAAAGCAATGATTCTTCAACATCAACTTCGTTGGACTGGTCGTGTTGTTCAGATGCCTGATTATCACTCCAATTGGAGAACAGCCTTTACCCAAGGTATCATGGACTTTGAAGACACTCAAACTCAGGATGAAAAGGACCTGGAAACCTATGTCCACACTGTGGAAGGATGTGTGGATCCAGAATTGGCCTCTACAGTCACTTACAGACTCACTGTTAAGACCATGTTCATGGAAGACAATCTTACTCGGCTACGAGTGATCATCAAAGAAGATATGGTTTGTTTGTTTGTTTGTTTGTTTGTTTGTTTGTTTGTTTGTTTAAAATTAGACATGTAAAATGCTCACAGCACATGCAGGTTATCTTAAAAGGGTTTGGGAGTAGTTCTCCTTCTCCCACCCCAATACACACATTGTGTTCATCAACTGAATAAGCTGAAAAGAACTGAAATGCCCTCTCACCCCACTCTAGAGGTGATAACAGAGTCCTTCTAAAATTGCAGACACATACTGTGACTGAGTGGCGGTGTTTGTAAACAACTATGGAAATATTTCTAATTATAATTCTTCAATGCTAAAATTAGAAGGTCAGTCAGTTAACTGTAAAGAGAGAGCGAGAAAGAGAAACGGAACCTTCCAAAAGGTTTAACTAAATGAGAGAGGCCAACGATGATTAACCTAGTAGTAATTCTGAGATGTGAGCTGCCTGCCTTCAGAATTTCAACTCTGATATCATAATGCTTTGGACTTTCTAGAAATATTTTTTTTAATCGAAGAACAAAAAAAACTACTACCAGCAACAAAACATGTCTGTTTATTGCTGTTTTAGATATCCATGATAGAACAGAATGCTTTAATAAATATATTAAAATTGTATTTATTACTTTAGTTGGGTGGATCCATCATATTACTTGGCACAAGGCAGTTTAATATATTCATATATGCTAAGTTCAGTTCCTAAATATTCATTTTATTGATATTTCATTAAAGAAAAACAATAGTTTACTTAAAGTCAAAACCATAAACAACAATATCCTGACAAATAATAGAAAACATTAATATATTAAAACAGGAGCAAGCAGCATCCTAATGCAGCTAGCATAAATTTTTTAATGCCCCCCCCAAGTATTCCTTATGCAGAAAGGGGCTGTCCTCTTGTTTATTTTGCCACCTTTCAGGACTACCCCTCCCAAAGTGGTTCACAACACATTAAAACACCAAAAATTATCAGCAAAAAAATTATAATGTGTTTGAGCAGCAGCTCAAAACAGACAAAACATTCAAGTAGCAACCAGAATAAAATTTTAAAGTCCTCAAGAATCTCCTAAAAACCAACTTGGGAAGCAAATACTAAAGTTGGCAGTTATAACACAAACTCCATCTACTCATCCCTTGCACTTCAATGAGAATACAACAAAGGGAAGAGATTTGTTTGTGTCAGTTCAGGATACGGTTCAGCTCTCCTGAGTTCAGTCCATATTGCCCTCAGAAGCAATGACTATGCATGGTGCTAATTGTATTAGAAAGAGACCTGGGGAAAGCAAGACTTTGAAGATACTAAACTTCTAAACAGATTATCTTTTTATTCAGTTAAAAAGTACAGTAAGCATAAGACACGATACAAAATATATTCCTTTTTTAGTAATCCCATTTGTTCCAAATAAGCATGACAATTGCTAATCTCCACCAGCTTACCTATTTTGGCCTGTATTTAGGAAATTAGGATATCAGCAACCAAGTTCAATAGAGCCTTTTACTTGGAATGAAAATAGCTTTTTAAAAAATGCTTAAAATGCTCAGCTATGAAAGGATCCTAAATTGAATTTTAATTCAAAGTAATTAAATGTTTATAAACAAAATATGTAGATTTTATACATGTTAAACGTTCTCCATTGCACCCCACTTCTACAGTGCAGTCTCACCAATAAGGCATCTCTTAATCATGCTTGCTAATCAGCGACATACCATGGTTAAGCAGGAATTTGGGTGCCTTTAAATGTTTCCCCAGCCAGGTAGAAGCCACTTTTCCACAAGGAATTCCCATGCAACTAGGAGACCATCTAAGTGTTTCAGCCATATGGGAAGTCCCAGCTGCATGGGTTCCCGCCCCCCTGCTCCATGGAGGTGGTGCTGTGCAGGATGCAGATTCTCTGGTAAAGACCCACATAAATGTGGGTCACTTAAAGTTATCTCAAGCAAGCAAGAGCTGACCACACATTAGGCCTGTTGCACTAGGCCAGTGGCCCACCTAGTCCAGCATCCTGCTCTCACACTGGCCAAGCAGATGCCCATGGGAAGCCCATAAGTGGGGCCTGATTGCAACACTCCTGCAGTTTCCAGAAACTGTTATTCAGAAGCATACTGCCTCCAGTAGTGGAACCAGGACCCAGCCATCAGGGTTAGTAGCCAATGATACCCTTAACTTCCACAAATTTGTCTAATCCTTTTTTAAAGCAATCCAAGTTGGTGGCCATCACTGCGTCTTGTGGGAGCGAATTCTGCAGTTTATCTGCTGTATGGTAAGTAGTCATACAGATGGATGAGTTTCTAAAGCAAAGGCTAACAACTTGCAGCTCACATGCGACTGTCGGTCCAGTTTCATGCAAGTGGCAAGGAGAGAGAAAAGGGGGTGTCCTGCCCACTTTTGGCTCTGACCCTACCCACTTCCAGCATGTGACTGCTGAAAAATGATTCCTGAGAGAACAGGTTTCCCCGCCACTCATCTAAAGGCACCTTTATTACCATTGGTGCCAACAAATGCAATGCTTAGCAGCAGCAATGGCTGGCAGGGAAAGGGCAAGGGGAATTTACACTCTAGAAATGAGAGGCTGGGTGACAGCAATCTTCCACCTCACCACTTAAGAAACACAGAAGAATGGCAGTTGGTCCACAAAAGTGTAGTACAATTTACTAATTAGGAGTATCTGAAGTAAACTTTATTGCAACAAGAGGTGTCTCCTGAATTTCTGTAACCATTTAAAGGCATTGAGTTTCTTCAGTGCTAGGAATGGAGCTGGGGTGGTTTCAGCATAAAGGCCATGTGAAAAGAGACTGTGGCACTTGGCCAGGTTGCCCAGCTGTTTTCTAAATATGATGACAGGTGCCCATTTTTTCCATTTGCTCGTGGAACGCAATATGTCTTCAAACAACATTTTTGCCAAGTAGGCCCCTGCAGTTACATTTCAAAGATCCAGCAGGCTAAAATATATACTGCAAATTGTTTTGTTTGACAGATACTTTGGTAGCTTCCCCTTTTAAAATCAATTCCAGCCCCACTTTATTTCAAACAACAAATTGTAAAGATAATAGGAATGCATTCTAAATTAAAGTAATCAGACAGGTTTCAAATGTGCAGAATTCCTTCACAGAAATAACTTCTCTTTAAGTTGCAGCATGCAGCCATGTGTAAACTGTTATATGTGATCACACAATCATGTATTTTGCTTCCATATGTACAGTGGACTATGAAGCCGCATCCAATCTTTGTTTCCAAAGCATGCAAAATGTGACAACTGTTATATTCATTGAATATGAAGCAGTTCACTAAAGAAGGGCTGCGTATCCCTAAATGTGAAAAAACATTTGTTTACCCTGGGACAATGGGTTGTATGCAAGTTCTTCTCAGAGTAAACCCAAGTTAACCATGTCTACTGTATTAAGTTCAATAATTCTACTCTATGTATGACTAACACTAGATAACAGCCCAAAATATTTTATAGTTTCCTTTGAAACTTATGCCATGTTTTTTTCAATATGGAATTCTCCAAAACAGATAGCAAAGGAAACAAACTTTACCCTTCCATTTGTCAACAGGTAGATAGAGTCTTTAAAATATTTTATGGCACAGCAGCATACAGCAACAATGTCTCAAACTTTCCATTTGTTTCATGCATAAAGGTGTATTTGGCCGATAGTCAGAGGCCATTATTTCTGAAGGTAGCCCCTTTGGGGGAAAATATAAAATGCTGAGAACCTGTCCAAAATGTAAGACTATCTCTGTTGGATCATAAGTATCATCCTGTTTCCCACAGAAATGCCCCCAGAAAGCCTGCAAGGTGGTATGAATGTAATACGTCACTCCTGCTATTGTTACCCAGCAACTGGTATTCAGAGGCCTGGTGGCTCTGAACTTAAGAGGAAAACATATACGGTAGCCACTGAGAGGCTTCTATTCCGTGAATTTGTCTAATCCTCCTTTAACACTATTTAAGCTGGTGGCAAGATATTACCATATTCTGTGACAGCAAATTTCATAATTTAATCTATCCTACGTGGGAAAAGGTATTTCCTTTTGTTGATTACATGCAACATTAGTAAGATTGAGGCAGGGGAGCATGAATGTCTCTGTATGTCACTGAATGGCTGCTTCATGCACATGCATGAGTTCAGGCAGAAGAAACAGTGGGCCAAAGCAGAAAACATCTGTACCAGAACTAGGAAATTGGGGGAAAACTAGAAAAAAATATGCTGAAAGAAAAAACTTCATATTATGCAAAAGCAGACAAGTTTATTATGAATGAACAAATATGGAGCAGCCATCTTAGACTAAATATTACATTGCTAATGAATGATGTCCTTTGTTCTCCTAATGGAATTTTATGCATGTGGTAGGCAGCACAGTATGACATAAGAGCAATGGAGAATACAGCTTGGTCAAAAAGAGTATGATCCCTCTCATAATGGCCTTGGCAGGCACTATAGGCATAAATAATCTAGCAGTAAGCTTATGCTTAACACTACTTCAGAGACTAGTATTTCTGGGAAAGGACAAGCCACAAAAATGCTAACTGTGAAATGAAAGAAGACAGACAACTGTATACTGGCTATGCATACTGTTCACTTTGCTTGTTTCTCACTAGTAAAGGGGTACTTTAATACACTATTAATTATGCATTCTGAGACCTTTGTTTTAATAAGTACAGTATAGAAACAAGGAACACCAATAGTAGCAAGATTAATCTCAAAAGTAGACAGCAAAATTTATGTAAGTAGTTGGGAACTCATCAAATGATGTGATTAAAAAACTAAATAATGAGCAACCCAGTACAAATTGGGGACAGAAATGTAGAATGAAGTCTATATGCATCCATCATTACAGGCTTTTAGGTAGGCCTTAAAAACCCATTTATTTAGAACTGTATTTTTAAAAAGGTATCATGCTGCTTGTTTGCTTTGGTACCAAAACATTTTTGAACTATTTTAATCGATAATTACAACCCAGCAAAATAACACAATTGTTTATCAATACTGTTTTTAATAGATATATTATTTTAGTTCATTTGTTGTATTATGGGTTTTTATGGTTAAATTTGAGTGCTGATTGTATTCTAGGCATTCTGTATGTTGGAAGCCACCTTATAAAGTTTGGCCCTAAAAAATCAGCCTAAACATCTTAAATAAACAATCCAAATGCATCGGTATAGGTTCTTGTAGTTAGAAGCAGTAAATGAAGATGTTCAAGTGATTGAAACACCTACAGTTCCAGATTTTTATACAAAAGCGGAAACACTGTGGGGAGATGTATGAGTCATTCTTGCACTGGGAGCATAGGCTTCATTTTCAAATAATATCTGAGGGTGTGTAAAGAATGTCACTCATAACAATTCACCCTCCCTTCACTGTTCTCTCCTTGTAAAATTGTGGAGCAGCTCTAAGGAACTACAAAAAAATAACTTTGTAGGATGCTTCTATCAATGAACTGAAAGCAAACAAGCTACTCTCAAATAATGCAGCAGGTGCTTCCTACAGCATTTCACTAGCTGTGTACTAACCAGCCAAGTGAAAGTGCTACAGAAACTGCAAATTTAGGCATGAATGCTCCAGGCCATTAGCAGGTGCTTTGAGCAGTCATCCAAATCAAAGCAAGACAGTGGAAAAAGCCAAAGATTGGTTAACGGGGCCTGCAAAAAGCATAAACTCCAATGAGGGCACATAAAATGTTTTGCTGTAGAAACAGTCTGACAAGAGGAAGGGAGGGGGAGAATAAAGAGGGGAGAACCTATTGCTGCGTAATAATTTCGATGAGGGTTTAGCTGTTTTGTACATAGGCCCCAAGATGCAAGTGTTGGCTAAGAAGCTGAGATCAGCACTTATATGTCCTCAGGTGGTTAGAGACAAGATAGAAAAGAACTTCTGGCACTTGGGGAAGAATACTGGGGCCATTTGATAACGCTCTGCTTGAGCATATGAGGGTTTCCCCTATGGGTATTGTCCTGAAGAAAGCTCCAGGCAAGTTCAAGCTGATTCATCACTTGTCACAACCAGAAGGTGAGACAGTTAATGATTACATCGACTCCAGAGTTCCTTCCTGCAGTAATTTAAAAGGCACTGGATCTCAGGAAGAAACGATAGACAGGGATCTAATGCACATTTCAGGCTTCCATTGTTTTCTCTTAAACTTTACTAGCAAAGTTTTATTAAAATTTATTCTGAGGGTCCCACAATCATAGCATCATAGGATTGTAGAGTTGGAAAGCACCCCAAGGGTCAAATAGTCCAACCCCCTACGATGCAGGAATCTCAACTAAAGCATGCATGAGAGATGGCCATCCAACCTCTGCTAAAAAACCTCCAATGAAGGAAGGTTCACCACCTTCTGAGGCAGTACATTCCACTTTCAAACAGCTGTTACCATCATAAAGTTTTTCCTGATGTTTAGCTGGAATCTTCTTGAAACCACTGGTTTGGGTCCTGCCCTCCAGAGCAGGAGAAAACAAGCTTGCTCCATCTTCCATGTGACAGCCCTTTAGATATTTGATGATGGTCATTCAGCTTCCTTCCCAGAGTCCTATATTCCCTTGCTACATAGAATCATAGAATTGTGGAGTTGGAAGAGACCCTGAGGATCATCTAGTCCAACCCCCTGTAATGCAGGAATATGCAGCTCTCTCATATGGGGATTGAACCTGCAACCTTGGCATTACCAGCACCATGCTCTAGCCAACTGACCTATCCAGACCCCTCAGATCAAAGGGGGATCATTTGTACCCACATGAAACAGAAGGAAAGTGTTGCGGTCAATTGGCTTCATTACATTTTTTAAAGTTGCAAAACTAGCAAGAGAGTTCACATATTTTTCAAGTGGGAAATAAAATCCTTAATAACATGTGGTCAATTTCTGTAGATAAGACTGGGAAGCCCCCCCCTACCATACTTGTGATAGGTATTCTTGTGTGCAAGGGAAAGCATGAGTGCCTATACTGTAAGAGTCTGAATCTGGGAGACACACAAGATAATACAGTGTTCCTGGGTAGAAAGAGAGCAGAAGAGAAATGCATGCAATGTCTGCAGCTCTAGTGTGGGTTAATGTTTTATTTTAACCTTCCTGAAATCTTGTTTGGAGGGTGGAGTATAAATGAAGATATAATAAATCTATTATATCTCAGCAGCTATAAGCTGTTTATGTAATTTCTGGAAATTCTGGTCAGGCCTTAGCCAGCCTTAGCCAGCAGAATGGTCTAAAGACAAAAATGCCATTTTATTCCTAATAAAGGAATACACAGCCTGAACGAGCATACACCTGTGAAATATATATGTAAGCCACTCTGTCTCTTTGAAGAAGAGCAGGATATAAGAACTCGATCCTATACATGGTCTTCTCAGCAGGAAATGCCATTGTGTTCAATGGGGTTTGTTGATTTGTTTAATTGGGTACACAATGCAGCCTAAATTCAATATATAGAGCCTCAAGGGGTAGAATTCAGGGCAGACCCAGCACACCTAGTTATTTTAAAGGCTGGGTCCAGCTATCTAGTGTTACTGGTGTCCACACACACATTTATGGATGTTTGGCCACTGCAGTTAACAGTGAGTGATGGCTCACAAGTACCATGACTTTCTGTCATCTGTGTAGGCTACCTAATCTTTTAGCCAGAATTCCATCCCTGCCTCCTATCAAGGTCAGTATTAAGCAATACTTTTAAGTCACCTGACTGGAGTATTTCCTTCAGGGAATTGGTAGCACAAGCAATAATTTAGAATAGTATTCAAATTAAGAAATGCATTAGGTCTTAGTAAATATACTCAAATAAGTCTAAAAGAAAAGGATAATGTTCTAGCAGTCACCAAAACAACATCCAGTTGCTTTTTTAAAAATTAACAAAGGAGTCATTTGTTCTACTAATGCTCCCCTTCAACAGATTTTGGAACACATTGCTCTGTGCAGCAAGCCCCTCATGAGAACAGTTGGCACCGCCAAAAGAGGTTTATAGGCAAAAATAAACAGGTGGCATTCTGGTGCTTACTCCCACCCCCACCCAGTCTTGGACCACAAGCGAGGTAACGCAGTTAGAACAAGGTCGAGTCATAATTATTACTCCCCCCCACCCTTGCAGCAAATACAGTACCCAAAAGACAAAGAAGCACAAATAGTCATGGGTGTGTGTGCATTGTACAACATGCAAATGAAGAAGATTAAAAATGCAAACATGATATGTAACCATTGCTTTTTATTTTTTGTGTTTTGCTTTTCTTTATCCTGTCTTGGCTGTGAGTCACAAAGACCTGCTCCCTGCCTTGCAGGCCTTTTCCATCTGGCCTGGGAAGGCGTTGCACAGACTGACTCCAGCTAAGGCGGCTGAAAAGACTCTTGGGTTGGGGGATTGTGCAGAGGTTTTCTTGGGGGGGGGTGTTGTTCTGTGGCAGTTATTATTGCCCAAATTGTTTTAAATTGGTTTTATCTGCTTTTTAACTTGTGTGTTTTTAAATTTGGGTGTTTGTTGTTGTTTTTAAATTAAGGGGAATTAAAATGTGCAATGTACACGATGTAGGGCTACCTCTGAAGATGGTTTGAAAACATCAGCTGGTGCAGAATTCAGCAACCAGGTTGCTCCAGGGGTACAGTGGCGTAGCGTGGGGGGTGCAGGGGGGGCCGGCCGCACCGGGCGCAACACCTGGGGGTTAGGGTTAGGGGGCGCAAATCCACGGGTTAGGGGGCGCAAATTACTTGCTTTGCCCCGGGTGCTGACAACCCACGCTACGCCACTGCTGGGGTAAAAAGATTTGATCATATTGCACTGATTCTGACCCAACTGCACCACCTGCCAATTAGTTTCCAGGCCAAATTCAAAGTGCTGGTTATGACCTATAAAGTGTTAAACGGTTCAGGACCACAATACCTCAAGAACTGCCTCTCCCCATATGAACCAACCTGAACCCGACAATCATCATCTAAAACACAAAATTCATTTCTGCAATACCAGTAGACAAAGGCATCATCTCCTGTGCACACATCTTAATTCCATCACCACATATAATGCAGAGCTGTAACTAGTAAAATAGGCTGCAATTGGAACCACTTTCTTAAGCTATCTGTTCTACATATATTTAGAGTTCTCTATAATGGAGCTACTGATTGATCTTGGGACTAATCTCTGCTTCAGCATTCCCCATCTATGTATATATGTTGTAGAAAGTCATACATATACTCTTCTTTACTTATATGCTGAATGTGTGCTTGTGTGATATATGTCACATGCTATATATCTGCAGCTGGGCTGACCTCAAATCATTGGTTCTTCACATGCTTTTAATTCTAGCTATAAGCTTTACACACACAGTTGCCATATGGATTGTGTTAGGTTGAGTTGTAGTAGCTTGATGAAGTGTGGATATTGCTCTGTGGGAGAAAATTAGTAAGCACGTGTACACAATTTTCTGTGACCATTTGGTCTTCCATTCTGGGACTGGCTCCAGTTGGTGGCCCTGACATTGTAGACTTAAAAAAAATTAAGTAAGGTTGTATAGGACTCTGCCTACCCTGGCATAAATCCAAACCTGTACCATGGTTACTTTCCCATACTATACGGCTACATCATCAGTAGAGTACAAAAGGGGTAGTCAATGTGGTGCCCTCCAGATGTTGTTGGCCTACAACTCCCATCAGCCCCTATCAGCAGGGCCAGTGGTCAGAAATGATGGGAGTTATAGTCCCATCTGGAGGGCACATGTTGACTAATCCCGGAGCGGAGCATAAGCAAAACAGGTTCACATGGCTCTTGGCCCAATTTTGAAAGCTCTCTATAAGCCATCAATTTAGGCCTCTAGCTAGGAAGTCTTTTTCCAGCAACCACCTGGGCTTGGGGGGAAAGGCAGAGAGAAATTTGTGTGTCAGAAAAGAGAGAAGGAATCTGGCTCCACCCAGCAATAGCTTCAGCCTCATGATGATGATGATGATGATGATAGGCACTCCACACAAAATCAAAACAACTATAAAAACACTAATTAAAACAATACAGTATAATACAGCAAGGAAGATTAGATGACTTTCAAAGTCCAGGCACAGCTGACATGCACTCCCTTTACAGATTAGCCCCTCAGCAGAAAAAGGAATATATTATGTAGCATACTTGGGTAGTAGGGGTGTTATACAGGAAATGGCCATGCCTAAAGACACAAGATGTACAACAATGAAAGCAGACAGACACATTAAAAAGGTGTACATACTCTACCTGTGCATGTCGAAAAGAATAGAAAAGACTTTTCAGACATTCGCAAAAGTAACCTGAGATTGTTAGCATTCAGATACCTAGAACAGCTTTGATGTCTTTTACAATCAAGCAGTATATAAACTGGATCAAATAAATAAATAATAAATAAATAGTGATATTCACCATAGTTGCTACAACACATATCACATTCGTACAAGGGTGTATTTAGACCTGTGATGGCTAGCTGTGATGCTCAATGGGGATGGGTGGCAGAGTATATGAGTACACCTTGTGATTGTGATGTTTCCTAACAAACCAGTGCTTCCCAGAGGAGCATGCATGTGTCTCTCATTAACCTGAAGCTAGGAGAAGGTGTGCATATGCAACTAAAGTACCAAATTTGCCCTTCAATTCTTTTTTGCCATTCAATTACTGATGTTATTAACCTTTTCTGCACACCTTATGGCAACATTAACAGATCACAAGGCATTTGTGTTGCTTCACCCAGCTAGTATTACCTACACAAACTAATACATTATGGAGGATATTGTCCTTCCTTCAGGTACACCCTTACAGATAAGAGAATAATCAAGCCCAGGAGCTAGACTTACTTACTTTCACCCACTTTTCTAATCTGATGTCTATGAAAGACACAGGCACTCCTCGACCATTTGAGGGGTGTGTGGAATAAAGTGGAAGCAGTATTACAGAAAAAGCAAAGACAAGACTGTGAAGGTTTTTTATTAACAATAGGAAAAGGTCAGTACCCTTTCCCCCAAAAGATACTGTGAAAGCTTGTAGGAATTATTACACCACAGCCTTTCCTTTATTGAATTCAATCTGAAAAAGAGAGCAACAAAAAGAGGGAGGGAAACAGTCTTCAGGCCTTCTTGGAATATTTTCTGATGCCAAAAAAGAAAGAAAAAGAGTAATATAGAAAAAGTTGGAAAAACTGGGATTTTTTTATCACATGCTTCTTATCATAGTCACCTATTTAGGACACAACTTCAAATCAAATCCTGAAGACTTAAAGTAGTTTTAACATTGTTAGGTTCAATTCGTGGAAGTTTGGAGTAACACCAACAACATGGCAATGATTTACACTAGTAACCATCCGTAACCAAGATGACACCTGACCATAAAGGTAAAGGACCCCTAACAGTTAAGTCCAGTCACGAACGACTCTGAGGCTGCGGCACTCATCTCGCTTTACTGGCCGAGGGAGCAGAAGTTTGTCCGCAGACATTTTTTGCTGGTCATGTGGCCAGCATGACTAAGTCGCTTCTGGTGAAACCAGAGCAGCGCACGGAAACGCTGTTTACCTTCCCGCCGGAGCAGTACCTATTTATCTACTTGCACTTTGATGTGCTTTCGAATGGCTAGGTTGGCAGGAGCTGGGACCAAACAATGGGAGCTCAGCCCGTTGCGGGGATTCGAACCGCTGACCTTCTGATCGGCAAGCCCAAGGCTCAGTGGTTTACACCACAGCGCCACCCACATCATTATCACTAATATAGTCTCCTGTTTATCTCAGCCATACACGCATCTCTGAATTCTTACATAAAAGCAAGAATAAAGTGCTTAAAGTCACTTCCATAAGGTACTTAAAGAGAATCCAGGTATTATCTTTATTGTTTACAAACACAACATACTTCAGTAACTTGGGGAAAATAAAACTAACAACCTCCTTCATAAACTGTGTTTGCACAAGTAGGCATTTACCTGGAGGTGGCTAGGATTGTTTGTGTATACAGTATAAGAACAATCCCAGACATTCTGCAGATACAGGATGTCTACCCAGAGGCTCCAAATTTTGGAAATCTCTGGAACCCACATATCTTAATTCAAGTTCTTCCTTTTTGTAATTGCTACATGCAGGGCATCATCAAGAGGCTGACCTAAATATCCCAAAGAAACACAGAATAACGAAAGTATCAAATAAGAATCTACCCATTTAGTTACACAGTCTGTAGCGCAATGATGTGGTGGTTCAAGAATTGCTGTATCTTAAACATTTATCAAGAAAACAAACATGATACATTAAATGAATTTAGGAGGAGGAGTCCTTGAAAAGCTAAGAGAGAAAGCCTGAGAAAGAAAAGCAAAATACTGGATTCAGGAAACTGGCAACTGAACACAGAAGGGCTCCGATATCTCCCACTGTGAAGTAAATGTATCTGGGCTATAGATATGTTTGTCAAAAGTATCTATAGCACAGATAATTAGGTTAGTACAGTGAACTAGCCACATGCTTTGAAGTGTGCATGCAGTTGGTATACTAACCTTTCTTTCACCTGGTAGGTTAAGCTCATCATAGCTTCACACATACTTGCAGGCTCATGACCTATACTCTATCCTCATTAACACATCATTTATGGAAGACAACCACGTTGGAATGGATACTCAGAAGTTTTGTATGGCTGAACATGGATTTCTCAGTACATAAACTCTCAAATATGAAAAGTAAAAGAAATGTTCCTCATTTTGTACACTGCCTTTCACTTGTACAGTTCAAACACCTTGCAAATACTGTTTTAAAGACACCGGCTTCAACTCGAACTTGCTCACACATCAAACACTCCTGCACAAGAGCAGTTTCATATTCCAAAGCTGCAGGAGGCAGGCACACTGATCACAGCCAAATAACTGTTTCCAACTGGAAGGCATGTTCTACTGAGTTCAGAGGAGGCTGTTTACCTAAATTGTGCCTATACATGCACGTCATATATACTACATGTTAAGCAGTGGAGCAATGCACCTGTTCACAGCCATGAAGGATGCATTGTTTTTCTGCATGCAGCAATATCCTGCATTGAGAAGCACACATGGAAAGCAGGTTTGTAGAGCTGCCCTTGTTTCTGCCACCCTACCCCCGACAAAACACAGAGGAGGTTTTGTATTACTTGAAAGGTTTTCGTAGCTTTTGATATTTGACCATAAACGGCACCAGGACAAAAGAAATGGGTATGCATATCTAATTGGGAAGCGATTATTTTCTTCAAATGATTTCCAACACTCTTTAAAAACTATGGCAATATTTTATGGAGGTGAATAAAGCTTGACATGATCCAGAAAGGCCTTCCCAGGATCCTTTGCAATGTCACAGTGGATGCTGCCGTGTCACTCTTGGATCACATGATTCTGCAACATTGCACTATTACAAGCTGGAAGAATCTCTACAGCTGTCCAAGCAGCTGATCCTCCAATCAAGCAAATAATGCGGCAAGATTACAAAATAGAAGGCTATGACAGCCCAACTCCTTACATCTAGAACATTCATAAGGCATATGACTCATCTTGGCACCAAAGAGCTCTTTCAAAATTAATTCTGTTTTCAGATGCCTGAAATGGAGTTGTTTTTGATGTTGTGAAAAAAATATATAGCTTGTCAAACCTCTTTCAAGATTCTAAAAGTCCAGAGTAATGAACGTATGGTTTCATTGTTTTACATATTGTTTCAAGCTGCTCAGAATACTAATTGCTAATGCAATTCTTAAGTTTCTTATTGTTTTTCCACTTTAATTCAATACTTGGGTATCTGTGAAAGTGAAACAAGGGACGTCAACAACAAAATATAGGGTCCTATTTCTGCATACTCTGGCAATACTGGTAATGTAGATTAGTTTGCAAATTAAAAGAAAATGAAACATTAAAAAAAAAACACCTTCCAATGCTTGAAAAGGCCCTGTGCCAGGACCTACACAATTTCGAGAGCAGCTGAGCAATGAAATGTTGAGGGTATCAAGTGAGTTTGAGTTGGGGGACCAGAACTGGACTGCTCAAGGACCAAATATTTTACAGTTAGGACCAAATTACACGTTATGTTAAATGTTAGGTCATGCATGTTTATCTTTTTTTGTAAATGGATAGCAATGGAGGGAAATCATGATTGGGACTGGGGCATGGTGATGGTGTGTGTTTAACCCCCTTCTGCACTATGGTTTCCCCCCCCCCAAAAAAAATATCACCCTCTCAAAATGTCTGTGTGTGGAGAGAATTTTGACTCCCAACATAAATAGCAACTTTGTGTTAGGGAGGGAGAGTTCCTGGTGCCCATCCACCCACCCACCCACCAAGCTAGTAAGAAAACAATCAAAGTCAAACTGCCTGTTTAACTTAACATCTAGTTTGACTTTAAGTATCGAGATGTACACATAGGGAGATGTGGGAAAACACACAAAAGTATCATTGCATAGATACTGCTATGGCTGGAAAGAACCTAGATTTAACAGGATACAAATATATTGACTTCATCCTCATGTACTGCTTCCATCTAAAGTGGAAGCAGCACAGTACTGCTTATGAAAAATCTTAATTGCCCACCCTAGCTTGCTTACACTCAGCCTCTTTTCTTCACACTGATGTAAAACACTTAGAATTAATAATAATAATAATAATAATAATAATAATAATAATAATAATAATAATAATTTATTTATTTATACCCCGCCCATCTGGCTGGGCCTCCCCAGCCACTCTGGGTGGCTTCCATAAAAACCAAAAATACAGTAAAATATCACACGTTAAAAACTTCCCTGAACAGGGCTGGTTGGTTCAGGGCTCCAAAGGGGTCCGCTATGCTTTGAGAAAACGTGTGATGTCCAACCAAGGGGAGAAAGAAACAAGCGACTTTTAAGCCAAACCCCAATTTTTACATCAACACATGCATGCACTCTCACACACACACTAAGCACAGATAAAATAGATAAATACCCACATGGTTGCCTCATTTAGATCCATTCTCTAGCCATATAGGATCAGGTTACAGGAAAATAATGCCTGTGACTATGGGGGGGGGTACTTGATGAGACATCATTTGTGCAATCAGTAATTGTGTGAATGGTTTTTAAATATATATATATATATATAAACAGCAGGCAAATGAGAACAGTCATAATTAATGGCCTGGTGGGGGCTAAGCAGCTTTAACCATTTGCCCCATGCTATTGCCCTGATCCAGGGAGAACATTTGCTTGGGAGTAAACTCAATGGAACACTCTGGGATTGCATTGTATGGTTACATTTGCTAGAGAATAAGCTCCATTGAGATTCATTTCTAAGTAAACCTGAAAAATTGAGATACTGTTGCACTTCGGTAATATGGAGCCTTTAGACAATTTGTATAAATCTTTCTTCTAGAAAGTCAGGGTGATGTACATGGTTCCCTTTATTTTTAAAAAATTTCACAACTCAGTGAGGAAAATTAAGCTAAAAAAAAGTGATTGGCTCCAGATCACCTCTTTGCTGAGGGAGATTTGAACTAAAGTCTCCATAGCCATAGTCTGACATTTTAAGCACCACACCACTCTGGGTTTCACTCACAACCAACTGAGATATGCAAATATAGGAGGGCAATACATCATAGAATAGAGACAATGAAATGTTGTCTAGCATGAAGGTGTCTTCAGTAAATACCTTGGAAGTATAGTTGTCAGAGATCTCCATATTTCAATTAGAAGAATTAATTTAATTTTTAAACATTGCACCACACATTTAAAGTCAGAAGCTTCTACTGATATATTATAGTTAAAATGATGTTTTTTCCTCTAAACCCTGTTACTGGCATTAACATACATATACACACAAGATAAAGATGCACACACATTAATGTATGTTGCCTTTTCATCAGCATTTATAATCCAGAGTTTCTGCTCTCACCCCATTTAGAATACTATTGCCACGTTACAGTTAAAATGAGATGTTACTGAAATATGACCCCAAAGTCTTCCCTGTATTCTATATTTTATTCAGTCATGATATCAGAGATTAATAAAAAACAAAATGCAAAAATGAAACAAAGAGCATTCTCTCTCTCTTACCTTACAAACTTCAACAAGGTTCAAAGCCACCCTCAAAAGGCCAGAATTTTAAAGACTTATAGTTCTGAGAAACATTATCTTTGAATTCAGGAAGGAAAAAAGAAAACCTGGATTTGGGTTTGATGTTGCTTCCCATGGATTGCTTAAGAATAGCATTTTAGTTGCAGTGAAATTAAATAAAGCAAAAGCCTGACAGGTAACCAAGGAGCCAACTGCACAGAAAGCTCACAAAGCTATGGTGAGCCATGTAGCCCAAACTTCCTCACACATGCAAAACTCAAAGATTTAATTTTCTGCAAGATTACCCACAATAATTACAAAGTTTCCATAATTCATCCTTAAAAAGCTCATGACTACAGGATCCATAAGAATTGATCTTTTATCTTTTGCCTTCCTGTATAGTGTGCATGTATCCATATCATGCGTAATATGGTTCACTAGCTGAACACAGGCAATATCTTACAATATCTATAGCTGCTAAAATCAAGCCTATAAGTAAGCCAGTGAATAGGAATGTCACGCTATGGCATCCCAACAAAACCTTCGCTGATCAGTGCTCATTTTTAGAAACCTAGATTCACTATGCACAACTATTAGGGCACCAACTATTAGGTTGGCATTCAAATGCTTCATCAAAAGATTTTTGCAAAATTAATTTAATTGTTTACAATACCTCCAAGAGCCCGGGCCCGGGCAAGGCTTAGCTATGAACTCCTTGCACAAGGAAAACACTGTGGCAATGTTTAAAACAATTTCTAAGATGGATTAGCTAACAGTAGAAAGTGATGTTAGTGGCCAACACATGCCACCATTTTGTGACAGGTGGGACACAGTAATTTTTACCCAACTCAGGGTAGAAAGCCTGAGAATCTCTGGTCTAAAAATTTCATTTCTAAAAAGCAAAAATGATAGGCACTATCTTAGAAGACACGTTTCCCTTCACTCTCACATATGCCTTTCCTAAGATATTTCCTACTGCAGCATTTATATGGGCCATCACAAATGTCGTGTGTCCCCCCCACAAGCCTATTGTTTAGTCATTTACAAGTAAATGTAGATTAAAAACTATTGCAATTAGTTTTTAAGAAACTGAAACAGAATTATTGGTTCTTCATGTGCCTCCTCCATTAAAGGTCTGCAGGGTGGCAACACGAGAACAGGCCTTTTCTGTAGTGGCCCCCATTTGTGGAATGCTCTCCCAAGGGAAGTTGCCTGAATTATATACCTTTAGACGCCAGGTGAAAATTTCTCTCTTTAACAATGAGTTTGGCTGATTAACATTCTATAGTTTTTAAAATGTGTTTGTGGGAGGAGGGGGTGTTACTGATTTGTTTCTGATTTGGTTTTATTATGTATTTTGTATTCTAATTTTCCTTTTTTTCTGAACCACCCTGGGATCTTCAGATAAAAGGTGGTATACAAATTTAAGAAATAACAATAATAATTGACCCCATCCTAGTATAGGATAGAAAAGGGAGGTTATAAATATTTTAGTACATAAACAAAATAACGTCTAAGCCTACAGCCTTACACACATTTACCTAGGAGTAAGTACCATCAAACTCAGTGTAGCATACTTAGCAGGCTACACTGTAAGATTTAACACAAGACATCCCATGTATTAAACTCTGATATCCGTAAGGAAGAGCGCAATAAATGGAGTATCTGTGACACCTATGAAAGCTAAACTGCAACAGGTTTAAGGGTCCAAGCATCCATGTTTATGCGGATAAACATTATCTTTCCGGTAATGTTTCTGAAACTTGCAAATTACTGATGTGCAATTCAGATTTACTTTGCGATAACTTGAAATCAGAGTTGCTATAATTTTAATATATTAATTAATTTCAGTGGGTTTGCTCACAAGCAAATATGTTGAGGATTGCAGCCTTGACCACAGCTTTCTGCAGTACCTTGGTTTTTATTTAATTTAATGGTCCACTGATTATTTCACAATTGCGAAGTCTTATCTTGTTAACAGAGGAATGGGTGGAAGCAACTAGCACAGCAGAAAGAGAAGATACTAGCTAAACATGGCATCATTAAGGAAGTTTTGAAGGAGTTTGAAATACATACAGTACATTAAAAAGTATGCTAATGCATACTGTGTATGGAAGTGATGTTAGCTATAGTTAAACTTTATAAAGGATAGGCAGGAGACAGAAAAAAGGTAGGAAATCTTGAAACATGACATACCAACAGGGCAAATGATTTGCATGTCCCTACCATCAGAATAGCTTATCAGGACTCCAAAGGACAAAGGCTTCAAATGAAGAAAATGAATTTGCGGGACAGTGAATGAGAAATCAAAGTCAAAGCATTTATTAACCATTTCGTCACAACACTGAAGCTTATTTTTCTCTATTTATATTAGATATCTACTTAAATCTTCTTGAAATGCAAAAGTTGTGGTAAATGCATGCTTAAAAAACATGTGCTGCTACTACATTTTGTTCTGCACACATCTGAATGTGCTTCTCAGGTTCAGCAGTTGAATAAAAGTTACACGTGGCAGGTAATTGCACAGGCAAGGGAATGGTTGAGAAGAAAGGTGAGGTTCAACCTGTTCTGGATGGATGTCCACTCCCCGTAAAGGAGTGGGTACACAATTTGTCTATGCTTTGGCAACCTCAATGTGTTGTATGTGAGACTGCCTCTGAAGACAGTTCAGAAACTGCAGCTAGTACAGAATTCAGCAGCCAGATGATTGACTGGGACCAGGAGGCCTGAACATGTAACATCAAGTCTGGCCCAATTACATTGGCTGCTGATTAGTTTTCCAGCTCAATTCAAAGTGCTGGTTTTGACCTAGACAGAATTATGTGGTTCAGGAACCCAATACCTTAATGAATGCCTCCTCCCATGTGATGCTGCCTAGACCTTGTGTTCATCTTCTGAAGTCCTTCTTCATGTGTGCCCTCCCAAAAGAGCTGCAGATGGTTGCACCAAATGAACAGGGCTGTTCATTGGTGGCTCCCCAGCTGTGGAGTGCTCCAAGGATGTCCAGTCAGGATGTCCAGGCGGGCCACCACTATGACACCAAGGTCATATCTGTGAAATAAATATATTTTTACCCCAATGTATATCACTTGATTACTTGAAACTATGCACAAGGTGCTAGATCAAGGTCAGGACTTGGGGGTGTACAATACTTAATCCAGATTCCAAAATTCAAGCCCCTTTCCTCTGCCATGACGGCTTCCAAGAAGCAGCTATAAATGACTGCAGATTTCTACAGACATTACCAACATACTTGCAGGTATGATCTGGGAGTCCATAAAAAGGTACAGAAACTTGCTTTTAGAAAGTGAAGCAAAACAAAACAATGTATTGTTAAGTGTTGCTGAAACAACTGAATCTGGTCACTGTCAGAGACAGAATATTGGGCTGGATGATGTGTCATTGAACTTATCCAGTATAGCTGTTCTAATGTTAAATTGACACTTAATATGCTATTAAACCAGAAACATTTTCAGAGAATTACTCCCTACCACCCTTTCAGTGGATACTATGTAACTATGAGCCTGGAAGAAACACACTATTTAAACTGAGCATTAGAAGAAGAAAATGAAACACTTTTCCTTTAATAGTGAACACAAGCTGATATAGCATCACATGACCCTTCCTATAATTTCTATTAAAATCATTTCATGTCTGGTTGCTTCTGCTATCCTGGCTCATTTGTATTGTTTACAACAAGTCATTGCACTCAGCAGTTAGTGGTGGCTGAATCCATGGTTACCAGTTTTTACATTCACTAGTTAAATGGAATGCAGTTCTTCTGTGGGTTTCATGAAGAAAGCACTTAAGGAACCACAATTCAGCTATCAATCAGGCTAACCTGGGAGAAATTAATCTTATAAATATAGGTATTGTTGTATATTAAAAATTTATTGAAAGGGAACTCAAGGGTTTTTTATATATATTAGCTGTAGCTACAAGCGGGGACATGTCAAAAACTGGCACCTTGATCGTAAACATGTTTACTTTGAAACCATTCTCGCCAGTTTAAGCTGAGCTTATAACTGAATATGTTTGTACTGTTGGATTTGGAGACTACTACATACACCCTAAGCTTTCCAGAATAATAAAACTGACATTTATTTTCTAGTGTCATTTCTTAAATATATTTAAAAACAATAAAATAATAAGAACAACAATCAGGATGTTTCTGTAATGTAAACACAGAGTGCTTAAGTACAGGTTTAATGAGACTGCAGTCTATGCAAAGAAACTTAGACATGATAATAAATTACAAAACAGACAGAACTAAGTAGAATTCGATTAAGGCAAAAGTATTCTTTACCAGTAAATTAAGATTGCAAACTCATATGTTTTGGTGTTAATTAAGGTAGATATCGATGGATTGTGTTTGCCTCATTACTTACTGTTTGTCTGGAGTGGCTTGTTATTTTGGGAGAGAGGGGACTGTTTGTTTACAAGGTAGATACAACACACATTTAAATTCCTTTTTTTAAAAAACCAGCAGAAAAGTCACCTATAGCTTGGTGGATGTAATGTCTGTCCCACCAGCCACAAGAACACAACAAATAGTTAAAATCAAACATTTTACTAGCTCATCTACTGCAAAGTCACTGTATCAGAAGCCTGAATTGATTTGTTTCCTTACAACGAACTGAAAATGAATGTAACAGAATGTCGGGGGAGGGGGAGGAAGAAAAATCCCTATGACACTGTTAATCGGATATTGTATAATAGTTGATTGCAGGTTTGCACTGCACTATCATTGCTTAAATCAAACATACTTACAGGTTCTGGGTTCTTCCAAGAGTTTGGTGCAGTTTCAAGGACAAATGTCTTAAGGATGCCTTTTCTACCATGCAGCAATGATCTCAGCTCTGATCTGATTACATGAGTAAAGTGCTAAATCTGACAATATATAGTTTTTTAAAAAGAAAGAAGGAACTTCCCAAATAGAGAAGAAATCTTAGGAGAAAAGTCTCAGGCTTGGGAAAAAGCTGTTTAAAAATGTGAAGGTTGATTTGCTCCCTAGTTGTAGCAGCTGATGCCTGTTTGCAGCCCTGCAGAAAGAAACCTTTTCTGAAAAACCAATGGCATCACATTTCAGTGAAGCTTGTGCCAGACTATGGAGTGCAAAGCAGCCTTTGACAAACTTCACACAACTCAAATAAGTTGTGCTTACTCCTGCACATGCAAAAATAACTTTAAAGTGTATTGTTAGTTTTTGGTTTTATTATAAGTTGGCAAATATTCCACAATCCTTATGTATTCCTGAGAGGGAAATACTTAAGGAGCTAGCAGCTAGAGAATCAAGGTTCTTGTGCCTTTAATGATAGAGAAGAAGAAATGGCAAGGGCAGCTTTTATTACCCCTTCATAACAGACATCCTAACCTATTCTGTGGTTTGGCTGCATAGTGGACTGCAGACAGTTCTGAAAAATGCTTTGTTATCCTAATTTAGTTTTTCGCTTATTAACTGTTACATTTTCTTCTGACAATCCAATTCCCAAAACAATGCCTGGTGGCCCCACTGATTTCAGTAGAACTTCCACAGTATATGTTAACACTATGATGTGAACTTCCTCAAAGGTGCAATATCATGCATGCATAATTATGCATAATTAATAAGTCCCATACAAAACAAGTTTTACTTCCGAGTAAAGGTGCATAGAGCTGTGCAGCATGCACAGGGAAATGTTTACTGAGAAATAAGTCCTACTACATTCAGTATGGAATATTCACATGTCAATACATCTAAGATATGCATTTTCACTATAACAAGAGCACATTGCTCTCTGAGTTGGAATGAGAGTCATTACTGGATTCATGTTCCATTTTAGTCTACTTTAAGCAAACATCTGTACATATATGTTACTATCTAGCTACCTACCTACACACATACATGTAACATATGTAATTATTATGTTTATATCACCACTTTCCTCCATCATGAAATTCATTGTGTCATACATGAAATTCCCGGGTGGCCACCCTTCCAGAAAATGGCCAAACCCTGCTTAGTTCAACAAGACATCTGCCTTCAGAACATGCCCTGCAACTGAAAACTTTATACCCACAGCAAACCCTGACCCAAATTAACAATACTTAGCATCTATATAACACAAAGTGTTTCACATACATTATCTCAATAATGGTAACTCCGCTAAAGAGCAGCTATGGGGCAAGCCAGTCCTGTGCCTCAGCAACAGCAACCTAACCAGGGGCTTCTGCCATTGCAACTGAAACAATATTATGTGCAAGAGAAATGGAACAGATCTATGTTATTTTTCCTCAGCTTTTTAATGCAACAGGGTGTTAGGTGCAGGCTCAAGGGAGCCCCTTGCCCTCCTACTCCAAAAGTCCCCTTTGCCTGGTTGTAGTAAAGGACTGTAGGAGGACTGTAGGAGGGCTAATAAACCGAAGCTCAATCCAGACAAAAGAGATATGCTGTTGGTGGGTCTTCTGCCTGGATTAGCAGTGTTTATCTGGTTCTTTTTTTTTTTTTTTTAAATAATCTTTATTGGTTTTCCAAAAAGGTTACATCAAATATATCAAATAAACATGCAGTACACCAGCAGAAAGAAAAAATAAAAAAGAAAAAATATTCTCCTCTTCACACTTATTTTCAATAGCTTCTTTTCAGGACTTCCCCACGTCTCCTCCTATTGTTTCCCAGCTCCAATTTATTTATTCTAGCAAGTTTTTCCCCTGAACATCCTGTACCTTATTTTGTTAAAGTTACTTATCCCTAATTTAATTAAATTCATTTTAGTTATAAAATCTATACTTTGTTTGTGCTTTGACATTTTAGTTATAAAATTATACTTTATTATGCTTTTGACGTTTCATTAACATATATCCCTTAATCCTCTATATAAAAATGAAAGAATAGACAGAAATATACACATGGATCTAAAAAAAGAAAGAAAATACCTTTCCTAAATTTGCCACCATTTCCCTCCCCCGGATTCCCCATTCTTATAATACTAGTCTTTGTTCTATAAAAATTAAAAAGAAAAAAAAGAAAAAAACAAAGAAGAGAAAAGATCCCCTTCGGACTGTTAATTCCCACCCTTCTCCCCCCGGTTTCAATCCTTAACCAAAGTACATTTGGTCCATCTTTTTAGCCTGGCGATCTCACGTCCGAGGCGCGCAAGTCTCTCACAGTTCCTTTCAGCTGATTTCTTTGAAAATCTCTCATGCTTAACTCCCAGGATCGGTGACTTATTTTCTCAGTGCTGGCAGTGATTCTTTCAGTTGGACCTGTTCGCTTATACCCAGTATTCCAACGCTGTTTCCTGAATCTATATGTCCCAAATAGTCCTGTTTTCACCTTGGTCAGTTTGAGTTTCTTTTTAACAGGTCTTTCTCTCTTATGCAGTGTCTCAGCCTTCACTTCTTTTGAATCCTTTTGTTTGGCAGGTGTTTTTTCCTCCTCAGTCTTGAGTTCTTTTCCTTGTCCAGCTGCCTGTGTTTTGCGCAACGAGTCCCTTTCCAAGTCAGTTAGTGTATTTTCAGATAGTTTCGGGTCTGATGGGCTCGTAGACAAAACATGGCCTTTCTCATTCTTCTGTAACAATTTTCCCACGAAAAGGATCAGCTCTTTCAAGTCAGCACGTATTTCCTGTATTCCTTGTTTTAGTTCCATTCTTGCAATGTCCGAAAGTCCCCTCTAGAGGGGTTCTGGTTACTTAGTAATCTTTCCTTCTCCGATCCCAAAGTCAGATTTGTTTGTATCAATCTTTCCTTATTTGTGATATTTTGTAGCGATTTAATCAATTAGAGTTTCAATTTCAGTCCTTTCAACTTTGACAGCAAATTTGACAGCTGTCAAAAATATCTATATCTCGGCAGGCTCTTAACTCAGATTGCTCCCGGGCTTGAGTAGGGTGGTATTTTACTTCAAAACAAAATACTCTCTTGTCCTCCAGCACCTTAACTTAGTTCTTTTAAATCCGTGAGGTTTATATCTTTTATCCAATCACACAAATTTTTCCCGCAATTTTAGTTGACAAATCCTTGCTTGCACTGTTAACAATATGGAGGAGGCGGACTTCCTTTTTTTTTCGTCTCCCCCGTTCGTGCCAAATCCAAACCAAAAAATTTGTAATCCAATTTTCAAGTTACTCACGGGTTGTTGCTCTTGCTTTTAAGTCCAAATTTAACAGGAAGAAGTCAGCGCTGACTGAAGAATGGCATGCGGCTTCGCCCGGCAGGGGTAGCAGAAGACTCACAGCACCACGCCGCTCCCTGGCACCCGATCCTTAGCCTTTAAAAAGGCTCTTTCACGAGTCGGGGGGGCGCTTACGGTGCCCGCCGAGTCACCATGTCCACGCACTCCGTGTGCGTGGTTTATGAGGGTCCCCGTGTCGCCGGCACGGTAAGACCCGATCCCCTGCTGAGCCGATTCCCTCCGGAGCTCGGAGGGAATCCGCCATTAGCCAGACGCGCTAACCCGGAAGTCAGTGTTTATCTGGTTCTGGATAGGGTTGCACTTCCCAAAAGGATCAGATTCTTAGTTTGAGGGTCCTCCTGGATCCAGCATTGTTACTTGAAGTGGTTTCACTGATGCAGAGACCCTCCCACAGTTACACTCCTATCTAGGCAAAAATAACCTAGCTATGCTAGGTCAGATTTCTGCAATGCATGATGCATGGGGCTCCCTTTGAAGACAGCTCAATAAGTGCAGTTACTGTAAAATGCAGTGGCCAGACTAATAACAAGGATTAGTTAGTTGTGGCATAAAACTCCAATTCCCATTGAATTGCTTCTCTTAACATGAACCAACTCATACCCTGAGAACATTGTTTGAGGTCTTTCTCCAGGTGCCCTCTCCAAGAGAGGTTCAGAGACCTGCAACAAAGCAGATGACCTTTTCAGTTGTCCCCACCTCACCCAATCCAGTCTTGTAATGCTATCTGCCTGGCACCAACTTTACCATCTTTTCAGCACTATTTGAAGACTTGCCTGAACTTTCATTTTGTGGTACCTTATTACTTTTTATCAGTACTGCTTAATTCAGAATGACATCAGTGATTTTTTTAGCAGTTTTATTGGTCACTATAGTCTGGTATGTTAATTACTGATGATAAGATTACATTTTTTTGAATTTTTTGTATTTATTGAAAGCCACATAGAGACTTTTTTGTAGTAGACAACTAAGAAATTTGCTAAATCTAGATCTAGATGTAGCACAAGGTAAGCAAAGACAGTGACATCCTAGTATGCTAGGAATTATGGCGGCTGCTTCTTCTTTAACACAGGCACAGATAACTACACCTAATCAAGAGAGCAGCATGTCCCCTTGGGCTTGTGACTGGAGTCTGGTACCATATTCTGCAGTCAGCATTGTGGTGCAGTGCAAACACACAATCAACATTGTTAGTATGTAGCAGAACTGAAACATGTGTTATGGTACCTTAGAGATTAATTTGTTTGGTTCTGCCTTTCTTCAGTAGCTGCACACAGTGATGTAGGGAAGAATGCTTCATGTCAGGACCATTGACTTCAAAGTGGTTTTACAGCACTTTGCTTCAGAATATATATACACCGGGTTGGAGCCAGAGATCCTGTGAACAGTGTGCTGTTCAATGAACCTCTTGCTCTGAGAAAAGAGGGTGAGATATGACCAATTCCCCTTCCCCCCAGCAGCCCCCTGAAATCTGCTCCAGAGAGGTAGCACAGAAAGCTGCAGTGGCGAGTAGAACTTTGTGAAAATTGCCTCTTTTGTCTCATCCATGAGTGGCATCCTCTGATGGATTATCAGAGCTTCATTTTTTAAGGAAGGCTACTCAGTATCCAAGTTACAGTACTGCTTTCAGGCAGTAGTCAGTGCTGCTGCAGGATCATTTCAAGACTCAAGAGTGAGCAAACCTGGAAACAACCCAAGTGTTTGCTTATTTTAGAGAGTACAATGGATCTTGCATATGATCTTGTAATAAATAAATAGTTCCTAGGTGAGCATAGAGGTGTCTCAGATTGTTTCTTCTCTGTGCTGTGAGGTTTCTCCTTTGTTTCCTTTGTTTGTCTGGACTGAAAACAGTCCTTGTGAGCAGTGTGTGGTTTAAAAGGAATGAACCCCTGGCTGCAGGACAATAGCTCAGTGGTAGAGCATCTGCTTTGCAGGCAGGAGTTTCTAGGTTCAATTCCCAGAATCTCCAGGTAGGGAGAAACTTCTGAAATCTGGAAGAACCACTGTCAATCAGTGTAGACAATACTGAGCTAGATGGACCAAGGGTCTGACTTGCAATAATTCATCTTCCTATGTTATTATACAGGGATATCTGGGACTTGCAGCAGCTGGCTCATTGCTCCTGTCCTTGGGGGTGCATCCCTGTCAGTGCACTGGTTGCCTTTGCATCAGAGTGGCACAGAGATGTCAACTGTCACAATAGTCCATGATTAGCAGGCATGGAGACTGTGGCAGTTGTTTTTGCTCCATTGTGTGCTTTTTGAAGTAATGTGTTTTCCTCTCCTGTTGTGGATTCGGCATGTATACAATTTGCTAGACATTGTGCTGATGCCTCAGTGTATCTTTCACACAGGCATAATTGATGTGTAGGATTACATGCACCATGATTAAGCACATAATCATAGTTCATTTTAATTGTTGTTGAAACAAACTTGTTTCTGAGCATTGCAAGAGTGTTTATGATTCTTTCTCTTATTCAGCACCCTTATCCCCCCCCCCTCCCCCGGCATTCTGCATATTCTAGCTAGCAGTATTTTGTGTGCTATTTCTTTGTTATTGTGAACTTTGCTCCAAAAGGCAGAAACTAAAACTGACAGTACAGCAAAAGGGTATGCCCTAGAATTCAGACAGGAAAATAATTAAGATCTTAAGAATATATGTATACATACAAGAACTTTTGTACACAAAAGTTTTGGGTCTTGAGTAGAATTTATTACATAAGTAAACCATAGAAATGTCTATTCCTCTGTATGTTACTTAGATGTAAATGGTTGAAAAGACACATGACCAAATTTCTATCAATAGAAGCAGTGAACTGAACAAAGCCACCTTCAGTAATAATCATCATAGCCATCTGAACCAGTTCCTACAATATCTACACCCCAATAATTTCCTCCTAGAATACCTCGTTATTTTCTGCAAGTTTGCATCCTAGGTGACTGAGCTGATACTTCCTAGAAGAGGGTGAAATAATTTGTATACTGAAGAAAGAGGCAGGAGTATGGTATACAATATCAGGCACTGGGCTGGAGTCAGATTTTTGTCTCTGCCACAACCTCGTGCTTCTGCTGAATTACCTTGATCAAGTTACAGAAAGAGCAACAACAAAATCCAAAATCTATAGTAGAGCAACCCTTTTATTAGGCCGACCTGAATTTTCTAAAATAGTAAGTAATCTTTCAGCTTCTCCAGAACTCTTAATCAGGCTGGGTTTCAAGCAAAAGGGAGGCAGGTTGTAATGAAAAGCTGGCTTGGTATTAAAGCCATAGAGGCTGTATTGATAACAGTCTTCAGATGGAGTGTAGGAAGAGATAGCAGACTCAATAGATTAGATCTACTGAGTAAATCTACTACAGTTGGGGTGCTTTTGTGGACAGAAACTATTGTGCATCTCATTTGATTTTAGAAAATTTCAGTAATGGATGAGAGAGTAAAGAGGTGGAGATGCCTTCTGGGACTTCTGTTCAAAATTGAAATTGATGGACCCAATTGAGGAGCTAGCCCTGCTCTGCAAAGCTACTCTCACCTTTACAAATCAGCAGAAGCAACAACTGCAGCCAATTGGAGATACAGGTTGCTTTACCCAACCAAGCAACTGCATTGCTCCTTAAACTTTCTTAAAACCAACTTAGTTGGGTGCGTGGGACAAAGCACCAATAATGTGTTTACATCCCTGCAATCCTAGAAGAGATTTTGAAAGGGCAGGAAAAATATGTTCTTCTGCCTCAGCTCCTGCATTTAGGACAGGGTGAAGAATCAGAAATGCATTGTTACTTCCTTCTTCTTTCCTCCTCAAACTAAGTCCAAAGTAACCAAGCCCCTGAAAACAGGGGCTTATTTCTTTGACATGACTTTAGAATGTTCAGAACTGGTTATTACTGTATCTTTATTGCCCCATATAATATTGGAAATACTGTATCAGCACTGTACTTCAACCTAGCCATTAATTTTCTGAACACACCTTACTAAACACACCTAAAATAAGATTATGAATAGGGTTGCCATATTCCTAAAAGTAAAAACCAGGAAACCCTGAAAGTTGTTGAGAGCTTTTTTTTTTACAAAAACCACCCCACAATTTTTTAATTGACTTACCTAAGATCTAGAACAAAGTGCTGCCTTTTGGAAATACCCCCCCCCCAGATGTCAGTTCTGCCTTTGAAATCCCGGTAATGTCCAGGAAAATCAGGACATATGGAAGCCCTAGTTATGAACCCATTACCCTTCACTTCCTCACCTTGTCTCAGCTCAATTAATGCAGAGTTCTCTTTACAATGTAGATTTGAACACAATGATGACTTCACCTAGATAACTGGCATCACATACAGAACTTGCTATGTTAGAATAAATGAAGGAACAAATCAATTGACATGTAATTGCTATAACTTTTTACACATCATCATAAGCATTTTCATTCACAAATATTTGAGCTGATTTTAGCTAATAGCCACACTAATAATATCTTCCAAATAAAACCTAAAGACACTGAATATGTAAGTCTCCACTGCCAAAAAATTTATAAATTCTGCTCATAGCCTTAAACTGTCCTCCAAACATAGTAATAGTTTGTGTGTATTTGTTTGTTCTGCAAATGAAGGCCTGAGAAATCAAGGGTACTATGCAGGGTGCGTGGCACCGTGTAAATGCCACATTTTAAAGTACAGTGCTCCTTCTTGAACAATCTTAGCATCAATTCTCTTCGGTGAAAGTTTCTCCCCAACTGGTCACAATGCCATTGATCTAACTGGAAGAAAATATACACTGAATTGTTGTAGGCGTGTATATCCTAGTCTTCCTAAAGTATCACCTCTTGCCTGACATGAGAAGCACGCATACAAAGTGGAATTTTTTAATCTGATGCTACAATAACCCACTGAAATGAATGTAAACTGGCCAATTATACTCCTCCTACAATCCCTACTCATTAAATTATATCCCACCCACCTGCCCAGTTGAAAACAAAAATATTTAAAAACAAACTGCATAGCTTAAGTAAACGTTGCTCCTGGTAGCTACTGAACATAGGAAGCTGCTTTATACTAAGTTCAGTTGGTAAAACATGCCACTCTTAATCTCAGAGTTGTGGGTTCAAGCCCCACATTGGGCAAAAGATTCCCGCATTGCAGGTAGTTGGACTAGATGACCTTTGTGGACCCTTCCAACTCTTATCATTCTATGATGGTAAGTCAGCCCATTGTATCTCAGTTTCATTTGCACTGACAGGCAGTGCCTCTCCAGGCTTTAAGCCATACCTGGAGATAATAAAGATTGGATGTGCTCTATTCACTAAGCCTTGGCTCTGTGCTATGCTTATACTGTACTAAGAAACACCTTCTAATTAAAATTGCTTCCCTGTATATTTTTTAAATTTAGTGGTCCAAGGAGTTAATGAGAGCATACATATTTCCCAGTGTAGAATCACAGTACCCCTGCAAATCATGTTAGATTGAGGGGTATTTGTCTAAATAAAGATTTGAAAACCAGGCACCCTGATTCAAATCTGGCCTTTTACACAGTGCACAACGCTACCCTGACCTTCATTCCACATTAAATACAAAGACTGAACAGTATTATTATTTGTACTGAGTGATACATGTACATGTCTAAAGTTGCAGAACATATTGACATGATGTTTTATCTTTCTTAATATATAGTCTGCAGCAACACACTTATATTGCAATTCTTCATATTTTCTATGTTTTTAATTTATGCCTGCTTATTTTGTTCAGTTCTCCTGTAGTGTTCTTTGCAAATTTCCTTCTCTCCAGATTGTGGGGGCTGGGCAACCACAAAGTCATTGAAAAAAGTCAGCAGGGAGAGAAGCAGCTCAGCTCTGTTCACTGCAGCCAGCCAGCGAGGCATCTTTTTATGGGTTGTAAGCTTCGGGTGTGGAGGCAGAGTCCAAGTCGAAGCCCCTCACCACGGAAAAGGGTGCCTCACTGGCTGCATGAGGTCACACGCACCATGTGCAGGCATGTGCGTGTGATGTTTCACATCCGTGTGTCGCAGTGGGCACCCACAATCCTGAGGGCACCCCTGCTCTTTTGTGCAATGTAGTTGAAAATAATGGTTAACATGCAGGGCAGAAAGATGTATTTAAAGAATTCTGATGTGGCTGAAACTATGCAGTATCAGGAACCTCCCTGCCATGCCCCTACTCTCACCCAACCCAAAAATGTATATATATTGCGGATATTATTTAACTAAGAAGAAAATGAAACTCTTTTTTTAGTAGTAAGGGAGCCACTGCAGGTCACAGGGAATTTATGAAATGAAATGTCTATGCATTCATTGTTTGAAGTTAGTAGAGGTGGTGTTGCTTTTTAAAGTGCTAACTTTCACGGTATAAACTCTGAAGGAGTTAATCAGAGTAGATAATGCAAGCTGTTGGAGAATAGATGGTGCATACTCCTTTCTGTCCTGTTACTGTACTTTCCCCCCCTAAATTCCTTAAATATGTTCATATTATGTAACAAGGATAAAATTTGTATTACAGTTACTGATAATTAAAATACATCTAAAAGGTGATTCCTAAAGTGTTTGTAACTAAAATAACAGTACCTTTAATTTAGAAAATGATGGTGACATTCAGGCCTTAGATTTTAGGAGACTAGTACATCTAATTCATACTCTTCCCCCACTTTAATCAATGTTTCTAAAACTAAACCCAGTGCTTTTTTCTGGGAGGACGCAGGGGTACGCATACTCCTAAACATTTTGTGAATCAAAGTTTGGCCTCATTGAGGGGCAGTATTTCAATAGGAGTAGGAAAATGAGAGTATCCCAAAACATGTTTTTTAGAAAAAAGCACTGTCTAAACCTAATCCTAAGGTGTATGGCTTTATGCTATACTGGTATTTCTCATGAATGAAGAAACAAATTTTGAGTGATTAAGTGGAATTGTTCATACCAATTGCCAACTACAGCTTTTTGCTGATACAAAATAGCTTGGAAAATATATACTGCATGTGTTTATTATAGTTACAGTTGCTATGAACATCTATAACTCTCCAACAATTTCTTTGATTTATGTTCAAAACCATACAGGGCATGAAATGATGCCTGCAACCTTACATTTTCCTCAAGAACATTGTGGAGAGCAGATATATTCCAAAACATCATGTTAGATTCCTTGTTATGTCTCCTTTTTAAAATAAATGTATGATAATCAATTACACATGCTTCAAAGCAACTGCCACTAGATTCCCCATCAGAAAATATGTTCTAGAAAAATAGCACCATTCTCTTATCCTATGGCTTCAATAATATTTTTTTCTCCTTCCGTTATCAAAGGAAACATCACACTGTACAAAATGTTCCAGTCTCTGCACAACATGCACAACATAATAGTCAAATCCTGTAGTGGGTTTTCAGTAAGGCATTTTCAGGGGGTTATGTGTTAAGAAAGGGAAAGGCTGTAGTTCAGTGGTTTAACCAAGTTTAACCACCAGCATCTTCAGCTAGGGCTGGGAAAGACCCCTGCCTGAAACCCTGAAGAGCCACTGCCAGTCAATGTAGACAGTTGAGCTAGATGGAGCAATGTTCTGACTCAGTATATGGCAGCTTCCTATGTTCTTAAGAAAGGAGTGCATCATTATATAAGAATTAGGCATCCTAGTTCCTCTTGGCCATGCCTTTAAAAAAAGCAGCAACAACTCCATTGAAATAAGAAGTGGGACTAATGTTACCTGGGAAGAAATTCTGCCCTGATTCCACCTATCCCCACATATTTATGTATTTATTAATTTACTTTTGTAGGCTGCCTTTCCCCCAGGAAGCCTTTGCAACAATTAAGCAATTCATAAATTAATTCATACCAACAAAAGCTATCATATACATACAGAACAGCCGAAAAGTCTGAGACAACAGAAAGTCACTCAAGGTCATAGGTCCAGTGGAAAAATAATGTTCACTGCAGCTCAGTGGAAGCTTTGTCATGTGAGAACCATACAAACTCCAGGGAATTATCACAATCTGGACACCCGTGCTGAAAAGTTACTGTCCCGAGTCGCTGCAACCTACACTTCCAACAGCACCACACAACCTCTCTCATGTTCAAGCAATCTACCTAGTATTCACATTCAATAAAAAATTATAGGTCTATTTGTATAAATTTTGGAGAAGGCTCAGCACCTTTCCCCCCACTTTGTTTGTTTTAAGGTGAAGTATTTTGCTAGAGGTTCCTGAAAGCTGTGGATGCTTTAATAGAAAGAGAATATGGGTCCTGATATAAGGGATACCTGCAGTAGATTCACACAGCTGTGTTTTCCATGTAAGAAAAGAAATATTGCTCCAAGGTCACCCAATAAGTATTTGTAAATGGGTGGGTATTTAAAATCATGTCTCGCCAAGTTCAGCACTCTCTATCCACTACAATGCATTGGCTCTCTCAAAGCTTCCTTTTTACATACTGTATTTGCTTTCAAAAGCTTTTTCAGGTTGCATGACAGGCAATATTGGTATAGTGATGGGTGGGGTGGGATTTCCATGTGATAAGTGTGGGTATGTGAAGCCAACCTAGGCTGTATGCTTAAGTATGGCCAAGAAAAATCCCTTTCTACCTAGTCTCTTTGGTGCTATTATCTATTAATTTGAAACAGTTTTTCCTCCCTAGCAAGGTATGGTGCCTTTAAAAAATGGATGTTTGCTTGTGCTCAGGCGTTTGAAATATTTTTCCAGCCTCAGATCCAGGAGTATTCCCTCTTTTTAGCAAACACAGGTGGAAAATGTAACTGAAAACATGCAGTATTCACAGTCTGTTCAACTTGACATCTTCTGCTGTTTCTCTGTGTGAAACGTTGACATCATTTGAACCCTAAGCATGGTTAACATAAAACCACCTGGACTAAAGCAAATTAAAGTATTTTAATAAGATGAACATTGTCCTACTGTACCCCCAAACTTCCCTCCCTCCTTCCCCCACATGCCACCCCTCATATTAACAAAGCACCCGTTTTCACATTGCTCTCATAATGAAATCTTCAAGGAGTGATGGAGTTAAACCGCATGTGCACCATAGCCCTATTGTCCATGCAGCTCTGCTAGATGGCATCAACAGTTGTTCACCTATTTTCACAGTGGGAAATTACAAGGTACTCACTATATAGGAATAATAAGACAGAATCTAGGTCAAAATCAAAGGAAGTCTGCCCCATCCATCTGGTGGGGGGGTGTAGAATTCAAATGCAAACATCATGGCAACATAAAAACAAGGAACTGATTTGTCAGACTTATTATTTATCCTTAAACATTCTAAATAAAGGTAAAACTGCTTTGAGTAAAAACACACAAAAAGGTAGTATTAGCTCAGTCTGGTTTTTCAAAAGGCATTTGAAATAAATATAAAACTACAATATTAGAAAAAAATATATAATCATTATTCCAACAGCTGACTTGAAACGGTCCCTTGTTCATGGGGAAATCTTCAGTTAGTTTTTCAAGTACCAGCAGTTCAGTCGAAAGATTCACCAACTGCCCCCTGGAGAAAACTGTAGATCTGCATTTAAATGGAGATATATTGTTTCCAAATGTGCACTACCTGGAAGGCAGATACTGTCAAGGTTTTTTAGTGAATGGATTTAAAATTGCATTAGGTAAGTTTCATTGCTGTAACCCTTATTGCTTCTTAGGACTGAGGCTATTTATTTAGGATTTTGTCTGCATGCATATTTTTTGCCCTAATAATTAAACAAAGCTGCCCACTAGCAAAGGGGAACCACTGCTTTATAGAGTGTTCAGATATGACCAACGAGGACCATACTGGCCTTCTTGAATACAACTCTGACATTATTAAGTTATCATACAAGTTATATATAGTTATGTATAAAGCTTTACAATACAACTAGTTTAGAGTTATAAAATACTGTATAAAATGCATGACCAGTACATATCCTGCATATTATTCAAAATATTTTAGCAACAATTTAAAATGTGTTTTCTGGCATTTAGCTCTGACCCTTTATATTCATGCATTTTTCAGTGAATGATCTTAACAAAGTGTTGAATCCCACATCACTGTAACTGCTTATTAACACACATGCTTTCTCAATTTTTAGACCTAACAGACTATTTTGACTAGTCAACAATACACATTTAAAACCCAGGAGACTTTTAAAATCAAATGAATCCTGGCTGGCATATTGGAAAACCATTATCAGATCAGATCATCCCTCTTTTTTCTTTTACTGTACATGAAAGCAGATATAGACACATATTTCTTCAATACACTCACAGACAACACAAAAAAAAACCTTCTAGAAAAGTTTTGCATAAGTATGCTGTTAAGGCATATGTAATGTTCATAAAGAAAAAGACACTCACAATCAATTTCAAACACTCAGACATTAGTCTAGGCAGCCTCCTGCTGAATTTCTGGTTGCAATGAAATGTCCCTGTAAACAAGGTTACTGAGAACAAACCAAGATATCCTTCTCAGCAACACCTTCAACAGGAGCCCTTCAGCTGTCTACTTAGTTTGTTATGCCTTATCTTATAGCACTGACATTATAATGCTGATTCAAATTCTGGGTTCAAAATGAAAGATGAAATATCTTTAAGATCACTTAATATTGAAATACTGATGCAATAATAAGCAGTGCTATGATAACAAAGCAGATAGAATACTCTAGATGGTAACCTTTTAATTTTGGGAACAGAAGGGAGTATGCTAGTGCATACACTTAATGTAGTTAAATTATCTGCTTATTTTCATATCAGATACTTTCAGCATCAAATCACTATCTTCTGTCTATTAAATATTTTTAAAAATAAATATTTTAGTGACTTAATGATAGAATACAATAATATTTATTTATTTTGTATCCCAACCTACATTCTAAGATCTAGGATGATGGGGAGGTAATAATAACATAAATAAAGCAAGAAAATCTCAGTTTAGTACACATATTCCAGAAAAAATACAATAAAAACAACATATCAGCAATATCAAATAGCAGCATTGCTGATATCCAAAGGCTGGAACAAACAGCCAGGTTTTCACCAGTCTTAGGGGTGCCAGTAAGTGCTCAAGCCAATCAAATTTCAGGGTGGGGGCGCTCCAGAGCCAGGGTACCGTAATAGAAACGAACCACACATGAGTCACTGCCGGGCATACAGATCCCAATGACAGGATGCTAAGGAGCCAGAACCACTCCCCACCCAACTGCAGATATAAACTGCAGGGCAGGAACATACAAAATATATAACAAAACAAAAGCAAACCAATAACTCCCCCTCCCACAAACACATTTAAAAAGCCACAGAATAGGGTTGCCATATTTCAAAAAGTGAAAATCTGGATACAAAAGTTTTGTTATTGGTTGCCGTAAGTCTGGATTTTACCGGACATTACAGCCATTTCCGCCCACTGTTTCCGGACATATGGCAACCCTACCATGGAATGTTAATCAGCCAAATGCCTGATTGAAGAGAAATGTTTTTGCTTGGCACCTAAAGATATGTAATGAAGGTTTCAGGTCAGCCTTCCTGGAGAGAGCATTCCACAAATGGGGAGCCAATGCAGAAAAGGCCTGTTCTCATATTGCCATCGTCCGGACCTCTCATGGAGGAGGCAATATTTACATGCACTTTTCAGGTGGACCTCACAAATGGTTCACAACAGACCATCACAACAATAAGCACCATTTAAAAAGTTATTACTATTATAAGGACAATGATAATAAATAATGGCACATGCATGCATCCCTATGGCCAACAATCTGCACATCCAAGGTATTAAAGTAGCTTCATATGTTACAAATCCCTGCATGAAATTAGAATGAATTAATTAGTATAGCCATAAACTGCAACATGTTGCCATCTTTATTGTTGCCAAGTTTATTGTTGCATGAACATGCCAGGGCAAGTCTCAGTTGGCCATGGCCTTGAGCACCTGTGTGTAAGATCATCAAACATGACAAACTATGTGTACCATGCTCATTCCGGTTCAAAAGAATCAGTAGCCTATATAAATTAAATTGTGTTGTGAGCATGCCTGATGTAAAAAGTAAGTTACGATTCAGACATCACATAGAATGCAAACCTGGCAGTGCAATGTCAGTTCAAAAATGCCCTACTTATTGCATTGGGGCTTACTCCTACATAAGCAGATATAAGATTTCTGCATAAATCACTTTAATTTCTAAATTATTTCTTTTAAAGTAACATCTAAACCAGTGATATACAGTGGAACCTCGGGTTGCAGACATAATCCGTGATGGAGGCAGGTCCACAACCCATAGCATTCGCATCCTGAAGCATCACGTCTGCGCAGGTGTGATTTGGCACTTCTGCACATGCACAAAGTGCAATTTAGTGCTTCTGCGCATGCGCGAGTGGCAAAACCCGGAAGTAACCTGTTCCGGTACTTCCAGGTTTCCTGCGGTCCGCAACGCGAAAACATGGAACCTGAAGCATCCGTAACATGAGGTATGACTGTATCCATATTCATCAAAATTTTTAAAAATCATTTCATTAACTGCTTTCATAAACTGCCCCCATTTGATCACATTAAATCATAGCTTAAACAAACTATGGTTTGAGGTGAGCAAGTAGCATGCCTAGTAAACATTGCTCAAAAGTTTCCATGGCTCTCCTCTTTTACATCTTTTGCATCACCGGGAAGCACAGCAGAGTCTAACTTGTTATAACATCCAAGCCTAGGCTCGTAGTTTGTTTCTCTCCACATATACCAAGAGCAGTAACCAAGGTTTGTTACTGACATACTATACAAGGTTTGTTTGGATAAACAAACCTTGGGTAAAGGTTTGGATGACATGACAAGTCAGACTCTGGTTTGTTTAGTCTGTAGTGCAGGAGTAGGGGAAGAGTCATGGAAGTAGCACACATTAAGCCATGGCTTTAAAAAAAAAATCTGTGGCCAGTGTGGCATGGCTCTGATAGTCTACTCTACTCCAATACACTTCTACCTCTGAGTTCAATAAGGCTTGTTCTCAGGAAAGAGTGCCTTCATCCTATTGGGCTGGGTGTTATACACATTGAGCTCTATGAGTCTATGAGGTCATCTCTTCATGCAAAATAAAACTGCATGCCTAAAACCTTGCCACAGCTGCCTTCTTCTAACCCTCCCTATTATAGTCAAAATGCATCACCTCTGCAGTATTCCTCTACATTGATAGTTACATGAAGAAAATTCAGATTTCTCTTCTGCCTTCGTGTATCTTCCACAAGTACTCCCCTAATAGCCATATTTAAGTTAAGCCTGTTTAATAAGACATATAAGTACATGGCTGCAGAGGGAGAAATCTACAATGTGAGCAAGTGAGCAATCACAGTTCTCCTCCTCCCCTCCTCCTGTCTTCCCTCTTCTTTCTTTAACCTTTGAGAGAAAATGCACCAACCCACTGGCAACTTCCCAAGTATGTTTTCATGTGCAGTCACAGCTAACTGTAAGGAGCAGAATCCACCACATTAATAGCTACTCACAGCTTAAAAACACACAAAGGTCTCCCAGACATGCAGCTCAGGAGGACACAGAAGCACAAATGCCTTTGTTCAAAACATACACAAAACGTGCTCCTGACACTTTATGTCAGGCTTCTTCAACCTCGGCCCTCCAGATGTTTTTGAGACTACAATTCCCATCATCCCTGACCACTGGTCCTGCTAGCTAGGGATCATGGGAGTTGTAGGCCAAAAACATCTGGAGGGCCGAGGTTGAGGAAGCCTGCTTTATGTGCTATACATATATAGGTAGTTTAAAATGTGGGGTTTCCTCCCACACACAAACTTGTTTCCTTCTTTGTAAGAAAAAAAGAGTGTGATGCCTGCATGTAGGGATGAAATGCCACTGTGTGTAGGGACAAAAGCAAGCCACTGAAACAATGGTGCATAGATCTCCCAAGTCATCTCTCGCAGAAAGAGGCTCATCTCTCTTTCACTATCTGACTCTCTCAACACCCCTCTCCTCAGGGTCTTATCTTTTTGCTTAAGATACTATGCAAAGTGCAATGCACATTGCCCATTGATTGCAGCATGTATATATAATAAACTATAATATGTAAGACAACAGAAGAAAGGTGCACCTCTCACCCCATAAGGGCTCAACTACCATACCCCACACAAGAGGGGCCCAGTTATCTAGGTCATCCTCCTGCCAAATAGCAGCTCCCTGGATAGAAAGCTGTCCCATTCCTCTCCCACCTTCCAGATTTACAGCTCCCCAAAAGGGCACAAGCAAGAAACAATGGGTATAAAAAAGGGGGTAGGGGAATCCCTTTTGACCAGTACAACTTCTGCTGCCACAAGTTTTGGGACCTTTGTGGAATTTAATTATCATCTACTTCTCTAAACCTTGATACTCAGAGGAAGGAAGATTGCATGAACCTCAAGCCAAATGTCACTTTCCCTCTTCCCTCTTGATTTTTGAACTGCTGTGTGTGTGTGTGTGTGTGTGTGTGAGAGAGAGAGAGAGAGAGAGAGAGAGAGAGAGAGAGAGAGAGGGAGGGAGAGGGAGAGAGAGGGAGAGGGAGAGGGAGAGGGAGAGGGAGAGAGAGAGCAGGAAAACACACATAATCTCAACACAAACACAGCAAGCTTTCTTCCGTGCTCCCCAACCCCATACATATTTTATTGAAACTGAGACCCATTTTGTTCAATGGTACTTCTTCTAATACATGTCTACTTGAAAGTAAATCACACTGAGTTCAATTGGAGTTACTCCTAAGTAAGTGCACATGAGAGCACTGCTTCACACAATCAGTAGCACAATGTGGTAAAACCATATTAATAAGAGGGAGGGGGATAGATAAGAATAATTCCCCTAGTATTTAACTGGCAGGCAGGCCTGTTTGGCTCCTGCAAATCGCTCATCAGAAAATGTTTTAAGAAAAAGAGCGGTGGTGGGGTGAGGTTCTAATGTCTCTTTCCCCGTGTGCCACCTCCAAAGCTCCCGCGGACAGATCGCGCTGCCCTTGGTAATCCAAGAGGCGAGGCAGCAAGGTAGCAGCCGATTGGCAAAGCTGCGGAACTTCTGAGCTCCTTGAAAGGGAATCTAGGAGTGGTGGGACAGGCGCGCAGATGTACCCACACCCACAAACACCCACACAGGGTATCAGTCACACATTCCAAGCAGCCGCAGATCAATTAATAATAACAACAAGAGCAATAACAGTAACAATACAGTTTGTTGCGATTGCAGGCACACCATACTGGCAACAGCTTTAAAGTCAAGTCCTCTCACTCCAGCCCCGAGAATCTCCCCCCCCCCCACCTGCGCACGGTGATTCTAATGCTGCCTCCATCTCTGCATGCTGAGTGAGGAACTGCCCCATGACTGTGGCTCCTCGAACCCTAGCCAGCTGCAATGATCTTTTGTTGTTCTTGTTGTTGTTTAAATAAACAATTCCCCTTACACGAACGGAAAGGAAAGGTTGGGGAGGGCAGGAACAGGACAAAAACCTGCGGGAATGGAATCTGTCACCATACTCAAAACACGCAAGAAAAACAAACAGAAACCCCAAGCTATCCTTAAAAAGAAAAGAAGAAATGGTAAAGAGGTGGCGGGGAGCGGGGAGAGGGAGAAATCAATAAAGCCCGGGTGGCTGGTTTAACTGTGTGATTTCTATGAAAAGGAACTGACTCCAGAGCAAGTCAAATTGAACCAGGTCTGAAGGTGGAAAGGTGGGGGGGAGGAGTGTAACAGAGCTTCTATCAGCTGTTCGGCTCTTCCCAATCTAAAAAAGAAAGGGGGGAAAGGGAAAGGGGGGATGCCCCAGATGTAATGTTAGTTTTCAGATGTGCATGATAAGATAAGGTGTGGACTCGGTTTACCTGGTCAGGGCAGAACCGCAGGCGGTTTAATCAGGTGAGTCGTCGGGGACTGTAAAGAAGCCGAAGCCGGTTTCTTTGCTAGGAAAGTCTACAACCCCATGCAGGGACATTGCAAAATCTTTACACACGCCTCCTTTAACTGGGCTTCCGCGACCTCAGCCGGAGAAAGGGGGGAGATGCCTGCCCGAGGCAGCTTGAGGCCACCTCCTCGAGCTCTCGCCCGGAGATCGGCGGGGTCTCCCGCAGCACGGGGTCCATTTAAACGGCTGCTCCGCACCAGGCGAAGCCGGCTGTGAGGGGGAGAAAGGCGGCGGTGGGCACCCGAAGGATGCACGGGCCTCCCTGTTTCCTTGGTAGAGTCGATCCGCACTCAGTCTGACCCAGGACGTCACTCTGCCTGTCTGTTTTCTCAATGATAACTTGGCAGGAGAAGGGGGAAGCTGCCAGGTCCCCCCCCCCTCCTTCCTTTCTCTCTCTCTCTCTCTCTGAGATCATTACTTGGTATGTGCACTTTTCTCGCATGCATTTTTTTAAATATATAAATATATATGTAATAATGCCCGAAGATCGTCTTATGCATAATCATGGTGATCGTTAGCAGCCTGCTCGGTTGTATTTGCATTGATTTGAGTCTGCCTGTGTGGCTGCGTGTGTTGTTTCTTGCTGCTGCTGTTCTTAAAGGGGCTGGGGTGGCTGGTTGGTGGGTGGCTGGGGTGGCTGGGTGAGAAAATACTATTGCCTATTTGTACAAAGAACCCACCAGCATTTAGAGATCCCAACATAACCTACAACTGGCACCGTTCTTCCCAGTCATTATTCCATAATCAAAATATGCAGATCCAGTCATTGGATCCTGCCAAATACCAATGATTTCCTCATTTGTCTTTTCCCATTCATCTGATTAGCCACGTTGAATGTTTGTCTGCTGTATTTTCATTACACAAGTGAACATACCCCAGTTCCTAGACAAAAGGTGGGGGCGGGTGAGAACCCGTTTGGGGGATGCATTTTTATTTTTTTCACCCAGCTACTAAAATTTCAAATGTAATAAAAGATTGCTTAAACTGCTTTTATTACATCCAGAATTTATTAGTTATTACAATAATAGCACTACAGTACTGTACTGGAAAGTCTTTCCAAATCTGGAACCCAAGGATTGATTTGCTCTGCTCTGCTCTTCTCTGCTCTGATTGTGCCACAGAAATAGTGCTTCTAGAATAACCAAAATCGCTCAAATCAATGTCTCAAACTGTAATTAATTGCCTATGTCATATCAAAATTGTGAGAATATAAAAATAAACTGTGGGCAGATCTCATTTGTTCTGTAATGTTATGACCAGTTACTTGGTTTCAGTATATTATGCATCAGTTGGTTTCAACAGTGCTTGGTTTCAAGTGTTTGTCATATGGCAGTCAACATCCACCAAAGAACTATGGCCACAGTCAATGCCTGTGGAAAGACCTGTGTGTGCATAGCAGGAAATGCTTTTTCATTTCCTCCCCAATTTTTCATGACATTATGAAAACTGCTGTTTGAACTTGTGATGAAAGATATATGTCTGTTATTTATGCCTAAGGTGGAGTTTCAGGTGGAGCTCTTTCCCATGTACTTTTCTTAATGGTGGTCCATCTATTTGACTCATAGTCTACTGTTTGGATAAGGTCCAACTAACAGGAAAATTCTCGTGTAGTGTTGACGTGGCATAGCCATCATCGGTTGCCAGATTTTGAAACAATCAGATTAAATCCACTAGCAAGTATCTAGGAAAGGGCTGTAGTTCTAGTAGCAGAGCACATACGTCACATGCAAAAGTCTCTGGGTTCAGTCCCTGGTCTCTTCAGTTAGGCCTGGAATTGACCCCTACCTAAAATTAGGTCCTTGGCTGCCAGTCATTGTAGAGCTATGGACCAAAGATTTGATTCCATATAAGGCAGATTCCTATGTTGGTTCAAGCAATTTTTTTTTAACTTTTGGAGTTGCAATGTACTAATCTCAATGCATGTTGGGAGCGTCTCTGAGCAACAGTAGCAGTACCACAACAAATTGTCTGTTTATTACTTCTCTATCCCACTTTTCTTCCAATGAATTGAAGGCAGCTCAATCTTCTCTCTCTCTATCCCCCCCCCCCCATTTTAAACCTCAGAAAAACTTTGAGGCATGTTAGACAGACTGAGACAATGGTGACTGTTCCAGCGATCAATGACCAGGAAGCTTTATGGCTTGAGGATTTGAACTTGGTTTTCCTAGTCCAACATTCTAACCACACTGACTTATGGTGGGTTCAGTAGTACATAACAGGTTGTCAAACTTGAGGCAGTGGAGCACACCACTAGTGCCGAAGAAATGTCACCTAAAATGGTTGTGTCTCCCAGGTGTAACACATACAAATACTCTGTGGTAACCTCCCATCCACTGCTAATCTCCATTGCCACCTACTCTTGACCACCAGGAACCTGGAGAAAGGGCAAGGTGATCTGTAATGTGGTGGCAAAACTCCAGGCAGTAAGTGCTTTTGTACATCACAGCACAGAGACAGATCTGTCACTTTAGGGATACCATTTTTGGTGTCATCCCCATGACAGTTGTAATGTGCGCTCCAGCCCAGATTCAGTGCCAAATGCTCCTACCAGGCTGTTGCCAAGTACTATCAGAGAGAAAAAGAATAAGGCATCCAGATCGTATGATGGGTAGATTTCTCCTGCAACAAATTGGACACCTCACATGAAGTACTCTTGCACAATTGATTTATATGCTGTCAGTACTGGTGGTACTGGATTGTGAGATGCCATTTATTTCAGAATATTATAATACTCCATGCAGCACAACAGGTTCTCTTTATTTTAGAACATCCTATTAGTGCCATATAGAAGCAGCCTCAAAGTATCTCCTGCTTTCTCAGTCTTGATCATGCAGTTTAACATACTTTGAACTAGTTTAGGATGCAGTGAGTAGCTGCAAAAATCACCAGAGGAATCAGCAGTCCAACAATTTCCCTGTAATTGCATTTTCTGGACCAGCTATTATATGCACACAAACTTATATAAGTCTATAACTTCAACCAATCATTCCCTGTCAGGAACAGCCCTCACCTAACAATATCCATATGGTACAGTGATAAATTGCTAGTATTCACCTACGGTAATATGGAACAAAACAGATGTAAGAAAATATGCTGTGCAAACCTATGCATATTTACTGAGAAGTAATTTCTACTATCTACTGTGGGACTGATGTACTGGTAATTCTATTTAGGATTCTAGCTTAAAACAACAACCCAGCATTTTCAAAGATAACATAAATAATCATCCTTTTAAACCAGCTGTATCTATAATACCATATAAATACATCTAATTTGTACTTATTTAGAATGTTTCATTGTTCCAAGCATCCTTCAGGGTTCCAAACAATTTACTTGTGAAAGTAATAATCAAATATTTATATGCTAATATACAGTATATGGTGCTGTTTAGAGTTCAGTGTGGCAGCAATATGGAAATCAGTTCACACTGAAGGCCGTTTGCCCAGACATCTGAACATACACTATTTTAAATACAATTTTACAGCTTTGTCTTCAAAGAACTTCATTGGTGAAAGTCCAATATAAAAGCCTCTCATCTGTATAGTCTACACTGCACATAACACATATACATTAGAAAGTGTGTGTGTGTGTGTGTGTATAATGTGCACTGTATGAATGTATACAGTGTGAATGAGCTGAAGATACTGAACAAAACACAAGTTTTCCAAGTTGATGGCAGTTAGGCCAATAACCACCCAGGCATTTAGCCAGAGATCTCAAATGCTATCAGCCTATGTGGATCTATACACAACAATGATCAAATTAATGTAAAATGTAATAAGTTTGCAGTATTGTACACCTATGCATTGAGAACAATATGAGTTAGAAACACATGAGCAAGTATACTTTTTGAGCTTCTGGCTGAAATGCTAAATATCCCCATGCAGTATGCTTTTGAAACTTATGAGCACCTGGAGCAAAACAGGGGTGGGAGTAAAAAGTTATACTTGACACATTTAGACCTTTGGTTACACTTAAAGCAATTCCAAACATTGCCAAGTTTGATTATAGGAATAAGTACATGATGAAAACAAATTAGGGCTGGTTTGCACATGTGATGGGAGTGCTGAAATTCCTCCAATAAGTATGTCTTAGTTATGCATATTTAGGAGTACTATGATGTATGAACTGGAAGTATATGCATGTATACATGATTACATGGGATGGCAGTGATTCCCATGACATAATGACTCTAAAAAGTGTTGCCAAGGTAGTGCAGCCTTATATTTAACTGCACATTTAACTGCTCATTCACACTATGACTATTCTCAACATCATTACAAGAATACACAAGCGATGTGATGATCTTTAAGGAGAGAATCTCGCATACAAATCATAATATATTGATATATTGTAAGAACTATGTGTTTTTGAAACTGTTCATCTAGTTGTACTGGTTTTCCAAAAGTGCTCTTTCCTAGTTTAATGCATGAATTAATGGCTTTTAATCATCACACTAAAAAAAACACAGCCTGACTTTCTAAAACGTGACTTGCAAAAGAGGTAAAGAACAAAACCTTTTCCTTTTTTTAACAATACTGATTGTGTGAAGAAAAGCATGCTAAGAATGTCTGGGGATAATTAATATATTTGCGGTTACCTGAAGAATATGTCATAAAATATGATCCAGTGTGATGTAGTGCTTAGAGTGCCTGACTAGGGTCAAGTAGACTCAGGTTCAAGCCCCAACTCAGCCATGAACCTCACTTTTAGCCTAATCTATGCCACATGGTTGTTGTGAAGATTAAAGCAGGAGGGCAGACCATGTGTACTAACAAGCGTAATGAAAAATAAAATATGAAATATTTCTAATCCATGACTTGGATCCACATTCATGTGTTATATGCCTAGGGAGACCCACCATCTGGGTTGAAGTTTCTGAGTGTTGCAGGACTCTCCAGAGAGATGTGCTATGTTGCATGGTTAGCTATAGCTGAGGGATAAAAATCAGGGTCCTATCATGGATACATAGAAATGTGTTTGCACAGGGGTCCTTGGACTGGAGCCCATATTTTCTAATATAGTTCTAATTCACATTACTGTCTGTCAAAAGAGAGTTGGGTTATATTCATGTTCCTTCAATCTCTTCCCCTTTTTAACACACAATCAAGGCTTAAATCAGAGTTACTTCATTGAATATGTATTTTAATATATCAGATACAATGGTAGCTTAAAAAGATAGTATACAAATTATAATTTGGGCCTATTAAATTATAAACTGCAATATTTTACTAAAACAATGATATCTCCTTAATTTTTGTGGTGGCTTCCCCTTGTGGAATGCTCTCCCCAGTGAGACTTGCCTGGCACCTTTGTTGCATATCTCTAGGCGCCAAGCAAAAGCATTCTTCTCCCAGGCCTTTGGCTACTTAAACTGTGGCCTTTTAATCTGCCTGAAGGGGCGTTATTGTTTTTGTTTGTTTTTATGGTATGTAGTTTTGTGTTTTTACATTGTAAACCCCCCTGTGATCTTCAGATGAAGAGTGGTATAGAAATCTAATTAATTAAAATTACTTATTAATAATAAGGAATTTCTAAAAGACCTGAATGAAGCGGCTACAGAATGACAGGGTATAGGGCTTTGAGGGGATGAGATATTATTCTGATTGACTTACACTGTTACAAGCTGTGGAGAACATTGTTGCAATCAGCAGTACTGCCAGTATAAAAATGGGTTTGAGTGAGATCTGCGTCCAGCTCACGCAGCATAACTGTTTTATGGGAACATTACAAAAATGAAAGTCTTACTCAATCTAAACAGGAAAACATGCCCCTATGATTTAAAGCTCAGCAGAAACTTTACTGAAAGCATGCTGGCTTGTTTTATGATACAAACCTTTATGGGAATTAGAATTTGCTCAGAATGAAGCTGTTATCAGAGTCACTGGACTCTAGAACTGAGCTAGTTCTGTTGTGAGAATAAATGGGCTAGAGGGCAGGGTATAGAATGGACAGGGGACTACAACTTAAGTTAAGGGAACAAAGGTTAAAAGGATGTACCTTAGAAAAGAAATGAGGCATTTTTAAAAGTAATTGTTGTCAACACACACTGCCAGCCTGAGAGAAATTGTCTGCTTTATCCATAATCCAGAACAACTTTATTCATAGTCATATAACATACTACAGAGGTAAGCAGCATTGTGTCTGTCATTAATTGTGTCTGACCCAGCTGATCAGTAGACAGACCAATCTGCCTGAGGATTGTTTCCAGACTGCTGATCACCAGACCTTGCATAAGCAAGTCTACTGTGCTAGATTCTGGGGAAACTGACGTTCAGGATTTTGAAAAGTCCTTAACAATTTCCTAGCCATTACTAGTTAGTGGCTAGCAGAAAATGTAAGAATTAGCCTTGACAAATCTGGTAACCTAACAAGGGTCAGGAAGAAATCACTCCGTGATGTTTGAATACAAAGGATGAACTAAGATTCAAAATGCAAATACAAGTTTCTCAGATTCATTTTTATGTCCATTTCTTTATGAAAACCTGCCATGTTTGGAGGAAGGTTTATGCTTACTTCTAATCAATGGGCCAAGGCTCAGGAAGACCAAAGATTGGACAAAGGAGGACAGCTTATTGATACTGCAATGGAAGTGTTATTCTGTATAACAGACATTTACTGCTTCTTTGAAGTTTACTTAATGCTGACTGCATCTAAAGTCTGCTGGGCAGTTCTGGACTGCTGAGATAGAGAGGTTTGCCACACTTATTATTCCTTCTTAACACAAAATGTAAATCTTGCCAATTGGAATAAGAGTGAATTGAACAGAGATGGCAGGATTGTAAAATGAATCTTTATTTAACTATAAATGGCTATCCTATATATATATATATATATATATATATATATATATATATATATGAGCAAAACCCTGAGTTGCTCAGATAGAATGTGTTACTGAAACCAATTGCACTTCTGTACTTTGTGTGTTTATGCTGGAAGTAACTCATGAGTTTCTAATAAGCAAAGCAAAAGATAGCTGCACATTGTTTAAAATTTTACAATACACAAAAGAAGCCCTAGAAATTGGAGAACCATTTGATATGGAAAAAGAGTTTCCATGAGCAATGATGCAAAAATCATCAATGAGATAAATGCTTTTGGAATGGATGCTAACAACACAGCAAAATAGTTTATTCACAATATGAAAAAAAGAAATGATGCCATATTCTGTGTATTAAAATAGGCAAATGATCATTTGGATACAATGGCAATATCAATGTGCAGCATTCTTAAAGACCATAGACTGCAATTATTTTTTTCAAGTGTAAAGAAGAGGAGTCATTGTATTCATATCAAGGAGTGTAGCTTTCTTTTGATTCTCAAACACGACAAAATCCATTGAGAGCTACACATGAGTACTGAAAAAATCCCCTATGTCACAGAGATTTGCATTGTTTTATCACTGTGGAAAATGAAATCCATGGAATAGCAGTACATATACACTGAAAGCATTACCTCATAAAAATCTGAGGTGCAGTAGGATTCTATGATCTTGCCTACATAAACACACCTTAGGTTTGGTGAGCATATGAAGATGCTTTACCTTGAGTAAGATTATTGCTCAACCTAGCACAGTTGAGCCTCTTTGCCTGGGCTTGGCTCTCTCAAGATGTTAGGGAGAAGTTATTTCCAGCCCTACAGTAAGAACCATTTAGTTTTTGATGACAGGGTCTAAATTTGGCCTAAGCCACCTCACAGAATTATTTTGAGGTTAAGCGACAACTATTCACGTCACCCTGAGCAAAGGGTGGGATATAAATGTAATAAAAAAATGTACACAAAATACCATTATCTTGACCATAGCCCAACACTCAGCAGTTGGCCTGATTTCACATGACTGCAATATCAAGCGATGATCTATCTGCATGTGTGAATCAACTCTTAAGAGATATAAAAGCAGAGAGAAATGGTTTAGCAAACTGGGGGGAAATATCGGGTCTATGCATTTCTGCATTACTTCTCCCCACTAACACACCAGCTCCAGGACTTCAGTCCAGGGCTGTTTAAATCAGAGGTCTCCATGACACCTGGTGAAGGAATAGGACTTTGAACCACATTCTTTTGGGGGTTCTGTGTATGGTTTGGACTATAAAATGGTTGTTTTTTGTATGAGAGATTCTTCTATACAGGGACACATGTTAACAAGAAAGTTAAAAGTATGCACAGGAAATTTCTGCACAGACGGGTCAAAAGTTGTTGGGAGAATAGTTTGCTCAGGAAGGTTAGAAGTGCACAGGAGTGTCAAAGGTTCAACCTAGGAATCTTACAATTAAGAAAGAGAAAGTTAAGAACTCTACTTTCCTTCTGACTAATTAAAATAGGGGTGGTTAGCCTGTGGCCCATGAGCCCCTGCAACTTTATCTGCTGATGTGATTGAATGATAAACAATCCCTCTACCTGCTCTTTAGAGACACAACAGAACACCATGATGGAAACCAGAGCACACGGAAACACAGTTTATATTCAAATATATGCACTCCCTCTGATGGCCTTTTAAAGAGTATCTCTAAAACCCTCTGCCTGCTGCATTTTCCTCCACCACAGTGCTAGACTCAGGATGGGTGGAAATACTGCCTTTTACTAGAATGGGTACAGCTGGAAATGCTGGTTGTTTCTGCATATGTGTGTATGCCTCTGTGTGTATGTTAGTGCATGCAAGAGTATGAGTAAGAGAGAGAGAGAGAATTCTGGAAGACTTCATGCCTGGTGAGTGTATACTATATGTGTGGTGAATGTGCACATGTGGTAATTATATATGTATGTTCTATATGTGTTGTGTGTGTGTGCATGCCCACATAGATTGGCTAGACCTACTGCTACTACATGGCCCTTGGAGCAGTGACTACCTTTCAATGCAGCCCACAAAAAATGCTAGCCACCTCAAAAGCTGGGAGACTAGTGAAATTACTAGGTATGTTAAGGTGGGACTTAGGATAATTAATTGAAGAACTGAAGAGCTACAAGGCAGAGAAGGAACTGAAACACTGAAACACCAACACTGGGTGGTGGACTGTATCTGGGTTGCCGTATCACAGTTTTTGCAGAGCTGGTTTGTCTTCTTGTCCTCTGTGTGGATGGATAGTGGAAGCAGGATCAATTAAACAGATCACTGAATGTTGTGCTTCCTCTTCATAGTACAATCAATTCACAGGATTCGGCTTTTTGTAGTTTAGGGTATGGGTTGCCTGTGCACACATTCAAGTTGTTTTTGTAAGTGCAGTAATCCACAATCATTCTGATCTATTTGCTAATGTTTCCAGTTTAGCTATTTAAGAGGCCTAAGCTTTTGTGATGTGTAGTGGCTGCATCAGGGCACTCTTTATGCTGCATCATCTTCACTCTGGAAAGGAGACTGGTAAGGATCAGAGGTGACATGCCTGTTTCTGGCTTCCATCTTAATCTTAGCTTAAGACTCTAAACTGTGCTTTTAAGATAACTTTGGCTTTTTAACAGTTAAAGCATTAAGTGAAAAATCAGAAGAAGCAGACTAGTACAGCAAGGATAGGAAACTCCAGACTTGGAGGCTGAATGAGGCCCTCCAGACATCGCTGTCTAGCCCTTGGGACTTTCCCTAGGCCACATACTTTGTTGTCTCTACAGTGGTACCTTGGTTTACAAACTTAATCCGTTCTTAAACCAAAACCGTTCTTAAACCGAGATGTGCTTTCCCTAATGGGGCCTCCCGCCGCCGGTGCCCTTCCGCTCTTCGGATTCTGTTTGTAGACCAAGGTAAGTTCTCAAACTGGGACACTATTTCCGGTTTTGCGGAGCTTGTAAACCGAATCGTTCTTAAACCAGACTGTTCTTAAACCGAGGTATCACTGAACTTTGTACCTTCCTTGAATGCTTCTGCCTTGCTAGCATGTATCTTTGAATTCTGAGCATGCTTCTTGCTTGTCTGGATGGAGGACAGAGATGTGTGAGAGTGTGTGTCTAGAAACAAGCCTACTGTACAAGATAAAATTAATTGCTTTGCCTACTTTTGGCCTATGACCCCACCCATTTGGCTTCCATAAGATTGCCTAGAAGGGAATGCAGTCCTTGGGCTGAAAACATTCCCCACCCCTACAATATAGCAAAAAATAAATGAAATTAAATATTTTCCACTTGCTGCTTTTGTTTTTTATACTGATTTTGCAAGGGTTCTTCCTGATTGATTTTCGTATCTTATCCTGTTGATAAAGTCTACAACCATGGTACTACTTTTATTAACTTTTGCTTTCATATCAAGACAAATCCAACACTTCTGATTGTGGTCAGTGCCAACTTCAGCACCAGTCATCCTTCAGCTGCTTCCAGGTCTCAAGCACCCCAACAGGTCCCATTGCTGATGCTGACCTTGAGTCTGCACCACCACTTAGTGGGTATAGCAGCTGCCTGCCATTTTAAATTTCTCACAGTACTATGCAGCACATGGCACAGGGTCTCTCCAGAGCACTGAGGGAAATTTTTAATGGTAGCCAGGGAACCAGTTATATAAGACAAAGACTGCCTTGCCAAAGTCATATAAAAGCTGGAGCCAGCCAATTTTGTGACTATTGAATCCTGAAAAGTACAACCCAAGAGGAATACTTCTTAAAACTCGACTTCTGAATTATATCAGGTGGTTGCAAGTCTTTGCATAATTCCCTGTGGGCACCAGTTAAGAGCATTTAGTGGTGCAACTCTGTTGTGTGTATCATAATAAATGTTACCAAATTGTAAGGGTAAAGGAGAACAACAAAGGAGGGGGAAAATACATTTTAAAGCAGGGCAGTGGGATTTGTTCTGGGCTGAAAAACAAACTAGACAGCCTTGGTTAATTTGCAGGTTTTATTAACTTAATTAGGAAGAGTGACAACATGTTGGGAACTGTGACAAGTTGGTTATACCCCCAACCCCACCCATGCCAGCCGATTCAACCAGCCAACTGGAATGTCCAGTAGCTGCCTGATACTGCCAGCTCTAAAACTGGGAATGTCACCATGTTCATCAAATTTGGATTGTGAGATCTTAAACCATAATAAACTTTAAAAGGGGTGGGAAAGCGAGAAATTAAATTCTTTCGTTTTTTGAAATGTTCTAGGATTATAGTTCCTGTTTTTTAGAAAAAGCAGAAAATTAACTGCAGGCCTAAGCTGCCGCTTTCTGTAATAGGATGTTTACTATCTGACATCAAGCTGCTGTTGGGAATGCCTGATTACAGCACAGAGAAACCTTAAGCACTGCTAACTATAACATTAATGGGGAATACATTATTCAGTTATGTGGCTGAGAATTCTTTTAACGGGGGTATATAAACCGAGGAGAGAGATAGAGAGAGACTTTAGGTCCTGCTCGTAGGACTTAAAATAAAATGTTGTAGTGTGGGGTGCTCCTGTTCAAGATGCCAGCCAGCCATGCTCTTTCCAATGGCACTCTATTCCACCCTACACACTTCCTATTTTCCCTCTCTCAATGTAGGGCAGTAGTCTGTGTCCACAAAACATGATCAATCTTCATTAAGCTGTTTCGTGGTTCTTCCCATGCCTTTCAGGATTATTTCCCTAAAAAATAATAATCTTCTTGTTGTCTGGTAAACCTTGGGGTTCCCCTAAGCCTGGAGATTCAAATGTAATAAAACATGTTTCTCCTGCTGCACTTTAAATGGCAGAAAAGTGAACACTTCTATTTTTTAAAAAAACCAAATACAGATAAATATTAAATAATAAGCAGGCTTCATAAAGGTGCAATGGAAGACTAGTGAGGGCATTCTTTTCCTTATCATTCATTACCCAATAACATTTGAAAATGAAATGTTAAGTAAAGGATTGTTAATGTGTAATTAATCTCTGTTTATATGATCTTGGTAATATTCCCCCAGAACCATAATGTTGGGGGTTCTAATCTATGCTGAATGGAAAACTAGGATGTATTCATGTTTATTCTAGACTGTCAAAAAATGCTTGTCAATGTAACAGGCAATGCAGAAACAGATTCCCATATCACAGCAACTCAAGAGTAGCACAAGTGCAGGTTTTTTTCTTCCCCCTTTAGGAATGAATGGCAGCAATAAAAAAACACACACCAAGTTAGTAAATAAATGAATGTTCTCCCTAAATACTATTTTTGCCTGGGAAAGCAAGTTATGATCCTCTCGGCAGTCTTTCCAGTGGAAAACCGTTATTTCCCCCCATAGAACTCAATTGTATGAGCACATTGTTTTATATCAGTGTGTGTGTGTCTTTAAAAGCACATTTGTCTCACCTTTACACACTATAATTTTAGAACTTTTATTAGGCCAGCCAAAATATGAGATGACAATGTACATGCTTTCAAGCCTGCACACTTCTGTGATTTTCTGGTTGGCCTAATAAAAATATTGCCCTAATATGCTTTGATTTTTCTTATGGACCAAGGCCGCTAGCATAAGGTGTATAACTACACACATAACTTATGAAGTGGCCTGCATTCCTTGATTTTCTTTACTACAAATATTATTTGATCATCTAAACTAAAGGTGAATGGAGAACATGGGGAGTGGGATAAAACCTAGGCAGCTAGCTTCCTCCCTTTCTTGACTGAATGTAAGTTTAAGATTGGTTTTGCTATCTGTGTACAAGTAGAAGACAAGAGGAAAGTTCATCTCCTTTGTCCTGGCTGGTCTTGCCTTCAGTCACCAGGGTAAGGAGGATTTCCCTTGTGCTTATAGGCTGACCTGCCTCTGAGAGAGAATTTATACATCACACAAAAATAAATGTGAGGACCTGCTTCTCTGCAAATGCAAGAAAGCCTTCAGATCCTTCCATTACTTTTCTTAATACCTGCAATATTCAATTTACACTCATCCTAATTATATTTTGACATGATACATTATAAAACGTTCCAGTCTGCTGGATACATGATACATTTTTAATTCTTTTTTAAACTTCAGCAGATCACTTTACCTGTAGTTATTTTGAGACAAACTGCAGTATTGAAAATGCTTTACAAACAGCCTTTCCAAAAAAACAACACACAATGTATTGGATACGTAGTCAAATGCTTAGAAAAATCAAATATTAGAGGAATGTAAGCATGTTTATATTATGAGGACAAAACACAGTGAAAACAAGGCACTGCAGATTTTAACTTGATTACCAGTCCATAATCAAAGGATAAGGAGTTGACCTTGGCATACTGTCTCAAGGTAACAGTGATACACACACAAACACAAATGTACACAGACACACATACACATTCAGGTACTTTCTAACACAGAATAGACTTTAAATTCTTAAAGGGTCTGTTTAGCACATATTTTTGTATGTAAATTATATTACCAAACCCAGGTATAAACCATACAATTAACCGCTTATAGAATGATATAATTATAGAGTTGAAAGGGACCTTGGAGGTCATCTACTCCAATACACAACAGTTCTAGGTTGAAGCCATTATTACCAGTATGTCATCAAAACAGTTAATGTTGCTCTATGGATACTTCATGTATTTTATATTACTGACATGTTTGGGAAATTAGTCTTATATTTGTTGCCAGTATCATTTGAACAGATATGACAATGCATACTAATTACCTTATTGCACAGCTCTCCTTTTTTATATACTCCTTTTCTAAATAACTTGTTTTGTATCCACATTTGTATAAATGTGTGTTAGATAACTGAATTACTGTAAATCAGCATTGACATTCACTTTAAGGTGAGTCCTCTTTTTTTGCAGAATGATAGGAAATCTTAATTTTTATTTTGATATTTGTATATTCCCACTCATTATTCTCTGTTATATATGTCTATGGAATTTCAATATTTTGAATTGACTCCTGAGTTGCTGTGAGCAGAACTCCATTCATGGGATGCTTCCATTGGTGGAAGGGGAGAGGAGCTGGTTTTCACTGATTTTCCCTCCCTGCTGAAATCCACCCATTCTCTAATCTGTTATAGAGGGTTGACGGACCCAACTGTGTTGGGATGGAATGTGGGGGTTGCATGGGGGAATTAGCCAAAATTGCCATCTGCCAGCAGGAACTTCCACTGCCTTGAAAGCCCTTTCAGAAATGGAAGGACACTTGGGATCCAAGCCTTTGATTAAAAAAATCAAAAAATCAACACAAACTGAACCTAGAGGATATAACCACAATTTACATGTACGGACCAAATATTGTTATATAATTCCACAGTTCAAAGCCAACTACTTACATTACAAATTGATCCCCAAACCTTCATGTCTTCTCACCAAATATCCGTCTTTGAAACTCCCCTGTTAATGTTGCTCCTTGCACAACCCCAAGTTATATTTGCCTCAAATTCTCTTTTTTGTCTCAAAAAAGTTATATTTGCCTCAAAGTTATATTTGCCTCAAATTCTCTTTTTTCAGAATCAAGTTGATTTAGAAAGCTAGATGCTTATTGCAAAAATCAGCACCAAAAATCTTTACCCTTGTGCTAAAGATTAAACATGCAAAGTGTGATTCTGGAAAAAATAATCAACTTAAAAAGGGAAATGTCTCCTGTCACAAATTGATTTTCATTGTAAGACTGAAGTAATAAGCTTTAACTGACTCTTCTTATAGAGAATATTGTAAGAATTAGATAATTGAACAAAAGAGTTACATAACATTTCAAAGGTTCTCCCAAACCATACATTGCATTGATTTTCTTGAAACATCATTATGCAATCTGACCAATGTATCATGCAGTCTTTTATCTTAACCAGAATATCTAGCTTTATGGCAGAAAGGAGCCTCAGCTCTGGTATCAGTCCTAAAAAGAATGAAAGACAATATTCATATTTCCATGAAAGAGAACCATGGTTTGTCAAATGAGCCTTCAGGCATTCTCTCCAAAAATTACTCTAACTTTATTATTTAACTCTTCCAGTCTATCTTGTAACTTCAATGACCAGTTCCTGTTTCATTCTAACACATATTCACTTTAACATTCATTTCTTCTTGCATTTTGTCATGATTAGCATTATTTTCCCCAATAAATTTTATTTCTTAACTTTTTATTTTCTCTGCTACATTTCTATCCTATTTCTTTATCAGTATTTTGAAGCTATTCCAGTCCATTAATCTGACAAAATAAATATTTTATCTTTCAAGAGTTAAAATAGAACTAGACTCATGTATATATTTTGATTCAGATTTCTGACTGAATTTAGTTGCAAAATGAACTAAATTGGGAGGTATTGTTTTATACCTATCATCATCTCCCAGCTGAACCAGATACAAACAAATCAATTAACCATTCCTCCACAAACTATAAATCAGTAGTTATCAACTAGTCAGTTGAATAATCAATGTCAGTAAAACAAACCTTCAACTTTGATTTAAGCATGGAAGCATTGAAAATGATATCTAATGATCTAATGATCAGTTGTAGAAGATTTTAAAAGGCCATTCAATGGTGTCACATTATTACAAGATGAAACCATCTCAAAGCACAAGAGATAAATGTTTCCAACAATTTTTTTCAAAACACAGTCAAAATATTAGCAAGCAGAACAAAAGAAAAAATTAATGCAATCCACAAACAAAACTGTTAACAAGCCAGAAATGTCATAACACAGTGGCAAGGAAGGAATCAGCAGCCTGGTGACTGTATGTGACTCTGTGTATGTGCTAAAGCCACCCTGGCTCTCCTGACCACTCCTCTTCCATGTCATGTTTGTGTATGTGCATGACAGAGAGAAAAGAGCAGTGGAGAAAGAGAAGTAGCTGCTACATGGTAGGGACAACCCAGAGAGTGGGAAGGAGGGAGGGAAGTGGGGAAATGTAAGTGGATAGAGCTGAAACAAACAGAAGGAGGTGAAATCTTGACAAGCAATCAGTTTCAGGCTATACTAATGGAGAAGAAAAATGGGGGGAGGGAACTGAGTAAGGTGGAGAGATAGGCTGCCCTGCAAAATGTCAGTCATATTTGCACCACATCACGCTTCCCAGTAGTACACCATCTCCAACATTCCCAAGGGAATGTGGAAAGATTCTTCACTCCTGCCCTAACAGCTCAAGCAACCACAATCACTTCAAGTCAGAAGCCAAACTAACATCTCTTCCATTCTCTTCTCCCCAAAATGTGTGAAATCTTGTAAATTTAAATGCATTATGAATGAAACTTTTTTTTTAAATGTTGCAGCATGAAGTGCTCCTGTTCAGGCTAGGGTTACAGCCTGCTATGCCCTCTTTTGGCTACTGTATTCCACTCATGCCTCCTCAGTTTTATCTCCTAGTCCCTAAAAAAAATAATATTGCATTGTGTAGCCATTAGGTAAGTTCAGTCCTGTTTTGGTTCTCGCTCCCTTTAGAAGTTTTATCTAAAGTTTTTGTACTTGTGCAAACCTTGAGGTTCTCCTAAGCTTGAAGATACCTTCCTCTTGTGCACTTATGGTGCTGTTTGGCTACACAAGAAATCACACATGGAGAATTAGTTTGCTATTAGTATATGAAACTGACACAACAGTAAACATCACTCATAGGGTTTTTAATCAATAGATCTGTGACTAAAGGCATTGGTTGTCTACCAGCTCCTTCCAATCCTTGAAAGACCACACTAGCAAATTTAATGCCACAGATTTAATTGGGATTCAAGATGACCAGATAGGAGAACTGGGCCAAAACTAACAATGAATTTCAAAAGGGACAAATGTCATGTTCTACACTTAAGGCAGGAATAATCAGCTGCCCAAATATATGATGGGGACACCTGGATTGACAGTAGTACATGTGAAAATAATCTAGGGGTCTTAGTAGCCACTGTTTGATGCAGCAGCAAAAAAAGCTAATGCTATTCTAGGCTGCATCATCAGAAGTATGGTGTACCAAACAAGGGAATTAACAGTATCGTTAATTCTACCTTGGTCAGCCCACACCTGGAGTACTGTGTCCAGTTCTGGGTGCCACAATTTAATAAGGATATTGACAAGCTGGAATGTGTACAGGGGAGAGCAACCTACATGATCAAGGGTGTGGAACCAAGCCTTAAGAGGAATTGTTGAGGAAGTTGGATATATTTAGCCTGGAAATGAGGAGTCTGAGAAGAGATATGACAGCTGCCTTTAAATATCTAAAGCAGAGCTTTCCAGACTTTTCATGTTGGTGACACACTTTTTAGAAATGCATCATTTCACAACACAGTAATTCAGTTTTACTAGCAAACTGGGGGTTAAACTAACTGCTTTCCAGCCCTGGAAGAAGCGTGGGGAGTGTTCACACAACACACGTACACACTGCAGCCGACACACTAACACGTCGCAACACACAATTTGAAAAGATCTGATCTAAAGTGCTGTCACATGGAAGATGGAGCAAGCTTGCTTTCTCATGCTACAGATGCTAGGAACCAAACTAATGGCTTCAAATTACAAGAACAGAGATTATGACTAAACATTAGGGAGAACTTTCTAACAATAAGAGCTGTTCAACAGTGAAACGGGCTCCCTCGGAAGGTGGTGGACTTGCCTTTCTTGGAGCAGAGGTCTAGATGGCCATCTGTCATGGATGCTTTAGTTGAGACTCCCGTATTGTAGGGGGTTAGGCTAGATGACTCTTGGGGTCCCTTCCAACTGTACAATTCTATGATTCCGTGACTAGTGCTGGCTGGGAGAAATGCACCTGGAGAAATGCAGCCTGATGAGCAGCCAGAAGGTTGTTTGTTCCCAAAGAGCAACTGTAAGAACTTTGTCACAGCTGCAGCTGAATTCAAGGAGAAGTCCCCTTTGTTCGCAATTCATTAGGTGGCAGTTGTGTTGTAGTGAGAGCACAAATACTACTCATGAATGTATAGAGTGTGATACGTGGTGTGCCTTGGATTTTTATATATTATTCTTATTGAATTATTGTACTGTACTTATGCGTTTGTATTTGTTGTAGTTACTGCATTGTATTATATTAATCTTTGCACCACTTTGGGGGGGGGCCTTGGCCAAAAAGCGGTATTGAAATAAACTTATGATGATGAAGAACTTAATTGGAGAAAGCTAAGTTGCCAGTTCACAAACTAGCAAATCCATGAAATAGTAGAAGACAAGCAGGGAAATGAATATTATAAATTTTGTTATATTTCTCATTTTCAGATTTTCCTACCAAAAGAAAACTAAAGATCAACAAGAACTGCACCAAGTGGGCCAACACCTCAATCCAACAACAGCAAGTCATGCAGTAAAAGAAGCTGGGATCCTGGAATATTTCTAATCAGCTGTTTGGAGGGCAAGGGGGAGCAGTGAGATTGGATGCTCTAATAGAGGGTAGGATTACCAGGGTTCACACATGTAGCTTCAGGTGTGGTCAGTGGCTGTTTGCATGCACAATTGCCCACACAGGGAGGGATATACACAGAGAAGCTGTTAAAGAAGATAAACAGCCTAGCTGTATTAGGTGCAAGTAACTATGTTATTTATAAACTGTTATAGGAGTATTGGTAAAGTGTATGGAACTTGGCTTTCCTACAATGTTCAGCCAGCTGCTTCATAGTAACTAATAATGACATCCAGTTGCTGTTGTTTTGAAAAGTTAAAAAATGTATATTTTCTGTTTATTAGTATTTGTTTATGGTCTCTAGGGTTGCCATATGACCAGGTTGGCTGGTTTTTCATAGATTTGAGACTGGCCATCCAATACTCATCTCAAATACTAGCTAATGCAGCTTTTCAGTTTTCATAACTGTTTATATCTGTATCTATAACTACATATACATATATATCTATGCATACAGATATATAGTTTGTATTCCTTGCAGAAATGTGCACACATGTGCATGTAGCATTCTGGGCAATTTAGAGAAGAACAAATCAACTCCCCACCTTCCACTGTTACAGCTGGTGAGAAAATAGGAGTCATCTCAGATATGATTGACATGGAAGCAATAATATTCATAGAGATAGGAAAATGCGTTAAAGTCAGAACAATGCTATTGCTTTTTACCTCCATTAGCTGGAAATGGTGGCTGCTCAGAAAAAAAGAGTTTAGAAATCGAGAATTTTAGAGTAGTTGGGTAGCAATTCTGGGTGATTTGTCCACCAAGAAGCAAAACATACCAAAAGACAACAATTTAGGTTTTTTTTCTAGCTCAACTCTTACTTCATGTGAATAAATACGGTTTTTAAAACTTTTTAAACATATAGAAATTACTCTGTATGGCCAATACAAGATAAAAACTAGATATCTGGGCTAGCTAATGGCTAAAGTGATAAGCCAATAATCTGAATCAATTTCCCCAAGTCTGGTGCTCTCCAGATGTTTTGGACTACAACTCCCATCTGCTTCAGCCAGCATAATCAGACATGATGGGACTTGTAGTCCAAAACCTCAGTAGGGCACCCAATCGGGGAAGGGGATTTAGGCAAACCTCAATAAATTGTAGTTCATATGGCAACCTTAAAGGTGTGACTATAAACAAATACCAAGATGAAAGGTTCTTTTCGTGAGCATTGACTAAGTTTTACATCAGAGGAAGGGGGAGAAGGAGGAAGGAATGCACAAGCCTGAAACTCAGCTCTGTCTTGCACATTATGGTTTTCTGTTACAGTTGAATACACCAACCACATTCTGGTGTAACAATAAACAATGGTTTATCACTACAAAAATTAGCTTAGCCTCTTGTGGCTCAAGCACTCATCTCTCTCCTCCTCCACTCACACCACCAGGAGAATGAGTTCAGAAGCTTTTATTCTGCTTTAAACATAGTTTACCATCATGTCCAAAATCAGACAAACTGTTTGGTCTTAACTATGTTTAGCTGAAAGTCAGCATATGTCTATGAATTATGAAGCTATTTTGTTTCAGCGAACTCTGGTTAAGATCAGGCATAGGCAAACTCGGCCCTCCAGTGGTCAGGGATGATGGGAGTTGTAGTCCCAAAACATCTGGAGGGCCGAGCTTGCCTACGTCTGGTTAAGATTAGTTTAGGGTTCAGGTGTAATGCTAAACTATGTTGCAATTCTTCACAGCCATGTGAGCTTCTTTCATCCCTATAATGATAAAACAATGAATTGGGCCAGTATGTGGCCCTCGTCATTCTTAGGAAGCATTTTAAACACCACTCTTAATTCATGCAGGAAGCAAGCCCACGATTGGCCCTGCTTTTCTACCTTCTAGTCCTGAACTACTGCTTTTAGCTGACCATCAAGCTGATGGGAAGTGTCTAGCTGAAATGTTGCTGTCTGGATAAAAGCAATGTGGTCATCCACCTCACTTTCTCTGTGATGATGTCAGGTGTTGCCACTGACAGGCAGCAGACAGCAGGATGAGGTAATTTTGACTGCTTCCTGGAGGAGGCACAACACAGTGGAAGCCAAGGTATGAGCTTTATGTATATGATTTTTCCTACAGATTAAAATGATAGAAGTTTTTTTTAATTCAGCAACAAATATATTATGCTATACACAGCAAAGTGACATATATGACTTAATTTATTGTTGTCTGCTTTCTAAGTCTTATTCCTGCCTTGCTAAAGTTGGTTTATGGGTTTAGGGAGATAAAAATATTATTTGAAACCTGAACACTTATTCAAGAGTGAGCTCATACTTTGAATGCCTAGCCAGAAATGGAATGGACACACTCGTCAGAATTAATTATCATGTATTTGATTTAACTGGCCCTTCAATTAGATTGTAAGAAAAATTAATTCATGATCCTAAGCAAATTTACTCAGATAATAAGCCTCACCAAGTTTAATGGTACTTAGTCTGTAGTAATATGCTTAGGACTACAGCAATACAGGGTGATTGTATGCATGATGACATTTCACCCCAGTCCCTGGATATCCTCAACCAGTTGTTTCATACAGGTGTTCCAAAGAATGGAGGCCAGGACCTGTGTCCAGCCCCCACCCCACCCCCCCACCCCGCAAAGCTGTCACTAGAGCAATAAGAAATTCCTTAGCATCACCTTCTAGAAGCAACATTCCAGATAGGTCAGCTTCTAGCTGAAATTGTTGATCCCACCATTGCTACCTTTTTGCTGCACATTTGCTTTATTTGTATGTTATAAAATAGAATAACTTGGCTGAAGATTTCTCATCCTGAGCTGACTGGAAGCTTTATTTATCATGCTTAAAAATAATACTAAAGAAACAAATGGGATTCATTTGAAAGTTCTTGTTGCTGCTTGTTTGCTAGTGACTCATATTCACATTGTTCTCTACTAAGGTTTCTGATCTGTAGAAATGAATAGAATGGTTCCAAAGTGAAAATCTGCCTGAGACCAAATGGTATGTTGAGCTTCTAAAAGTCTTTTTTGTATGAGAGATAAGATACAGAAGTTCTCACATAAAAGTAAAGCCCTTATTAGAAAAAAAAACCTAAGCAATTCTGCATGTATTTTATTTATTTCTTCTATGTTTGGGAGTTCTTACTTCAAATTAGGCATCCAAAATCATTTATCATGCAAATTGGAGCAGAGGATTATTTGTGTCTTAAGAAATTTGGATATAAATTTGTCCTTAAAAATATATTTCATAGCTTTTTTTCTTTTTTCAATGTTTCTTGGACAATTTTATTGTATAGCATAATTGTATTTCTCATTGTTTCCACTAAACAATCTTCAAACATAAGTTTTATAATTACACATACCTTAAAGGTGCATCAAATATATATATATATATATATATATATATATATATATATATATATATGCAGGTTTTGGTGTCCTCGGGTGTCTTCCCGTGTAAAAGTTGGGGTGTCTAGGCGACGTTTCGACGAGGTCTCACTCGTCATCTTCAGGCTGGTGCTTTCTAACAGGCTGGTTACTGTTCCAGTAACAAGAAGCCGAAAGCACCAGCCTGAAGATGACGAGTGAGACCTCGTCGAAACGTCGCCTAGACACCCCAACTTTTACACGGGAAGACACCCGAGGACACCAAAACCTGCATTCCTGTACCCGTGAAAATCTACGAAAGCATATATATATATATATATATACACACACACACACATGCATGAAAGCATGGTGAAATTATGAAAGTTTATACTTTAAAAAATAAATCATTATGTTTTATGCTACAATATAGTATATTTATTATTTTATTTATTTAATCAATTAATCCTACACTTCAAACAAGGAGTTCACACAAGGCTATCTGCTCTTCTCATTTTTATCCTCACAACTCTTGAGGTAGGCTAGGCTGAGAGATAGTTAAGTATAGGTTACCCACTGACCTTCATGACTGAGCAGCACTTTGTACTGAGCGGCCTTCCCAATCTAACATAGTCCAATGCTCTACCACACTACTTCTCAATATATCTCAGAGTATATAATACTAAAATTGTTTAAAATACAGTGGTACCTCTGGATGCGAACAGGATCTGTTCCGGAGCCCCATTCGCATCCTGAAGCGAACGCAACCCGTGTCAGCGTGTTTGTGCGCAGGTCGCGATTTGCCACTTCCGCGAATGTGTGTGACGTCATTTTGACCAACTTTGCATGTGCGAGCGGCAAAACCCGGAAGTAATGCACTCTGTTACTTCCGGGTCACCGCAGTGTGCAACCTGAAAATACTCATCCCGAAGCTACTTCAACTCAAGGTATGACTGTACTGCAGTCTTGGTTTGGAGGAAGGAGAGCAGAGCAAAAATAAGAAATTTCCCTCTCTTTATGCCCTGTTTCTGAATTTCCCACCCACATGCTATTACTTGAGGTTTGTGCATTGTGAATCTACCTGGACTTTGTCACACGCTCCCTCCCCCGCCTTCATTCTAAAAACATATTGTCTGATTTGGTCATGTTTTCTCTCATAAAATCTGCAGTGATTGTGAACACTTGGCTGCATCTTTTCAAACATATCCTCCTGTCAAACCAGCCATCACCTCAACATTTTATGTATTTTTCTTATCAATTCCTTGCCTAACCTTCCCTGCCATTGTTTTCCTTTCTGTGCATGATAAGGGTGAGTGTTTTCCTACAATGTTTCTAATACTTTCTGATGGAACCATTTCAATCGGTTTTCACGCCTGGAAGTGCAGAAACAGTGCTGGTCACCCTAATGAATGACCTATGCTGGAGGAAAGACCAAGAGAGTACAACAGTTCCCATTTTTCAGACCCCATGAATTTTAAGATGTGAACAAATGTGTCCTTCTGGAAAAGCTCTGAGTTGGGAGTTAGACATTCTAACCTATCTGTAATATTGTTTCCAGAAGGTGATGCTTGGGAATTTATTCTTGCTATCATAGCATTTTTGCTGGGGGCCCCACAGGTCCTGACTTCTATGCTTTTGAACACCTGCATGAAACAACCTGGCTGAAGATATCCTGGGATCTAGTGTTAAATGTCATCAATATACTGATTACTTCCAACTCTACTTCTCCTTTACATCTGAGTCAAGTAAGGTAGTGGAAGTGCTGAATCAGTGTCTGGAATCAGCAATAGGCTGGATTAGGGCCAATAAACTGAAGCTCAGTCTTGGCATGATAGTGGTTCTGTGGGCAGGTGGTTTACCTGCTCCAGGTAAAGATGTCTGACCTGTTATGGATGGGATGACACTCTTGCTAAAGGATAAGCTTTGCATTTCAGGAGAAGATGCTAATAATGAGGGTCCCAAGCATTCCACCCACTTAAAAAGCCCCACTGCTTCCTAGTTCCTAGTTGAATGTTCTGAGCACATTCAAAGTGTTGGTGCTTACCTTTAAAGTCCTACGCTACTTGAAAGCAGGAAGGAATGCCTGTCCCTGCATCAAACTACCCAATAGCATTAAGGTGATCTTTGAAAGCACTCCTCAAGATGCCCCAAGCAGAGGCAGATTTAGGGCAGCACAACCAAAGGGGGTGCCAAAGGGCATCACAACTATGGCATAGTACATGCACAGAATGGAAGGTGAGAGGTGAGTGGGAGCCAATTTTTGACCTCTCACAGGGTGCTGATGGAATTTGAAAGATCAAAGTCCGCCCCTGCCCCAAAATTGAAGTAAGGTCAGTGGTGACAAGGGAAAAGGCCTACTCAGTTGTAGTCCTTCCTGTCCATGGAATTCTCTACCTAGGGAACTTTGCTGGGCTTCTACATTGTTGTTGTTCCTGTGTGTCTGCATGTGAGTGTGCCAGGTGAATACTTTTTATTTTATTTTCACAGACGTTTTAAATGGTTTAGCTGCTGCTTTTAACTATGCTTTCACTGAGAGTGGTGGGTAGTTTCCAGCCCTCAGACTAGTTAGGCCCACCAGGACTGTTCATTTGGCCTGTGAGGCCATTTCAGCCAAGCCATGCCCATCTGCGCCAACAGATAAAGACATGGCTGGATCAGATGAGTTTCTGCAGACACTGTGTATCAGCTAATTGTTGGCCCTTGCAAACCACTTTGAGCAGAAATGTTGTGATATCAGGTGAGTGACAAACAGGCAGCCTATTGGAAGCTTGCAATCAGGACCTGACTACAGTAGTACTCTCCCCATCAGCAGCTGGCATTCAGAGGTTTGTATCTTTTGATGGTCTTATATTGTATGATTTTTTTCTAATCCTCTTCTAAAGTCATTCAAGTTAATGGTCATCACTACATCTTGTGAGAGTGAATTCCATAGTTTAACTGTCTGCTGCTTGAAGAAGAATTTTCTTCTGTCTGTCCTGATTCTTCCAACATTTGGCTGCATTGGATGGTCACAGCTTCTAGTATTATGAGAGTGGGAGAAAAGCATCTCTCTATCCAGTTTCTCCACTCTCATCTGCTATGCCTCTATCATGCCCACACTTTTCATACTTGTTGGAATTGTCTGCGTTGGTGCCTTCAGTATTTTACCTTTAAGAAACTCCATTTTTCGGAATTTTCTGACAGATAATGTTTAGACTGCACTGCTCAATATTTTGTTTTAGTATATTGATACTAGATTTTTATTGACGGCATGTCTTTCAACTTTATTTGTGCATTTGTGCATTGTGGATATTATGCTTTTTTACTTTGCTGCTTATTTTTAAAAATCCTTAGACATTTACAATATATAAATCGATTAATAAAATAAATAATTAATTAAAAACAAATCTTTCCCTCTGCCCCAGACTTAATGAAGATTGTCCCTCCAAAGCTGATATTTGCATCAGGAGGAGGAACTCCCAGTGTAAGACTGAACTGAAAAGAGGTTGGTTGGGAGATTATAAAAACGGATAAGGGAGATTATGGAGCGAGTTAGAGTGGTAGATGTTATTGGGAAGGGAAAGGAATGAACTATTAAAAGCAAGTGGTGGATGCAAGACAATTCTGGAGGAATGATATGAAGAAAGGACAGGACAGAGACAGAAGAGGTGGGTGGAGGGAAAGGAATAAATGTAAAATAAACACTATCCTTCCTCTTAATTACAACGCTAAGATTCTGAAGCTGGGATCCCCTCAAGCAAATTAAAGGTCATTTGCTCATCGCACAAATATCTGCTTTAATAAAAATAAGAAGGACTGATGCATGTTCACTTGGAAGACTGCACTAATAAGTGATCAGTTTCATATATTAAGAAAACATTGGAGATACAACACTTCTGCATATACTCTCACATTGTCCAATGTCACCTCAAATGCAATGCTTTTCAATGAAAGCACCACACATTCATCAGTGAGTCATCAAGCTCTGAATCATCACAATGTGAGAAATAAAAAAGGATGTGAACCAATGCTATGGATTGTTTGCATTTGCTTTTACCTAATTTGAATGTGTTTTGGAATGTCCTAGTTCTTCCACAATGGATTTGAACCTCACAGGGCAGAGTACAATATTAGCAATGAATGCTTCTGCTCGAAAGGTTAGTGGGAAAGTGGTTGTGATCATGAAAAGCAATAATTCATATAAATAAGTGGAAAATAACAGTAAATAGAGCCCAGGTTAGAGCAAGAGAACACTGCTTTTTCCAATAAAATGGATAACTATCTTCATAAACACAGACAGAAATTTATCTTAAAGGTTTATAAAGAAATCATAGAATCTTAGAGTTGGAAGGGACCATTTGTGGTTTGTGGTTGCCAGACCCCTTTAATCCCTCGATCAAGCAAGTCTTAAAATATAAACTAAGCTAGTTTACTCATGAGGTGATTTCCTGGTGGATGAACCATTATGAGAAACAAAGGAAAGGAGCTCTGAGGGAGACGGCAAATGTGTGGGGTCCGTCCCCTAGCCCCAGCCTGCAGTTAGATGGAAGGACAAAAGCTGGAGTTTAGAGCAGAGTTTTCAGGGATGTGACCTAGAAGTAAAGCAGGAGAGAGCACAATGTTTGATTTCCATTTGAATCCAAGGCTGTGGCTATGGGACAAACAAGAACCTTGTTGGGTGTTAATGCTGTGAACAACTCCAACGTAGGCTTAGGTTGTATATATGTGTAAATAAAGCAACTATCTTAAAGACACCACAGTCTCTGCTGTGCCTCGTTTCCAAAAGGAAACATTAACTCTGGGCAAGTGTCTTGAACCCCTGGAATCTTGCACTGCTCAGAGATTGGGGAGGCGTGCAGCAATATTATTAACCAATGAGATCAACATTTTCTTGCATGTTTTGGAACCTGACATGTGGCACAAAGACAAAACCTTGACACTGCAAGACAAGAAAGGTACTCAAGAATATTTTCCCACAAATCTGCTACTAACACTTCAATCATGTTTGTGCAAACTTCTGGAAACAGAATAGCATGCTCTAGCATGAGGGATGAGATACAAATACACCATCAGAGTTCCTAAGCACGTCAAACTAGGATGTTCTAGTTACCTGAGCATATTAATGTTCTGCTGCTAAATATGCGGTAACTGACAATTGTGAGCTTTTGGGATTCATAGATAGGGGTTGTTTAGGGAAAACCCTCAAACTCTGCTTTTTCAAAAGTGGTCAAAAAGACATTTTCTCTCCCCCCCTTCCCTGTGATTTTCTGGCCTGTACATCACTGTTTTGGGAGGGCATTCTGTACACTTTCTTTCTTTCTTATCTTTTTCTTGAGTGTAAGGAATTGAGAAGGTGAGAAGAAAGACAAAAGTGAGGAGGAATGAAAAGTTCACAACTGGGTGTGGATGTGCTTGCCATTCTGCCTCCTCCAACTTAATGCAAGAGCTGTTCTCTAGGATGTCCTGTTTTAGCAATCATAATAAAAAGGAAGTTGAAAACATACAAAGAATGGCCCTGCCTGCTTTATTTCTAGGGTGCACGTGAGACATTATCAATCACAGCAAATGCTTTCAGCCTATTGTTTGTGCAATTCATCATTAAAAACATGTACTGTGGTCAGCCTTTGATAGAAACAAATGCATTCTCAACCAGGTTGCCTTATTTCTGGTTTGTGTGATCTGCTACCTGCCGTGTGCACCTGGCCCACTTTCAGCCGCATAGGTGACTTGCATGTGTGTGACCTGAAAAAGAGGTGAATAAAAGTCTTGCTTGCCTATGTGCCCTAGCCTGCCATCACCAATTCAACGGGTCAGTGGAAACAAGACTTCACATCTTCCCAAAGCAAGCCGGACAGACTAGGGCTTTGGAGGGGCAGCATGGAAGATAAAAGGCAACTCACTCGCTTTGCTGTCACTACCGCTCAATGAATAGGAGGCTTTACTGTCACCTATAAATGGCCCTGGATCGAAGTCACTTTTTCCACATGAGGCAGCAAAGTTCGAGCACAGTCCCTGCAAGTTCTTGCTGCTATTTTCTGGGACTGTGCTGGCCCCTCAGCTATGTGCCTAGGCATGGCAAGCCTCCTTCCATGCCAAATGCCCACCAGTCCATCCTGGGAGCTTGGTACCAAAAAATGTACGTCCCACTAAGCTCCCCTGAACTTTGCACGGGAGAGGCACACAGAGCCACTCACTGTGGCTCTTTTACTTCCCTTGTTTTATGAATAGAGGTGACTTCCAGGGCACAATACCTCTGCCTTTGTTAATTTCATGCCACACTAAAGTGGGAACTGAGCAAATGCAGATGCAGTCTCCTTCCAATACACACTCTGCTCCCTAGAAGAGGTTTCCTGGCAATTGACCGAGTCCAATATCAGCAACACACCTGCCTCAGTAAAAGCCTCACTTTCCGGCTCATACAGATTTGCATTCCTCTCCAGTGTTTCCCTGGCGCACAACCCGCAATTTAACGCGTAGGCTGGATGGATGCAAGTGGCATTAGAAAGGATAAGAGCAGCAGGGGATAATGTGAGCTCCTCATGTGAAAGAGGCTATCTAGGACCCTCTGTCCCCTTTTCAGAGAAAACTCTGCCTCTTTTGCTGAATTTTTTGCCTGTCTATAGATGACATTTGGAGGCAGCTGTCCTCCAGTCACTTTTGTTGCAGAATTGCAAACATTCCCCCTTCGAGGGCTTTTAATAACACAGAGATTGTCAACCCCTGTGTTGCTAGACCTTGGAGGGTTGGGGTTTGCTCTAAACTTCTTGGAAAGATAATAATTTGAAGGAGAGCGCACGATAATTCTGCTGACTCGGGACAAGGCGTTCGCCTAGAAAACCTTGACTCTTCTTCCTGTTTCTCCCACTGTTCTTCCCTTTCCCCTGCTTTTCCTCTCGCTCTTCCATCGCTGCTTTCAAACAGTCGAGAGATACAAATCACAACGATTCCCTCCCCTCACCCCCGCTCTCCACAATTCACGTGCAATAAGGAACTAAAAGGGAATACTAAAGAAAGAGGGAAGCCAGGAGGGAAGATAGCAGCGCAAAATGCAATCGATCGATCGAGGAAAGGTACTCACATGACTGTGGAGCGAGCGGCTTTACACGGACTCTCAGAAAGCTCTCGGCCCGTTTTTGTTTGTAGCTCGTCCTCTGCGCAGCTCCCGCAGCAAAGCGATCAAAAGCTGCAACACCGGTCGCTTTACAAAAGGGAACAAACACGGGAGGGTTTGTATTACTCCAGATTCTTGTATGTAGCCTATAAATAGCGAACTTTTAGATGGAAGCAGCTAACAAATGAGAAGAGAAGGCGTAATTTTGCACGCAGACCCCCCCCCCCGCCGCTTTCCGGGGCAGTTGCCGGAGCTGAAAGTTGTGAGTGTATTACAGCGAAGGAACTGGGCTTGATCGTGGTTATGAATGTAGAATGTGTGGGGTTTTTTGTTTTGCTAAGCTAGTGGCATTCTGCCTCCCCTTGTTGACTTCTGGTGCCTGGCAAAAATGTATCCGAATATTGCCTATATATTTAGAATAATAGTGGAGATGGGGAATTTGTATAAAGGGGGGGGGCCCTATAAAGCATTAGCTTTTTCGTAGGTTGAACTTGACATTTTGAAAGCCTGTGTTCCATATATCTGTCATGAACCCACTGAGTGACCTTGAGCAAATCACCCTCTTTGAATCAGTCTTCCATCTGTGAAATGGGATTCACATGGCTATCTCACATGGCTGTTGAGAACACAGCAGGAGTATAGAAGTACAGTACTAATAAATTGGTGAACTCATCCGCAGATTATTTGGAATAGGAGTAGGAGAGAATAGATGCTACTGTACAGATGACCAATATCTTCTCACTAAGTAAACTTTGGGACCACACAAGCGGAGCGTTTGTCTATTCAGGCTAGAGTCACCATTGTTATTGGGCACTATTTGGTGGAATTGCCCCTAACGTCTTCTGAGGATGGGACTCCTACTATCTTTCTTCTCCTTCATTTACGTTAATAGATTCTGAAGTATTGGCGTTTTCGCGGGGGGGGGGGAGCTTCCTCCTCATCAAGGCGGCCCGTGGCTCACCTCTGGGGGCCATTGATTTCCGAGAGCTGGAGGGACTGGCTCCCTGTCAGCGGCGGAGCTGCCGCTGCTAAGGATCCTGAGCCCTGCAGCTCCGAGAGGGGTTTCCTCCCCGTGACAGGTAGCTGTCAGAGCTGCCCGGGTAGGAAGTGCTGACCTGTCTAAAGAAATGCATCTGCGTCTCTGAGAATTTTCCGGACAGATGTTGCCAGTTCACTCCACGGAGGCTTCCATCAATTTGCGCACACTGAGTGGAGTTGATGACTGTTTGGGTTTGGCAGCGGCGGGGAGTTGTGTCTGTGCGTGGATGTGTGTGTGATGCCATCAGACATCCTGTGGCACCGACTCTCTGGGAAATGTCCGCTCCTATACAACAGGGCTTCTCAAGCTCCCTCGCAGCCAGGCTGTGCCCCACAAAAACTAACGCTGGAAAGTCATGGGGAAAGATGACTTTGAGTTCGTTCCCCTTTGGGCTTTTCTCAGCTTAGCTCCCTTTAAAATCATACTTTTTATCTTTCTTTTCTTCCTGCTTCTTCCAGACTTTCTTTCTTTCTTTCTTTCTTTCTTTCTTTCTTTCTTTCTTTCTTTCTTTCTTTCTTTCTTTCTTTCTCTGAAGTTTGTGTCTTCCTCTCTTTTTGTCTTCTCCCTTTCCAGATTTTCTCTTTTGCTTCTCAATTTTCTCTTGCTTTTAATTACTGACCTAGCTTATTTCACAGCTCTCAAGGAAAAGCATGCAATATCACGGAGGTTTTAAGGTACATCAGTGAACATCTTGCTCATTTTAGGTCAAAGGCATAATTCATTCTTTGAAAACTATGGTTTTTGTATTCAAGCCACCAACCCATGAACTTGGTTTCAAAGCAGGTGGCAGTAAATATAATAAATCCATATGGGTATTGTTATTTTTTCAAAGAGACAGAAAGATGCTTACTTTGACACTTAGCAACTTGGATTCCATTTAGGATTCTTAAATGATTCAAGGTCATGGTCCTGTGCACAGTTACAGGTAAGTAACTGCGTAGGGCTGTGACTTTAAAGTAGTTTAAAATATGAAACATGACTCCCACTCAATTGTCAAGTCTTGGAGAGAACATACACCCAGGAAATGTGGTTGTGTGCCCTCATGCACATGTGTGTATGCAACATCAAAGAAGAATATGTATGGGCATATTTAGGGTTTGTGAACCCCTTGACCCAAAATAAACATGCGTTTTTATACGTTTAAAAACCTGATCAGACATAACTTCTGACATATTTAAGATGAGCATTTGATGATTTATAAGCAGAAGGAACTTTAAAAGAGGAATTTTGTAAAATGTCCAGTTGCCTTTTTTCATATATATCCCCCTTCATTTTCTCTCTCTTTCAGACAGAGAGATTTGGGGGCAGGACACTGATCATTGAATAATCCTGTTTGTATGGAACTTGTTAAATAGGATAAATAGGACATTCATCTAATTAATAAACGCTACAGTGACTCACACTGATTTACACAGGATTTAGTACACATTTTTGCATCCTTGAGAATGTGTTTTGTGCCAACAGAGGGAAAGCCGGCCTTCTTCTTTAGTAAACTTTTTGTTGGCCTGTAATCTGAATCTATCTATAGGACCAAGGTCAAGTAACTACTAAAACAAAAACCCGTCTTGTGTTATGAGGAAAACTGTAACTGTAACACCCTCTTCCCATTTGGGAGAAGGGGGGAGAAGAATTCCTGCTTTCTCTCTGTGAACCAAAGGACAGAGTAACACTCAGCAGCCTCCACATTAGAACAATTCACCTTTTACTCATCTCTTATTTATTTATTACATAAATAACAGCCGCTTTAGAACTTACTACCTTGTGTTCTTTCACTAAATAAGAATATATCCAACTTTAATCTGCTTCTCCATCCACTACTTACCATTTGCAAGATCTGTATTAAATGTTTATAAGACCATACTGCACCTAACAGGACTTGGTTCATTTTGATTGATAAAGCTACAGCAGGTTCGTCTTGTGTGCTGCTAATCCTTGTATAGCTTAGCTTTGTAGCCCCCCCCCCCCCGGCCATGCTCTTTTTCAACTACAAGTCAAGTCTAAGGAAACCTAAAAATTAATGCTTTAATACTCCAAAACTGTGTGTGTGGCCAGTGTTTAACTTGCAATAATTATGCAGAATTTCAGTTTATTCTTCATGCAGAATCCAAATTAAAACACATCACTTGCAAATATTTTGTGATGCGATATTAGAACGCAAATGAAAGTTTAAAAGTTTTTATGCAGGCTTGTGCTAATGTTATTCTTGATAAAAGCTGGAAAATAGAGAGCACAGATTATTAACTGGAAATGGATTATTATTTGGGTGTAATAAAAATGAAGGAAAAGGGCAATAACTCTGGTAGAGCACATGTTTTTGCATACAGAAGGTCCCAAGAGCATCTCTAGCAAGAAGGACATGTAATGGGGAGACGGGGACCTCAGACTCTGGAGACCTGCTGCCAGTCAGAGTAAATAATAATGGCTAGATGGACTAATGGCACAGGGAATCTGCAGCCATCCAGATGTTGTTAAACTACATCTTCCATCATTCCTGATCACTGACCATGATGGCTAGGGCTGATGGAAGTTGGAAATCAGCAATATCTGGAAGACTATGATATGTGTCCATAAGATAGGCTGGGGATGGCTGGAGTTGTGCATGCTGTTAGGCAAAGAGGAGGTGTGGAAGGGTTAAAGGAGATAATTGCAAGAAAAAGTAGTTTAAGAAAGGGAGAAGGAAATAAAGATAGGATGGAGGAAAGACTAATGTGGGGACATTGAAAGAACTGGGAATAAGTTTGAGGGAACTCAGGGAGGTATGTTATGCAGAATAAATGCAGGTTGTCCTGCCCTATGTCTGTTGAACCTGGGATTTTTTCACCTAGAATCCCTTTTATTGAAAATTAAAGGATGAAAGCCCATCAACCTAACTAACTTTATCAAGAACTATGGGCAAAGTTTAATCACATTGGCCATCACAGTTTAAAATAGCGGCATGCATTTGTGAACAAGCCATGGGAGATTTTTTTATATATATCACCCGATCTCGCCTCAAACACTACTTTCAACAGAGGCAGCTGTGTAAAATTTCACTCATTCTACACAAGGTTAATACAAAATAAAACTGAAATCTAACTAAAAATACTTAGAAACACGGAGCTCACAGAGCTGTTCATGTGGGATGAAAATTTGTATATGATATAATGAATACCCCCCCCCATTACCTGCCAGTTCTCAAAGCATGCTTGGCTATTTCTTCCAAGGAATGAATTTTCCATGTTTTCCATACACAGATCCATAGATCCACCCGGAACCCCTAGTAATATGGATTTACATAAATGAGGTGCAGCCTGCTGTTATCACTAGACATAATGGCCAAACATATTGTGATGCACTTATGGTGACTTGAATCCAGTGAGATCTTCTGCATTGTACTATATGTCGTGCAAAAAGGTACGGACTGTACTGGAATATGAAATAATCAAACTGGTTTCTTCTCTGAAACCAGAAACAGAAATCTATACTTTTCAAAAGTAACTGTATTGCAGAGGCAAAACTTTTCACAAGTCATCAAACTTCCAGACTCTTTCTCACACAAATTTGGACTAACACCTCCGTCAGCTCTAGGCAAATGAGGGGCAAAAGTTCTGAAACTGGACATTGCAATCCAGTACTAAAGTGTAACAGAAGTGCAAACAGCTCCTGTCCTCAGATCCAATTGAGACTGTTTTGTTATGGCTTGTTTTCTGAGTTTATTAACTTTTTACAGTCAATGAGCAATTAAAGATTGCAGGCACCCAAATATCATAATGATATTTCTTTCTTTCTATCCACCCATAATTTTTCCTCTCTCTGTGCTACTATGTATTTCTTTTTACCTTTCAGTCGAGAATCGAGGGGTAAAAAGATGCAGGGGGATGTTAACACTGGGTGGAAAGATGAGAAACTTAATTGCAGGAATCTTTGTTTCAAGTGGATTTTTTTAAAGCTTCTAATACTTTCTCAAGATAGTTAAAGAAATTGCTTTCAAAGTGTGCTGTTTAAACAAACTTGATGGAAAGGAAGTTGAAAATAAGTTACAGAGTTGGGCCAACCTGCTTTATTTATGGGGAACATGTGAGACATGGAGGGGGACCCTTTTATAGACAATCCTTTGATAGAAACAAATGTCATTTTCACTAGATTCCCTTATTTTTGGTTTGTGTGATCTGCTACCTGCCATGTATGCCTGGCCCACTTTCAGCCCCACAGGTGCCTTGCATTGTGTGCATAACTGTGTCTGACCTGAAATGCAGGTGAATAAAAGTCTCACCTGCCTACCTGCCCTAGCCTGCCAAGGTCAATTCAACGGGTCAGCGGAAACAAGGCTTCACGTCTTTCCCGACCGAGCGAGGACAGACTAGAGCTTTGAAGGGGCAGCGTGGAGGCTAAAAGGCAGCTCACTCGCTTTGCTGTCACTGCCGCTCATTGAAAAGGAGGCTTTACTGTCGCCTATAAATGGCCCTGGATCGAAGTCACTTTTTCCACATGAGGCAGCAAAGTTCGAGCACAGTCCCTGCAAGTTCTTGCTGCTATTTTCTGGGACTGCGCTGGCCCCTCAGCTATGTGCCTAGGCATGGCAAGCCTCCTTCCATGCCAAATGCCCACCAGTCCATCCTGGGAGCTTGGTACCAAGCAATGCGAATCCCACCACTCCCACCCCTCTGCCTGAACTTTGCACGGAGACGGAACGAAACACACACAGCCACTCACTGGGGCTCTTTCGCTTTCCTACTCCTGTCCTCCTTCTTTTATGAATAGAGGTGACTTCCAGGGCACGATGCCTCTACCTTTGTTAATTTCATGCCACGCTAAACTGGGATCAGAGCCCAGGTCCCGCAGATCTCAATTCTGCTGCACACCCTGCTCTCCAGAAGGGTTTTTCTGTCCCTGGCAATCGATTATACCCCTTTTAAGCAACACACCTGCCTCGGTAAAAGCCCCATTTTCCTGCTCAGATTTACATTCCTCTCCAGTCCTCCCTGCCCCACCGGCACAAAACCTGCAATTTAACGCGTAGGCTATATGCAGTTTGGGGGGGGGGTTACTTCATTGTGACGGAGGGGGATGCTTGGGAATGCTTGAAAAGCAGAGAAAGCGTATACATTTGGGAGGATACGAGGAAGCTCATGGGTACTGGCTAAGGTTCTTTTCGCACTCTTCTACAGGCTCCCTGGGGCCCTCTTTCCTCGTCTTCTGAAAGAGTGAACTTAAGCCTCCTTTGCAGAATTTGCAGCCTGTTTCTTTATCATATTAGGCGGCAGCTGCCCAGTGCCCACCAGTCATTTTTTGCTTGCGAAGTATCAGTGATCCCTCTAATCCTTGGGCTTTGGTTCTCATACGGATCTTATCCGTCCGATATTGCCCAATTTTAGGGAGAATGTCTAACTGCCACTATCAGGAGAATTGGAACGAAGCGACACATGGTCATTTTGCTGCTCGTTCTCAGCTGATTTAGACTCAGGAGACAAGGTAGTCACTTAGCAAACCTTTCTCTCTCTCTCCGTGGTGCCTTCCGTCACCCACTTTTCATTTACTATACCCCCCCTCCTCCCTTTTCATAATTGCTTTCCGCTCACCAAGAATACAAACCTTACACAGTTTTGCGGGGCGGGGGTCATAGGGAGGTACTCACATGGCTGTGCGGCGAGCAGTTTACACGGACTCTCTGCAGCTTGGAGGTCTGCTCTCAGCCCGCTTTGATTGTAGCTCGTCCTCTGCGCAGCTCTCGAAGCAAAGCGATCAAAAGCTGCAACACCGGTCACTTTGCAAAAGGGAACAAACACAGGAGGGTTTGTATTACTCCACGTTCGTGTGTGTAGCCTATAAATAGCGAAGTTTTTGATGGAACCAGCTAACAAATGAGAGGAGAAGGCGTAATTTTGCGCAGGGAGCCCCCCTTTCTCTTTGGAAGATTAAACCCCCCCAGGCAGTTGCTAGGGCTGAAAATTGAGGGTGTATTGTAGCAAAGGAATTGGGTATGGTGGTGATTATGCATGTGTTTATTGAGGGTTGTTAGGGTACTGTCGCGCTTTCTCGAGACATGCGCGCGGGCGCGCGCACGCACACAAACCACATTTGCTTGAGATTGACCAGGGTTAGAATCACTAACTGCACTTCAAAAGTTCTTAATGATAAAGGGATGGGGCTGAGAAGAGTGGGGTGAAGCACAAAAGGGTTGTTTAGGGAATGTGGCGAATCAAGACTGAGAGTTTCTGGGACAGCTGAGTGAGGGATCTTTTAAATCAGCCCGTTCCTTTAATTCTGCTGAGGAACCTATAAGCCCAGAGGATGCATTATTATTGCAAAGCACTTCGCAAACTAAAATATATCTTTTATACAAAAATAATTTCCCTCCTACTTTTTTATTTTTAAGCGTCGGACACAGATCACTCTTTGTCCTTCTTATTATAGAACGACCCCCATCTCCTGAACTTCGGGGCATTTCGCTGACCAGTAACTTGGCACCAAGTAAACTTTTGGAACGCACAAGCATAGCGTTTGTCTATGCAGCCTAGAGTCACCATTGTTATTAGGTACTATTTGGTGGAATTGCCCCTAACGTCTTCTGAGGATGGGACTCCTACTATCTTTCTTCTCCTTCATTTACGTTAATAGATTCTGAAGTATTGGCGTTTTCGCAGGGGGGGGAGCTTCCCCCTCATCAAGGCGGCCCGTGGCTCACCTCTGGGGGCCATTGATTTCCGAGAGCTGGAGGGACTGGCTCCCTGTCAGCGGCGGAGCTGCCGCTGCTAAGGATCCTGAGCCCTGCAGCTCCGAGAGGGGTTTCCTCCCCGTGACAGGTAGCTGTCAGAGCTGCCCGGGTAGGAAGTGCTGACCTGTCTAAAGAATTTTCCGGACAGATGTTGCCAGTTCACTCCACGGAGGCTTCCATCAATTTGCGCACACTGAGTGGAGTTGATGACTGTTTGGGTTTGGCAGCGGCGGGGAGTTGTGTGTGTGCGTGGATGTGTGTGTGATGCCATCAGACATCCTGTGGCACCGACTCTCTGGGAAATGTCCGCTCCTATACAACAGGGCTTCTCAAGCTCCCTCGCAGCCAGGCTGTGCCCCACAAAAACTAACGCTGGAAAGTCATGGGAAAAGATGACTTTGAGTTCGTTCCCCTTTGGGCTTTTCTCAGCTTGGCTCCTTTTAAAAATCATAGTTGTTTATTTACCTGCTTATTCTAGATTCTCCTTTTTCTTTCTTGGCTCCTGCCGTCTCTCTCTCTCTCTCTCTCTCTCTCACACACACACACACACACCATCCTTTTAAGTTATTGTGCTTTTGTCATTTCTTGCTCCCAGAGCTTTGCCCCTCTCTTTGACTTTCCTGAATTTGAGGAGCTTGCTTCTGCATCTCCAAAGCAGGGTAGCCTATTCCCAGCTGTCCCCATCCCTTCAGGCTTCTGCAGGCAACGCGTGTTTTCGTCTGCCTGTATAGCAGTGGCGCACTGAGTGTCCATACCTAGGACCCATCCCCTGCTCCGGAGACCTTTGACATCCCTTCCAAACGGCCGCTTCCTGCTGCGCACAATGGATACACGCAGTGCTTATCTTCACAATGGCCACTGTGCGGATATGATCAAAGGTAGAGAAGAGATTGCTTTCAATCTCTAGCGTGTGTATATTAATTTAATGTGCATCATATATACCGATTCTGGATAATAAACTGCATGCCATAAACACACATGCTAAGAAGCGATGATTATGTATTTCAGATGTTCGTGCACTGAGCGCTTTTTGCTTGGGAATGAAGTCTGTCACCCCGCTGCTCTTCCGTGCAAAAGGGTTCAGGAAGCAGGCTGGAGAGAGCCGTCCGCAGTCCCCTGCTGCTCCCCTCTGTGCTGGGCTGGGGATATTAAATCGTTACTTCTGGCAGGCTTCGAGATGCTCTCAAGTGGTTTTTAGTCTGGCGCTCTGGTCTATCCATATACATTTCCAATCTCATGGCTCATAAACTATTAGCAAAAGGATTTCATTATTCACCTTCTGTATCCTACAAAAGACAGAGGGGTAAAATATACTCCTGGTAACAATGAGAACTGAGCTAGGTTTAAATCACGCCGAGCTAGAGAGCGAAGCCTCCGCAGTTTCAGGGTCCGTGTAAGCCTTCCCCTCTGTAGGTATGCCCATCTATCTAGCAATCTAGCTTTTCGGATGAAATTGTGTCCCTTTCCTCTTTTCTTTTTTCCCTTCCTTCCCCCCCTTTTTTTGCACACGGTTGTGCACATTTGCTTTGCGCAGAGGCCATTGTTCAGGAGAGATCAAGTGGCGGGGAGAGAGGGAACCTTTTCTTGAAGCAGGGGGTCGAAGAGGAGCGTTTCACATTGTGCATGAAACGGGCGGGGGAGACTTCCAAAATAATCATTAGCAAAGCTGAATAAGGAACAGCAGAGCAAGCCCAAGCAGGTGCCAGGTGTGTCAAGAACGTGTGGAAGTTACTTTGCTCCTCGCAAGAATCTGATCGACCCAGCAAGCGCCCGAACACAAAGGCAAATGTTGCTGCTGCTGTCATTCCTCCAGACAACTGATGGGATAGTTTTCCAGGGAGCCCAGAGAAGGAGCCTTCGGGGCAAAGAGAGGGTCACCAACACAATTTCGAGAGACTTCAAAGCTACCAGCCGATTTGCATTCGGATTGAAACATCACCAGGAAGCCATCGGGTTGCCTGTGCCCCCTAAAAGTGAGAAGAGAAGAGTTGGGTCATGCAAACTTGCAAACACAATGAAATGCTGTGGGAACACATGGAGGGCAGAGCAGGGCAACCAGAAAGCTCAGCCCAGAGGACATCCAGGGCTTTGGTTTCAGCTAGCACAGTCCAATTGGTCTCCTTTTATTCTTGAAATGGTCACTCGCCTAGCAAATGTATAGAAATAGAAGGCTCAGATATGTGTGTGCCCTCAAAGCGCGCGCACAGGCCCCTCGAAGTGCATCACCTGAGCAAGAAAGGAGAATAATTTCCAGAAAATAAAAGAGAGGCTCCCCGCGCAATGAGCCTCCTTTCCTTCTTCTCCTTGCTTCCCAATGGGCTGCAGCCACATTCACACTGACACAGGAAAAAGCAGTTGGGGGGTTTAAAATCAGGAAAGGCAGTGGGAGAAAAGAGGCACCACCAACACTTAGCAATTTGGGCAGCGCACGCAACAAAAAAATTATTTGAGCGAAGTCTCAGGTCATTTTCAAGAAACAGGCCAATGTTCTCTAGCTGCTTAATATACATGGTGTGGGAAATGGCAGGAAAACCCACAGCGAAGGGCTAGAGCCATAAAGAAAGGAATCCAAATTACCACTTAATGTCCATATGTATTTGGGGGCCAAGGTGGGTAATGAAATAAGGTACACTTCAAAGATAAGGTTTTAAACTTTGTATAATGACCTCCTTTTTTTTTTTGCATCTCAAGTCATTTAAAAGGAGTGGGGGAGGGTGTTAATAGAGACTTGCATGATGCAGTGGTTTTAAATACATATATATATTATTTACAGGTACTAAATAACTGTGTGGGCTGAGTAATTAAGCACCGTGAGGGAAAGCAGCAAAGTGACTGACCTTGGGTGACTATTTAATATAATTAAGACCTCAACCTGCGAAATATCTGAATATATATATATATATATATATATATACACACACACACCTGCTACACCTCTTTTGAAACACAACTATATTAACTAAAAGGGGCTGGTATGTGGTACACTCAACACTCTTTCTTACGACAGTTATTTAAAAGGGTTTTGTTTTGTTTTGCCCTGTTTCACTCACCACATTGATCAAAGGTGGATTAAAAAGATCAGATCACATGAAAAGGTATCTGTTCTGATCTCTCTGAAAATGCTAAACTGTTTCAGGGTTAGAGATAAGCCGTGGTGGCGTGACTTGCTGACACAAAGGTCGGCAAGGGTTACCTCAGAAGTTTTAACGGCCTCGGAGCCAACGTTTCCCGCCACTTTTTCGCGCCAAAACAGCAAACAGACGGGGCTGAGGAGAAAGACTTCGGGTTGCCCGCACAGCGACAGCAAAGCAAGGCGGGGCAAAGCGGATACGGCTGTCTTTTGCTGCAGCCTCTTGTTTTGCCATGAGTTGGTTCCCCTCCGTGAGGGAAAGCAGCAGAAAGTAGACTTAGGAGTTTGTTGATCAGTTCATAGGCAACACACAGTCACCCACCAGCTTTTCCCCAGGAAATATTTTGTCACTTCTCCCTTCCAACATCCTTCTTATGGTTTCAGAGTCCCATAAGAGGAGGGAGGGATGGGGGAGAGAGCTCTCACCTCCAGCCCCATCTGAAAAACAAAAATGCTTATTTACTTCTGTCCACTCAGGTTTCTTTTGTTGAGCAAAGGACACTGCAGGCAAAATTATCTCATGTACTACAGCTCTCCCTTGTGCTCCTGGACTGAGTTTTTATTGCTCATACCTACCCTTTAAGCAGCTGGAGTGCATTCCACACCACAACTAGCCACCCCATTGTATAACTCAGGAGTTAAAGAGTAACTCCTGCTGGAGGTAATAAGTAATAAAGGGCTTCTGTTACAGTGTGTATGTGCAATGTGCTCCCTTTATTCTCCCTACCACCCAGTATAAAGTTAGAGTTTCATATGAGTACCTGAGAGGCCAGGGTTCAAATCCTTGCTTGGGCATGAAGCTTGCTGGGCGACCTTGGGCCAGTCACTCGTTCTCAGCCTAGCCCACTTCACAGGGTTGTTGTGAGGATACATTGGGGTAGGTCTGATCCAGCAGGGTTCTTTATACAGCCTTATGTAAATATGGGCTGTACATTTCAACTACCATTCTGGTCTTTTTAAATATTATTTTTCGTCTTTCTTATTCTTATGCAGAAATAAAGTAATTTCTCTCTCTCTTCCTCCCAGTTTGCATTGGTGAGTTGCACGCCAATATAAAAAGTCCCAAAGCAAAAACAGCCCTTGCAAACAGTTTATTTGTTTTGCTGATTTAAAATATATGTTTTATTATAATACAAACACACTCTGAAATAAAGGGTTCCATCTTTGCACTGCATAATGCTTTGTTCAGGAAATCTCCAGGATTGCCCTAACATCCCAAGTTTTAGGGGCACGGAATTACACAAGATCATAAATTAATCTGCCACCGAAGCAGAGCACACACCTGATATCCAGGAAGGCACAAGGGCTGGCTAGCTCCAGCTGATCCCACATTTGATTTACTCTGGGTTATTAAGATGTATTCTGAAATGTTTTGATAAGAAAATAGGAGTCAGCAGTTTGATTTGGAAAGCCTTTTGTTGCTGAAAACGGCTGCACTTTTAAAAGCCAAGGCATTTGTTGTTATTGTGGATGTTTCCATGATCCACCCTCTGCTGCACTGTTGTAGCTCATCAATTATTGTCAGTAGTTAGCTCTTCCTGGAGACAGTTGTGTGAAGTTCTTTAGACAGCCTGTCCACTCCAGGCCTTTAGCACCTGCAGTTGTGCCAGTCCAGGAAATTCATCTTTGGCAAAGGATTTTGAAACAACTATAAAGTCAGCAGCTCTGATTAAACTAGTCACCTAGGAGAAGCATCTGTCTTCAGCAGAGTCCTGGAGTCCTGCTGCACAGCAAACCTCCTGTTAGATCAGGGCCCTGCCATTCTTCCTATGTAAGGCCCTCCGGCAGCAGTCTTGGCTAAGGATGTTTATTTCATTGTTAATACATTCAGACATTAATGCAAGCCATGGCCCTAAATGCAGGCAGCTTGTTTTATGCTCAACTTCATTAACTTTATTCCTAACTCTGCTCCACCTCTGTCTCTGTCCCACAGTACAATCCACACTACAATTTCAAATAACTAGAAAATGCAATAAATATGTTATATATATCCTGGAAAAGTTTATGATGTCATAGAGTGATATGAAACACTAGTCTTATTCAGAGTAAAGCAACTGAAGAGACATGACTAATTTAGGCTCACTAATTCCAATGGGGATATTCAGAGTAGGATTTAGTTGACTACCACTCACTAGGGCAAATCATGGCAAGTCTTTGTATTTCCTGCCCCCTCCCCATTATACAGTGCCTTGCAAATTTGATAATAGTATCAAGAACTTAGTTATCAATTGATTTTTAAAAAATATAATAACACAACTTCCATTATTTATAGCAGCATTTAAGCATTTTATTAAGAGATCAGTAGTTTCTGATAAAGGCAACAGGACAGAAGGAATCATTATTGTCCTGTAACATATTAAGCTTCTTTCCTTTATTTTCTGTTTATGGGCACCCTGAGGCATGATCCCTTGATCACTGCTATACAGGGCCACTTGCTCTTCCTACAATATCTCTATGAGTGTACAAATTCCAGAAGTCCCCATTCCAAGAAGTGGATGTGGTAAATCAGTGTCACCACAACCAGTCTGTCCCAAAGCTTCCCACCTTATGAACTGGTAGTTTATAAAAGAGGAGTACACACTTAGTAACGAGTCTAACGTTTCAGTAAGGCTGCAAGCTGATTAATCCAAGATGATGGAACATATATAACAGAAGCATATATATGTATCCAGAGCTGACTCTCTCCAGGAGAGAGAGGGCTTGTGGACTTAAAAATTAACTAGTCATGTTTTGTAACTGCAAGTGTTAGCTCTGACTCTCTCTTTCCATCTGTGTTTCTTATTATTATGACTTTCAACATGTGAGAGTCCAAACCATGTGGAGACTTTCAAAGACAATGGGAGTATGCCTCAATGGACTCAATGGGATTTACTCCTAAGTAGATAAAGGTCCCCTGGACAGTTATGGGGTGCGGCACTCATCTCCGCTTTCAGGCCGAGGGAGCCAGCATTTGTCTGCAGACAGCTTTCTGGGTCATGTGACCAGCATGACTAAACTGCTTCTGGTGCAACGGAGCACCATGAGGGAAGCCAGAGCGCACAGAAACACCGTTTACCCCTTTACCTCCTAAGTAGACATGCATAGGACTGTACAACATTTTTATAAGCAAAGTTGTCATGATATTGTGCTTCCCTATATTCCTGCTTTTATGTCTTGTGCTTTGCCTTCACCTTTATTTTAAGATTATCCATCTGCTCTGGGTCAAGAATTCTGGCCTTTAAAAAAAGAACACCTCTGCTTGGTTGAACTCTGCATGCATGAACTGAGCAGCAGCTCATATTCTTGAATGAAATAAAAACAGCTTTCAAAAACACAGCTGTTTGCAAAACATTGTACAAATAACACTGTGGAACAGAAAAAGCAGGAAAAGCAGTGATAATAAAGGATGAAACAGAGGGCTTATCCACACTTACCTTTCCTTGGCACTTTCTAGCACAGCCCATGCTTTGAAACTCAGCATTCAAATGCTCCCTCCCCCCGAGCTTTCCTCATAAAAACCTACTCTTTAAAGCTGAATTGGAGCAAATGGCAATCTGCAGAAAACCCTAGCCATTTGCTCTGATTGAGTACTAAAGATTGTTCTTTTGTGGGAAAGCTCTGGGGCAAATAAAATACCACTCAGACACGGAGCTTTAAAGTACAGACCGGTGCCTGGAAAGAGTGATAAGTGTGGATAAGTACTGAGCAAGGTTGGGAAGAAGGTAGATATGGATCTACTGGTAGATCCATAGGTGATCTTGAGTAGATCAACAAGGGTTTCCAACTCCCAATTATTTAACAATAGCAACTAGAAAAAAACCCTTTCTCACTCTAAGTTATGATAATTAAATAAAGAAAATTTTGGTGGAGACCAGAAGTATATTTTTGCCAGTCCAGTCCTACCATGTGCCACAGTGAAGCAACCTTCATGGAAAGGGTGGAGGAATGAAGGCAGGGACTGGAGTCTGAATCGATACATTTTGCATTCTGTAGTTAGTACAGAATGCTGCAGCATGATCACTGACAGGGCTGTGATCCTGTAAGTATCAACCTCTGCTTGAAAATTTGAACTGGCTACTAATTTGCAACAAGTTCAAGGCTTTACTGTTAGTATATACAGTGGAACCTCAGGTTGCGAATGTGATCCATGCGGGAGGCATGTTCGCAACCCACAGCGCCGTGTCTGCGCACGTGCGTGATGCAATTTGGTGTTTCTGCGCATGTGCAAAGCGCGGGCGCCGAAACCCGGAAGTAACCCATTCCAGTACTTCCAGGTTTGGCACATCTGTAACCCGAAAATGCACAACCCGCAGTGTTCGCAACCCCAGATATGACAGTACAGCCCTTAGAAGCTTGGAACCAATTTACAGCGGTACCTTGGATCTTGAACGTAATCTGTTCCAGAAGTCCGTTTGACTTCCAAAACATTTGAAAACCAACGTGTGACTTCCGATTGGCTGCAGGAGCTCCGGGCCTATTTGGAACTCCGGGCCTATTTACTTTAGTAGCCACCTTCTTCATACGCTTTTATCTACTTTCTAAAAAATTTTTTATTTCAGCCAGGCTATCAGTTACATAAACTTGTTTTAAAATTCTTGCTGATTTTATCTGCTTATTTTGCTAACTATTTTCCTGTTTCATGTACACTGCTTAGAGATTATATTATTGTTATTAAGTTGTTTACTAAATTTCAGTACAATCCATGAAAGTTCATGGGAAGGTATCTTCCTATTCCAATCCTTCTCTGCACTGCTTTCCATCAGTGACACATATGCTGAGACGCTCTCTTGAACAGAGCTGTGTTCATTTTCTCTCTTAACAATACAAACCACCAGGAGATTATGCAAATGACACTGGGGAGGAGGGGCACATTGGAAGTTTCAGTCCTTCTTGTCACCACACTGCTTACTACTAGAAGCATAAAGCTCCTAGACTTTTGGCTAAGAACATATCACAACAGCTTAGACAATGGCAACGTTAGGATTGGGAAGGTGTTCATTTCCATACACTAAAGCCAAAACTCAACCACTTTGACTCCAAGGCTTCAGTTAATGTTACAGAAGCTCAGGCAATGCCTAACGAGGCCTGGCATACTGGGTAGATATGGCTGGAGCAATCTATTCTGCTGCCCTAGCTGAAAATTAATGTTCCTGTCGGCCTCATCTTACTGCATGCTGAATGCTTGGGGATTGAAATGCTCATCTGGGCCTTGTTTTGAATATTCATTTTAAATTATGATGAGGCTTCCTAGTTCTTCACAGCTCATTCTATTTGCACCATACTTGAGGATACTTGAATAGGGAACAAAGGGTGGTAGTTATTACAGAATAAGAAACATTGATTGGGTATGTTTGCCTCCCTTACCATATATGGTCCTAAACTTTGTGATAACAAAGGGGGGAAATCTTGTTACACAGAACACTAGCAATTTATTTGGCCATTGCTGCGTCCTATAGTGGAAGAAGTAATAATATAGACACATGTGCCCTCCTGGCCATATACAGAGTGCCTTTCACTCCTCAGTAAAGATTCGCAACAACTCAGGAGTAAGGAGAAGCTAGAGCAGATGACATTGCTTCGTTTAGGATTGGTGCTTATAAATTGTTTTTATTGATTTTCTAGGTATGCTATATTTTCATTGATTCCTTTAAATTGTTTTAGGAACTGTTTGTGTGTACACACACCACACACACATACACACAGAGAGAGGGGGGGGGAAGGGGAGTGAGTTTTATTTTATAACCCATCTTGATTTTTACTTTTAAAGATGGGATACATACCTTTAAAAACAAACAACCAAAGTAATTTGAGACACAGTACCCCTCTCTTTTTAAATTTAGCAGCACATGTTATGGAATACTCATGGGCAGTCTTTGGTTGCGGAATATGATGAGACTTTACCATCCTCACACCAATTTCCTCAACTAAAGGTATAATGCTTTGAAATAAGACCTGGATAAAGGAAAAAACTCTCAGACAACACTTTGCAGCTTAGTGCCCACTCAAGAAAAGAGGCAGAAGAAATCTTTTTTTCTTTTTAAAGTGTGTATTGAAAACTAATTACAGTAATTGTTCTCTCTCCTACACTTTGTGTCTACTGAGGGCTACCCACTTTGAAACTTGCCTTTCTCAGACATAAAAGGAAGCTGTGCTTTAAAACAGGTCTGGGAACCTCGGGTCTTGAACTAGAGGCTTAATTTGGCTCTCCAGGCCTCTCTTTCCTGCCCTCATAACTCTGCCCAGGTCATTCCCCTCATCAGGCCATGCCCCCCAGCCCTGCTCCACACCCTCTTTGAATGCTTTTGCCTAGTTGGAACCTATTCTTAACTATAATGCCTCTTGTTTTCCTGGATCTAGAGATACGTGTGGAATGTGTGCACAGAAACCTCTGACTTGTGTGTTGCTGGAATGTAGTCTATTGTATAAAGGTAAGAGCCACATCCTTTCCTCTACTTGTTTTTGACTCTGGCCTTCTCTCCTTCTCTCACTTCCAAAGAGACTGATTTTCAGATCTTGCAGATTCTGGTTTGCTATCTTGTTTCCTTATCCTACCTTACAAATCAGCTTTTTTTTTTCAAATCAGTGAAGAAAGGCGAGAGAATGAACCAAAAACAAGAAAAAAGGAGAGGAAAAGAAAGTGAGGGAGTTGCAAGAATCCCCCTCCACCTCTCAGGGAACCTGACATGACTCTGTAAATAGAATGCAGTTCTTCACAGTGATCAAATTAGCTCTCAAGGAATCATCCTAAACATTCCACTGAGAAACTAAAACAGCTTGTCCTATTAGATTGTCTGTGGCAGTCTTTCTTTTGAAAGTGCTCTCGCCTGATCTGACCTCAGAGTATCAGTTTAAAATAGTGTAAGGAAGTCCTAGCAGGTCTAAGGTACACTTAGTGGTGAATAATTGAGTAAGGGAACAGTTCACCTTCGACAAATAAAGAATAGAAGTAAGGAAAGAGTCAAAATCCTTGTAAAGAGGCTTATTGGGATTGTTCAAGCTGCAATATCATTATTGCCCTAACACACCATTCTAGCTTTCAAGAAAGGAGATGAGGGAAAGGAAACTCAAATCCTACTCTCTTTTGTACGCAGAACCCACCATCTGCATCCAGATTCACGAGCAGACTGCACCTGCCTGATGCATGCTGCTATAATTTTGTGACACTAGGTGACTGCTTCAATCGCCTAGTAGGTTGAGCCTCTCCTACATACAGCTAACAGGTGACTCGTAGTTTCCTTTTCATGTCAGAAAACCTACAGGATCTTTGCTTTAATTTGATCCTTCATTTCTATTCCTAGGACTATGCTGAGTGCATTGAGATCAGTGTTCACTGAATACATCTGTCTCAGAGGAGTGATAAATATATATATATAGCTGTAACTAGAGAGGGAGAGAAATTTGGTTCACTTCACATTTAAATCCCTGGCTTCTAATTAGCTACTGGGCTCTCAGTTCAACGTGCCAGTTTTGGTGTATAAAGCTCTATACACCTTGGGACTAGGATACCTGAAAGACCATCTCACCCTTTGTATACCCAGTTGTATATCACTGTGCTCTGCTGGTGAGGGCCTCCTGCAGTAAACATTTTATCAGACAGTCTGTTCTACACAATATAGGAATCAGGCCTTAAATGTTGTGACAGCTACCTTTGGAATTCCCTCCCCTTGAACATCTGTTTCCCGCCATGGTGCTGCCTACTGAAAACCTTCCTCTTCCAACAAGCCTTTTAAGAGATAGCTTTCCCAGTCTGTAACTGTATCTTAAAATTGCTTTTAAGATGTTTTAAATATGCTTTTATTGTTTCATTTCTTGTTGTCCCACCCCCTGAGCTCCTATTGGACGAAGAGTGGGGTATAACTTTAATAGAAATAAAATCATGTGAACCTAACCTAATTCACATATCCCAAAACAATATATGAACCAAAATGCAGCCCTCCTTTGAAATTTGCATTTCTCTGAATTTTGTTATGTTGGTCTCCAAACCAAAATATTTCTGTGAAAATGTATGTATTAGGGGATAATGTGCATAAAAATGAATGTATTAGTGATCATAGGATACACACTGCATTATATTAGGGAAATTTGCTTGCAAAACTGTGTACAGTGGTACCTCGGGTTACATATGCTTCAGGTTACATACGCTTCAGGTTACAGACTCCGCTAACCCAGAAATAGTGCTTCAGGTTAAGAACTTTGCTTCAGGATGAGAACAGAAATCGTGCTCTGGTGGCGTGGCAGCAGCTGGAGGCCCCATTAGCTAAAGTGGTACTTCAGGTTAAGAACAGTTTCAGGTTAAGAACGGACCTCCGGAACAAAGTAAGTACTTAACCCGAGGTACAACTGTATTAGGCAAAATTGCCTATAAATATGGTATTAAGGGAAATGTGTGCTAAAATGCTGTGAATTTTCATGAAGACTTAAAAAAGAATCCTGCAAACTGATGAAGAAATGGGACAAACTGGATTGGAGAAATGAGAAACTGGGAAAAACAAAAATTCACCCATCCCTATAGGTAACTGGGAAGATAAATATTAAGGAATGGATAATATTGGCTCAAGTTCAGAAACAGCAGAGGGTTGTTTAAGTAAATGGAAATTTGCAAAATCTTAATTTGAAAGCAGAAATTATGAACAGCAGTAGGCAGCAAATTGAGAAGGGCAAAGAGATTGACACGTTAAATAATATAGATTCTAATATTGATTTCTAGCAATATGTGTGTGCTCTTTCTCTTCTATTGGGAAAATATGAATACAGTGAAAATAATGGATTTGTATAACGGTGTTTCCAGATGGGTACTTAATATTGCAAATGGATATTTTAGATATCACAAATGGATTGTTGGCAACATTTTTTTTTAATGCCAGATTTTCTGTGGAAAGGGTAAGTCCAGAGTAATAGGTGGGGGGGAGATTGGCTTCTATTCTGATGCCAACATTGTCATGTGGAAGCAGTGATAAACTTGCATACATTTATCACAAAACTTGCATACATTGATCCTATCAGGACACATCCTGAACCTATAAAACAGGCAAGCAATTTGATAAGGTAATGTAGATATCTTAAGTAAAATACCTGCTTTGTTCCCAGATTCCAAAAAGTTCTCTGATACCATTGATTTCTACAGAATAAGCAACAAACTGTATTTATTGTACATTTTTAAACTTCCTCAGGACCTCATATAAGTTTTGCTATTGCTTACAGTTCTCAGTCATTGTTAGAGTAGTGTTTTTCAGCCAAATATTAGGCTTTCTTTTAAAAATGAGGAAGAAACCTCAGAGAAAGGTAAAACATCGTATAAATTAAGAACTTGTTTCATTAATAAGAAAAAACAAAGAACTACTGTGCCGCTCTCTAATTAGATGCATAAAATGTACCAAACATTATGAAATGCTCTAATATTTCAAAACATGTCAGTGAATCAGGTGAGGGACTGGAACAAAATGTTCTGTTAGCAGTGCCCTTATTCAAAGTCAGCTTGAAGAGAAGCAGACAAATGCTAGTTTGTAAATCACATATCAGATATATGGGTATGATCATTTCCTTGGAAGTTTAGCTCATTTAGGTGTTGAATAAATGTTACCTCTTTGCATGATTTTTTTTTTTAAATTGACTGATTGATAAGTTTTGCATTAGGTGAGAGATTAATTCCTGGGAGTATATTTTCATCAAGGACATTATTATTGTTATATACCAGTGTGAGCTACGGAATCGTTTGAATATTATTGTATTCCAAACTTGAGCTTCACTGAATAGCCCCCGTCTCTCTTCCAACTAGAAAAATTGACAATTGAATGACCTAGGTTTGGTAATCACAGTAGAATTCAGCCCCAGCCGATTCTTATTGGGTGTTAGATGCAAAATCATCAGGGATGAAGCTCTCAAAGATCACTGCTGGCACTGACTGTAATATCTGCCAATAGCAGCAGCTTCATCTTTCTAAGGACTCCTTTCACTCAGTTCAAAAGATTTGCTAACCCCCTGATTCCATTTTTGGAGCTCTCCAATTTCAATCCCATTTCCCCATACAATTGGTTATAATACATAAATGTACCATCATAATCCAGATTTGTGAAACAATGTGCACAATATACATTCTAAGCATACAAAAATATTTCATTTAATGCATCTTCCAGTAAAAGACAATTTGTATCACGGTAGTACTGTACTGAATTTTTACTTCTTCATTTTTTTCTACAAGCATTACAGCACCAACTGACACAGGTTTTTAAATCAAATCAGAATCCACCCTGAAGCGGCACAGCCAAACTTAAACAATATTGTTTAAACGGATTAAGGGAAGTTACAAAGGTTTGAATTTCTGATTAACAAATGTGTAATGAGTACTATGAAGAAAAATGGGAATCGCCAAATGAGCACCTTTGCTTAATTGCAAATAGAGAACAATAACAAGTGCAAATACCTTCCATCTTAATGCCTTCAGCTTTGTTATACAACAAATATAAAGCAAGAATTTAATGAGAGGTTTATCTGCTGACTATTGTATCTTGGAGATTTATACAAGTTAAAAGAGCAAACGAAATAAGAACAGGAGTCCTAACAAAATCCTAATACTGTACACACACACACACACACACACACACACACATATATATATATATATATATATATATATATATATATATATATATACACCTCACAATAGTTGTTCATAAATAGACTATTGACTTTCACTGGGTTAAAGAGCTCATGTAGTGATTAAGTTTGGGAGGCATAATTGTTCTTGTCACGCAAACTCGGCTTGCAGTCAATATCTTTTTATCATATACATTTTTAATCACATATTAATAAACAAGAAGGTGTGTTTTATTGATGGTCGGATTAGATTATTGACCAACTCGACAACTCTGTACACCAATTCAGAAAATACAAACAAGGTCAACATGTAAAGATAGGGTAAAGTAGATCAAAGAATGTGCTTTTCCTTAGGTATTTGAATGATTCATTTATTTCTTTTCTGCTCAGCAACTCAATATAGTAAACAGTTTCAAGCTTTTTGTACACCTCCCCCCTGCAATATTTGGCCTTCATAGCAGAAGTAAAGCCTAAGAGTAAACTTGTGCAATAATTTAGATTACAACCACCTTCAGAGAGAGGTTACAGCACCCTATTAAAAATCATCCTATAATACTGGAAGAACAATATTTAAAGATTTGTGCACAATATTTAAAGATAAATACATTTTCTTTCTCATTCCAATATACATTTCTCTCTCTTTCAAATACACACGTGTATATACACAGACACACATATTGAGCAGCTCCCCATTAATAAGCCCCTATTCCTTATACCACCTATTGGAAAGAAGAATGAGGTACAGCATGAAAAAGTAACAGATGGAATACAAATAGCGTGTCTGCTGTCCCATGCACACATTCAGGCTTCCCCTGCTTCCTATAGAGCTCCTTTCCACCCACCCCACATCCAAAAAACTCCTGAGGGTCAGGGGGTTTTCTGAGCTGCGTGCAAAATAAATAATTTTTAGTGTTGATCATGAAAGCATATGTTCAGTTATTTCTGTTAGTGTCCTGCCTTGTTCTTTACAGGATTTCTAGTTGCTACCAGCATAAAAATTACACTGAATACTGGAAAAGAACTTTTGACAGATATAATGACTTTTCAGAAAATGACAGAATCGTAACATTCTTCCTTTATATATAAATTTTGATCCAGCTGAAATTGGAAGAGGTCTAGGCAAACTTTTCCAACACTGTCTTCTCAGGTGGCTCTTAGGAAGGCTTCCATTATAATAGTAAAAAGGTAGAGGGTTTTCCCCCCCCCTCTATATTATCTTGCTGGTACTGCTATATAATGTGTGGGCCACTAGTCAAGGGGAACACTTAAGATCTTTATATACCAAGGTAAGAAAAGGCTCGGTGTAATGACAAAGAAAGAACTACCAGTGTAGAAAGTTATTAAACATTACCAAGTAGCCCAAGGGCACTGTACTCTTGAATGGGGATCTTTTAAAAAGCCAGATGTGTAGAAGAGAAATGTGTACTCCATTAATACCATGAAATACAATAAGAAGGGAACTCAAACATAAATGGAGAGCTGGATTGCACTGCACATTGCCACAATAAATATCCTTCTGACAGAAAACAAAAGGTGAAGCAGAAAGATATCCATGCCAAATGTAAGAGAGAAACCCACACATTGGATAAACTGTTCATCCTTGTTAGACTGTGATCCTTGTAATGCTGCCAAGTGCACTGAGAAAAACTGTGTTACAATTGCCAGTCATATAAGCTAAAGCTACCTGGAGGCACCATTAACTGGTGCCTTTCTCCTTGCCAGAAGTTGTCAAAGTTTTTATTTGTTCTGGCCAAGACATGCTGTTTTACTGCTCCATCCCTTTCATTGGACTATACATCTGCTACCCCAATATGCATGTTTGCACACACCCCTTGCTCTTCCATCAAAATCTAAAACGAATAAATAAAAAGAAAGACAGAAGCCTGTCTTGGCGGGGGGAGGGAAGTAGGTAACAAAAAGTGTAGTTTATAAAGGAGCTGCATGGATTTTTCATCCGGCAATTTCTGAAAGTAATATTGGGGAGCACAGTTGCAAGCCTTCCTCCTGCAGAGGAAGAATGAGAGTATTTTGCATGGCAAAAACTGACATGGTGATAGCTTCTCATCATCTGACAATCAAAAAAGGATGTTGCAGGAAGTCAAAATATGCTCAAAACCAAAGTCATAGAGTTCAGAAAAAGATTAGAGTGACACACAGCTGGAACTTCTGATACTGAATTGAAAGCTGCTGTTAGCCATGGCTCTGTTGATATGTTATATTTACAAGACAAGAAGGCCAAAAGTACACATTATGTGTGTCCCCCCCAAATCAAATTAGTAAAAAGAAAAGGAAGAATGGGTTTAATCATGCTAGTTCTATTCCTCCATTTGGGTGGAAAGATTCTACTGTAGATGCACAGCAGACAAAAATGGCATATGGTGATGTTCCCCATTTCAACTTGCAAATGGAGTCTATGTTTCAGTGTTCCACTGCTGAAACGAATTTTCTGCATGCGGAAAACTAGCATGTCAGGGAAAGATCTAGGCTAGGATACTATTATCATTATTAATTAGATGTATTAGTCACTTTTTACCAAGATCTCAGAGCAACTTACATTTAAACTCATAAACTTAAATGCAGTATACCACTAACAGTTTATATAAAACATTAACATTCTCATACAAACACCTACAATTCTCTCTCTCTCTCTCTCTCTCTCTCTCTCTCTCTCTCTCTCTCTCTCACACACACACACACACACACACACACACAACAACAGCCAAAGGAAGCTTTGGTATCACACGAACAGTAGAACAAAAGCAGCTCCATCCATGAAACCCATGAGAGGGGAATGTAAGTCTATACCTTGACTTGAAAGCATGTCAGTGAAGGAGCCAGGTGGACCTCACCGGGAAGAGAATTCCACAGATGGGGGAGCCACAAATGAAAAGGCTTGAACTGGTCAAGTTATGCAATGTTGATTTAATAAGAATTACATATACGTAGTAAATAAGCCCTGTTATCTCAAACTTGGTTAGGTTTAGGAATAGATATCACAAATAATTGTGTAGCTTGTTTCTTCCCAATACACCCCCCTGTTGCACCTCATCATGGATGTTTTCTTACTAAAATATGTTTTTCTTACTCAAACCATGTTTTCTTACTCAAACATCTGATTATCTCAATATTTTTTATGACACCGGATCATTCACAGAAGTATATTAAATGGTGATGGTGTTAGGATAATGTATTAGTGTTATACCTGTCCTTAATCTGTGAAAGGTTCTTGATGATATACAAAATTGCTGGAAAGGAACCAAGTCAATGAATTATTTATTCATTTCATTTATTGATTGTTCTTCATTGAAGTTTCTAGCATAGTTTACACAAGAAAACAATAAAATGCATCAGAAGCTGATCTAGCTGAGAGTTGAATATTACCTCTACAGTGGCAAAGAAACATCTGCCACCATACCTGAGGGCAGCAGGCTAACTTAGAGTGTACAGACCAAGCACATCTCTTGTTCCCCAACACCTCACAATCACTGCTTGCTCCCTAGGATCTGCCTCCTCAGTTGGCTGCTCCATTTGTCTAATGCTAGTGCTGGCCCTCATCTTGAGATATATCAAAAACTGGAAAAACACATACTTACTTCAACCGAAGGTACATCAGGGTCATTCATCACTTCTGCAAGGCCAAGCGTAGCCCAGGACCTCCATACACATTGCCCAGGCTTGCGCTTCGGGGTGTTGCACTTTGGTGTTGCGGTTTGACCTCAGCCCGAGAGGCGCACTCCACGGTCTCTCGAGACAGACAGATGCCAACAAAGACCACTTTAAAGATCATGCTAATTCTGATTTTAAAAGCAGTTTGGGATTGGGTGTGAGAGCTCTTTGAGGAAAGACATAGCTTATAGTATGTGGTGGCAGCTGTTTCCTTATGGATCATGGCCTAACTCGCTTGTGGTGACATGACTTTTTGTAGGGAGCAGCCTAGCTCTTTTGGGCACCTCACCCCAAACATTTTTTTCACAGCTACACAGGGTCGGTATACAGTTGTGAAATTACTCTTCAAACTTTAAAGATCTCTTAAAATCTCAGTTAATGCCCGTCATATGAAACATGCAAATTGATAATAAACTAACTAATCTGATACAGTTTTACTGCATTTGTAAATCCTAGAACATTTTGGGTTTTTTTATTAAAAGTTGAATACGTAACGAGGTCCCTCACTACAAAAGAACAGAAAATACTTTTATTCTCATTTCCCAAAAGTCCTTAATGTGACATCTGTCCCTGTACTGTCACCCGTTTTAAAGCTAACAAACGCATGCCATATAATACAAGATTTATAAAATTAAAAACCCACCCCTTTTAAGTAATATTCTTTAAATCTTACTTTCTGACAGTCCTACTATTTGCTCAGTAACTGTAATAGGCGTATTTTTCAGAAAATACTGAATAAAAACTGACAAGCTATCAGGGGAATCTGAATGCATAATTGATAGGGGCATAAATTAATATGATTAGGCCTTTATTGGGTGCCACTGCTGCCAAACCTACAAAAGGGGCATGGAATAAAACATGGCTATGTTCTCAGTGCTGATAGGCATCAATATGTAATGCATATTATCTCTAGCCTTCTCATGTAGTCTGCTTATGACAGCACTCAACCTAATTGAAATTTTTATCTTTCTGTTGCATACAGACAGTTCTGACTAGCTTCTTGCATGGTAGCAAAGAGAAAATCCAAATGACCCAAATGAAGGTTTCTCTGTGGAGGTTTGCATCCTTTCTGCAAATTACTTTGAAAAAATGCTTTTCAGTTTTCTGTGTGTTTTTTATTTTAAAGAAGGCATCTACACAAAGCTGCATTTCAGAACATTTGGTTTGCCTTATCCTGTTAAAAGTGAGCTCAACAATACTTTCCCCATGGAAGACAGGCCCAAGGAAGAAATAAGATTTATCCATAAAGCTGTGTATATCCTATATTCCTGATTATAGTCTTGTCACCTTAACTCCAGTTGCAATGTCTTTGTGCTTAGGGAGTGCTGTTATGGTGGACTAGGGATGGGGGACAAATTTGACTCAGTTTGCATTTAAAGGTGAACTTATCTAATTTTCATTTTCCAAAACATATAAAATGAAACACAGGAATATTTTGACATTTGCCCTTATCTGAATTTTGCAATGCAATTCAGCAGCCCTGTGTACATTGATGTGTACACAAACATGGGTAAAGTGTGCATATAAATGCATATATTAGGGAAAATAACATAGAAAATACATCATATATGGGGAAATTGCTTTGTAAAAATGTGTCTATTGGGGTGGGGCGGTGGGAATCACACTAAAATGCTGATAAATTATCATGAGGACCTAAAAATATTTTAGCAAACTGATGCGGAAATGTGAAGAACTCATCTTAATATTGGAAAAAGTGTGAAACTGAAAAACGAGAAATTTAATAAATAAGTAAATAGCTTTAGTTAAAGAGATAGCGCCATTGTTACAATTAATTAGTTCACTCTGGAAACTTTTACTATAAAACTGGCTGAGGTTTTAGATACCTATGATTAGAAATGAAAAATACATATTAAAGTATAAAAATACACAATATAAAGAGCTTACACTGGGATTGTTTGCACCAGCCGAAATCATCTTTTATCAGTTTCTATACAAGTCTAAACTCAGCAGCTGACAGCACGAGCGAATAATTAGTATGTTCCATCTAAAATTAATTCCGAAGTAGACCTCCCTATTACATGGAAGATAAATCCTTTACTGCCTCGCTTACCGTTTCTAAATGCTAACATTTGTTTTTTAAAGTCTAGTTATCTCTTTTGCTGAAGAAACATAAAATCATTTTTACAAACCCTTCAAATTCTTACCTCGTATAACAGGAACGGGAAACCTCAGGCAAATGGGGAGGGCAAATGCGGCCCTCCAAGCCTGTCTGTTTGGCCCTCGGGACTCTATCCCAGGTTGCATCACCTTTGCCACCTCACCTACTACTGACCCTGCTTCACACCTTCATTGACTGCCTTTGCCTGACTGAATGCTTCTCTGGGTGGAAGACAGGATTAACTAGCTGACTATACAAAGGTAAAATGTACAACAGTTGTTCCACCCACTTTCACCTCTGGCCCCTCCCATCACTGGCATGTGGCCCCTGGAAGGTTGCCCAGACGGGGAGGTGGCCCTTGTGCTGAAAAGGGTTCCAGACCCCTGCTTTGGAATAAAACACATTTATGCATTTGTTGTGCTTGCAGGTTATTTCCTTTCTGCTCATTTACCACTTCCCAATATTCTAAGGAGCAATCCCATAATAACAAACTATAGGTTATCCATAAATATTATAAGTCCGCCTTTGTCTTCAAAATTGCTCAGAGAACAGGGGTATCTGCACCTGTAATTTTCCAGCAATTTGTATAGCTCATAATATATAAAATACTTGCATTTTACACCTGCCCTTGGCAGTTATAAATTTAAAATATACGATAAAACACAATGGGCTTTCTTTTGTGTCATAACCAAAAAGGTCAGGGCATTTTATTGTGTGTTAAACAACACGAGTGTTGATATTTTGGAGCAAGACCATGAAAACTAATGGTTCATAGAGCTTTCACTGTAACCCCTTGAAGAACTTTAAAGTTCTTTAGAGCTTTGGTGGTAAAAATATTTTTAAAAATTCAATTAAAAGCCCATGACAACCAAAATCAGTTGCCTGAGGTGGCTGCATCACTCTGCCTAATGGTAGGTCAGCCCAGTTACTGAAGATCCATCATATATACATATACAAGGTTGTATCTAATGTAGGTAAGTTAAAGTCACTTAGCAGAATACTTGTTCTGTGGGCAAAATGATTTGCACCAGTGGAACATTGTTGTGTTACAAGCAGTTTGCTTATAATTTCATTGCACAACAGATTGTGTAGTCTGTTTTGCATTGCATTTCCATTAGTGCAACTGCTGCATTGGATCTCCTGTTGCACAACATTAAGACTCACCCATCTGCTAGTGCAAGAGTCCTTGAACTAGTAGACAAGAGAACACTGGATACAGCCCATAGTTTTTAAGGACAGTAAAGCCACAGATAGGGGGAAGTATCTGTGAGATAAAGACACATAGACAAATCTATGGGCCTCACCCAGAGCTCAAGAAGATTGCCCTTTCTGCCTTGTGCCACATAATACACCCAAAGTTATCCTCCTTTGGTTAATAAACTTAAATGAGTCAAAATCTGCAACTTAAGTGCATGTCATGAAATTTTGTTCGAAAATCTCATTCTCAGTGTTAATATTTTCTCTCCATAGGGCCTGCTGGGAAATTTCAACATTGTGACAAATCCATAATATCAAAGTGAAAGATTTTACATGTTAGTAAAATACTCTGCAAGAAGCCATCCTTTTGCAAAGACCATTTATCATTTATGGAAAGTTGCTGAGTAAATCCTTTTGACTTTGCACCATCACATTCATCCTTGTTCCAACTAATGTAATTCAAACATAGTATTGATATTTCTCCCCAGCTTTTTAGACTGTGGGGGAAGGGTCCATCTAAAGCTGGTGTCACACTGTGTTTGATGCAAGTAAGTTTCATATTTGTCTCTTTATAGAAGTATGCAGAAGATGTACTTAGCCATATTGATCTTTGAGGAAATGTGGACAAGGTAGATAATGTGAAACTTTTATTGCCATTACTGACTGTTGCACAGGCTCTGGAAATTTTTCCAGTTATTTAACTAGATTTGTTGCAGTACTTTTTTTGCTGTGATACTAAAGGAAAAAAGGGGGGGAAAGCAGTGAAGCTTCTGCAGCCATGACACCACTTCCTCTAGAGTAGCACATTGTAGTCAGTGGAATTGCTTCAAAACTAAATTAGATATTTTAGGCTGCTCTTTTTAATATCTTCGTTAGATTAATTTAACAAGAATATGGGGGTGCAATTGTGCCCTCACAATTCACTTATTTAAAATTATTTATATCCTAGCTTTGCTATCCTGCCTGGGGAGATAAGAGTGGTGTGTAGTAAAACACAATAAAATACAAACAAAGAATATAAAACAGGAAGGCGTAAAAGAAAGGTACATTTCTAAACACAAGCAGTGAAGGAGCCATGTGGATCTGCCAGGGGAGGAAGGCCACCACTTAAATGCTCACTGACCTGGAAGAATGGAGAAAAGCTGCTTTTTCTGGAAAATTCCTTTCCATAATTATTTTGGCTCCCCTTATTGGCACAGCGATCAAGCCCAGACTGGACCACATGCTGGCAAATGACAGCCGTGAGACCAGCTCAAAATCCAGTAGATCCCAGCCGAGCCCAGTTCCTCCTGTTCACTATTCCCCTATTTTGGCGCATCCCAGTGGCTTCTGCCAGAGATCTTGCTAGCAGCACTTTCATCTGCCTGCCTGTGTGGGAGTGGGGAAGGTCAAACGTTCCTCCTCCTGTCAACCAGTTCTCCCCAGCAAGTCCCTACCTTCAGCCTTGCCATTAGCATTGCAAGTGTAGCACTGGATGTGGAAATTATAAGTGTTCTTCAGGCTCTTCACGCATGCCATTCTGAGCAACCAGCTACACTCTTCGGTTGTTGACCGTCACTGTTCTCATTCTCCCTCACACTATGAAAGATGAGGGGTTTTTAAAATAAAAAATATATGGATAAATAGCTCTTGAACAGCTCCTACAATGTATTAAGTGTGAACAGGTTTTTCTTCAGCATGTGTTCATGTTCTGTGTTCTTCACATTTATTTATTGTCAACAACCATATTTATAGTGACTATTAAAGGGCAGGGGGAACCTTCCTCCCTATAAATGTTTGGCTTCCCCTCTGTCCTTTTTATTATATTTCAGGAAAGTGATGGAGTGATCTTGTTCAATGCAGTTGTCTTGTTTTTATTTATTTTCTTCCACAGGACGGCTCGCTCCAGGGTGCTTTCAGGTATTATATTGCATTTTTCAAGTGTAATGAAAATGGGTTAATTCTGGTGATCTTGATGTTTGGCTTTGATTTGTTGCTTGTTACCTGCAGAGCTGCTCTGGGTAGTCCTTCAAAGTAACAGCAATCTTTCCTCTTACTTTTTGAGAAAGGAGTCAGTAGTCATCAAGCCCAAATGGGTTCTTTCATTAGAAGCATTTAAGGAACAATAACATAAAAAGAAAGGGACGTGGGTGGCACTGTGGGTTAAACCACAGAGCCTAGGACTTGCCGATCAGAAGGTCGTGGTTCGAATCCCCGTGACAGGGTGAGCTCCCGTTGCTCAGTCTTAGCTCCTGCCAACCTAGCAGTTCAAAAGCATGTCAAAGTGCAAGTAGATAAATAGGTACCGCTCCAGCAGGAAGGTAAATGGCGTTTCCGTGCGCTGCTCTGGTTCTCCAGAAGCAGCTTAGTCCTGCTGGCCACATGACCCGGAAGCTGTACGCCAGCTCCCTCGGCCAATAAAGAGAGATGAGCGCCGCAACCCGAGAATTGGCCACGACTGGACCTAATGGTCAGGGGTCCCTTTACCTTTAACATAAAAAGAGCTTGTTCATTAGGGCAATGGCCCGTCTAGTTTAGCATCCTGTTCTCATTATGGCCAACCAGATGCCTATTGGAAGCCTGAAAGCAGAACGTAAGGGCAACATTACTCTGCCAACTTGTGATTCACAGTACCTGGCAATTTTTTGTTTCTCTTGGTTACTATTTTTTATAACCTCTCCCCCCACTTTTTCCTTTCTTATTCATACATACATACATTTGTTGTTTAGTCATTTAGTCGTGTCCGACTCTTTGTGACCCCATGAAGCAGAGCACGCCAGGCACTCATGTCTGTCTGTCTGTCTGTCTGTATGCACATACTGTGGATCCAGAATTGGCCTCCACAGTCACTTACGGGCTCATTGTTAAAACCGTGTTTATGGAAGACAATCTTACTCAGCTACGAGTGATCGCCAAAGAGAAGAGAAAGAGATACACACATACTTTACTGAAAGTTTAAAAGTACATAATTATATGTGCACTAAGCATGGTGAGCCGTAAATAAAAGAGAGAAAAAGAAAAGCAGAAACAGCACCCATGTAGAAGGGAAAGTAAAGGGGGGGGGACCCCAAAACTATATACTTTACAAAGTTGTTATTGTACCTCACCAGATCTCATCCTATTACAGTATTTGAAAGAACAGATTCCAAATATCATTGAATTTGTCTATGGCAAGTTTGCGTTTATATGCAAGTTATTCATATGTTGTAAGTTTGCATAAGTTTTCAATCCAATCATAGAAGGGAGCTGTATCCCCCCCCCCAATTCATCAGGATAAGTCTTTTGCTATGGTAAGTGCATGGAAAGTCCACTCATATTGTCCTTTTGGAAGATTCCATGTGCTGGGCATATAATTCAAAAGGATAATTTGCTCTGTAAATGTAAGGTTGTTCCGTACAGTTCTGTTGATAGTTTCAGTTACTTTCTGCCAAAAATCTTTCAATATAGGACAATGAAAAAACATATGTTCTAGAGAATCATTATTCCCTATTGCATCTCCAACAGTTAGATGCATTAGATAACTCTTTTTTAAAACAAACGTAATGGGGTCCAGTATATTCTAAATATTATTTTTTGTTGTATGAATCTCAATTTAAGGTCCAGAGACACCATTGTTATAGCGCTTAAAACAGTTCCCACTGTGTGGTCGAAACTGAGACCTCAAATTCTTTATTCCGTTCCTCCCTCAATATCTGTATATCAAATTGGTTTGCTAGTAACAAAGATTTATATATGTTGATTTGCCGAGTTCTTTTTGTTGCGTAAGAATTAATCTTCTTCCAATCTTAAATACACTTCTCCAAATTTCCACATCAGTTGGCATTTTTAAAAAATGTCCTCATGAAAATTCACCAGCATTTTAATGAGAATTTACCCTAATAAGACTTGTTTTGCGTGAAATTTTGCCTAATACCGTATACACATTTTTGCAAAGCAATTTCCTCTGGTGAATGGAAGATGTGTTCTGCTGGCTAAAGGGCAACTTTGGATTCAACCCATAATATTTTCTACAGTCAGCACCACCCAGCTTACTTCTAAAGCTATCAATATTACAAGAGACAAGCATGACCTGGGATGAAAATGTATCGACCATTCAGGCTTCGCATATCATGAAAAAGTTCCTGTGAAAATAAATCCATTTTTGATGTTAAGTTCATCCCTCACTCCTTTGATTTCATAATCATGTTTCCTCTTAGGACCATGGGTGAACAAGGTTAGAATTCTCCCATTAGGGTCCCGCTCCAGCTGAGGGCTATGTATATCCACGTGCACAGTCATTTCCCTTCTATATTATTCGGCTATTTATATACAGCTTAGTTACCAATGATTCTGTGCTATGGTTTTCCTTGGTGAAGACCAATGGGTCTTCATGAGCCAAAAACCTGCGTTTCCTGCCTTCCTAGCTTCTTCCTCTGTGCTCAAGTAAGGAGATATCCATGTAGAATGTGTCCTAGGATCCCTGATTAAGACAGGCAGCCTTCAGATCTTCAAACATAGGGCTCAGTACAAAATTCAGCTATACACCTCTCATAATATTTGCACGGATAATTTTGACTCAAACCTTTTATAACTTTTGAGGTAAGGTACAGTGGTACCTCAGGTTAAGTACTTAATTCATTCCGGAGGTCCATTCTTAACCTGAAACTGTTCTTAACCTGAAGCACCACTTTAGCTAATAGGGCCTGCTGCTGCAAAGTTCTTAACCTGAAGCACTATTTCTGGGTTAGCGGAGTGTGTAACCTGAAGCATATGTAACCTGAAGCATATGTAACCTGGGGTACCACTGTATTAGGAAGGTTATCACTTCAGTTATGAGACAATTGGGGATTTATGGACCTATAGGGAAACTCAAGATTAAAACTGTTGCTGATTTGTGATTAGTGGTTTCCAGAAACAACAATTCTGAGGAACGTAGACTGAAGAAAAGCTGAAGGTGTTCATAGAATTTACCTGTTGCCAAAGTGGTTGAAGGGCAGAAAGACAGCAGGCTGCTTTATGCTGTGTCAGACCACTGGCCCATCTAACTCAGTGCTGTCTTCACTGACCAGCAGCTGCTCCCTGGGAGATGCCAAGGATTGAACCCGGGACCTTCTTCATGCAAGGCAGATGCTGTATCACTGAGCTACAGTCCTCCAGCCAGCATGGTGTGGTGGTTAAGAGTGGTGGACTCGTAATCTGGTGAACCGGGTTTGCTTCCCTGCTCCTCCACATGCAGCTGCTGGTTGACCTTGGACTAGTCACACTTCTCTGAAGTCTCTCAGCCCCACTCACCTCACAGAGTATTTGTTGTGGGGGATGAAGGGAAATGAGATTGTTAGCTGCTTTGAGACTCCTTAGGGTAGTGATAAAGCGGGATATCAAATCCAAACTCTTCTTCTTCTTATTCCTCCTCCAGCAGAGACAAGCTACTGGGTCTATCACAAAAGTTCTGATTTTATATTGTTAATGAGGAAACTGAAAATCCCAGAGCCGAGGTTTCTTTCAAAGTTGTAACTAGCTATGCAGTTAACAGATCTGTAGTCAAAGAGCCTCACAACTAGTTCAGTCTGGCCAATGGAGTATTGAGTTTGTGGTTCTCAATCAGCAGCTCCCAGTGTCGCATGACAAACCTCTTTTGAAACTTAATGGAGTTTCAAAAGCAGCCTGTGAAAATGAGTAAAGTCCAGCTGGCATACCCGAGCCCTTGGATGTGCCTAAAATAGCTCAAAGAATAATTTGGACTAGTGTGATTGGCCGTTTGGAAGAAAGATTCAAAAACTTGATCATAAGACTATTTACCTGGATATAGTTCCATCAAAATCAAGGAAACTTTCTTCCCAGTAAAGTCTTTTTTTTTTTAATGGTAGAAGTATAAAAGTCACATTTTATTCCAATGACCTATAAATGGGAAGTAATTTCTAATAAATGCCTGTGCATCCCATTGCATTTTACTACTTATCACCTCTTCTGTGTCTTATGGACTAAGGGTATAAACGGCTTTAGCAAAATGTGATGGGGTACAAAGTTGTACATCAGTAACTGGCACACCTATTCCATGGAAGGCAATTTTCTGGGCCACAAAACTTGCAGGCATCAGTCAATAATTAGTATTCTTGGGTCATGGGGATGGGGAACATGTGAATGACAGCAAAATCTGCCATTGTATGCAGACATCTTTAATTATTAGCAGTGATCCTAAAGACATTTGAATCAAGTGAATGGCTGCAAAATATGATAGCAAGTGATGGCAAATTGCTTTGAGGGATGCTCAGGCCATCTTGACTGATTTTTTTAGTTAATGGTCAATATTCTTGCCCAAGCTCATCGATTTTCTGCTTAACCTGACCTGTCCTTTCTCATTCTGCAGCTACTGGAGGATGTTGTCCAGGTTCAGGGCAGAGTGAGAGACGGATGGAGTGAGAAGGGTGGAGACAAGGCTACCATCAACTGTGAAATTGGTCCACATTTATGGAAGGATTGCCTACATGCAGTTGAACAGTTATGTCCTTGATTTTATTTATTAATTTATGATCCAACTTCTCAATAAAACCTCTTGAAGTGACTTGCAAGATAGAAAAAACACAAGTCGCCAATCAAATGCTTACATAAAAAGGGATGACAAGAAGTTGAGTTTCTCAATAGATGATGACCAATTGGTCTATTGCTAACAGCTAAAATGCTGAAGCCACAATGAAATTTATTCAGTGATTGCTTATCTGTTGTTATTTTATGTCTGAATGAAGGTGGACACATAGTTATGAGGGAGAAGGGAAAGAGGAGTGATAAAACATGCTCGGGAAAAGTACCGTGGGTTGTGGGCCAAGAAAGTTGTGTGTACCTCCTTCGACAAAATCTTTATTGACTATGAAAAAGAGGCTGCTACTTTGTGATAATTATAGTTGTAGGTAACAATGCAAAGATGTAGTTCAAAAGTTATCCAATGAAATTCAATGCACACAGTTGTATTGCTCTGCATCTGTCACATTTTGTATGGAATAATATATTTATTCAAATCCTTTTTAAAAAGTGGCAGAAAACAAAAAACTGTTAATATGCAGCATTTCAACAAAAGACAGAATTTAGATAGCTGGGGTTACCAAACTGTAGTCTGTGGACCACCAGTGGTTTGTGACTTTCATCCAAGTGGTCCATGGCATGTCTCTGTGAAGATCAGTGGGAGCAACAGCTGTGAATGGCGGGTGCAGTGGCTGCTTCATCATTCTTGGAACCCAGTGGTACAACCAGAAGGTGAGCAGGACAGAGTGGAAGTCACAGGAAGAGGAGGCACTTAACTTCACTGCTAATCCACTTCACTTATTTTAAGTGGAGGCTAGAATGAAGAAGTTTAATCTTGATTCAATTAATAACCATACACCTTGCACCACAGTGTGTTACAACTGATAAAACATGCAGAAAAATCTTAAGAGGTCTGAGAAGATTCTCAGTGATTTTCAAGTGGTCTGTGGGCAAAACATTTTGTGAACCATTGGAATAGAGCACTTGCAAATATTTCAGGCACGTAGCAGAGGAAATGCAGCCAAAAGGTAAGGTTACCATTTTTTTTTCAATGTATCCGGGGACATTTCAACTTCAATGGATTTTGTCAGGGGACTGATTTGTAAATCCGGGGACTGTCCCCAGGAAACGGGGACGTCTTGTAACCTTACTAAAAGAGGCAAGTCAGAATACCACAAAGTAGGTACACAAGACTCAACACTTCATTGAAATGCAGAAGATAGTCAGCAAAACACACTGACTGACTGACTGACAGACAAGTGGAAAGTGATGTGGATTGTTATGCCTCCCAACGGCCAACTCACACAATAAGAATAATCTAATTTCCTTATATGAGAGTGGGCAGAAGGTAGATCTGAATATACTGGTAGATTTCTATATGATCTCCATTAGACTGTCAAGAATTTCGGACTCCTGATTGTTTTTACAACAGCAACAAAAACATAGACACCTCTTCCTCCCAAATTACACTGCTAAAATTAAGGAAGCTTGGGGTAACCAGGAATGGATTTTTGTGTAGAAAGACTGCTTGCTCCATTCTGTTCTGATATTCAAAAACAAATTAATGGGCTCAGAATTCTTAACAGCAGGGTCCAGTTGGTGGATCTCAAGGTCTTCAGAAAAAGGCAAAGTAGATATTGCAAGCCTGAAGTCTGCCTATCTCTGCCTTAGATAATTATGACATCATAACATTTACAAAATAAAACTACATTACCTACTTCTTTCTGGTTTAAAATGCAGTATTTATATAGCCTGGAATTCAAGATAGCTATTTCACTTGCCAAATGAAACAACTTTATTGAAGTGGAAATCTCACCCTCCAGCTATTTATTAATATAGTTTTAAAGGAATTCTCAGATTTTTGTTGGTAACTGCTCACTTAGGTTAAAATGCGATGCACTTGTTGGCTGTGCTGCCCCAGAGGGACTGCAGTAAGACAGACTTACTCAAGCTTCACTTGAACACAGAAATGAAAATCAATAAACAATTTGAACTTCTCAGAAGAGAATTTTTCTCCTCTAATGAATATACAAGCTTGGTTACAGCTTAATTTAAAGATTGAATTTAGTGTGTGTTTTTCCCTGCACTATAAGCATGACAAACACAAGCTCCAAGTGACATGTCCCAGAGGGGGACTTATTGTTAAAAAACAACAATAACTTGACAAACAAACAACCAATAAACAGAAACCCACCATAGCAGGGAAACTTAACAGCACAAAATGCATCTGTACTAGCAAAAAAATGGTGTGGTCTGTGAACAAAGCCCAAACTGATGAACATCTTCATTTCAGTCCTCTTTCTCAGCCTCTCTGGGTGAACAAAGACTTCTGAAGTTGTATCAGTATTGAGGCAATAGTCTCATTCACCACGTTTACCCAACCTCATCCTTTCCTTGGTCATTGTATGCTCCTTTTGCCATTTTATAATGCCATAAACCACAAACGTAGATTTGTATCTGTAAATTTGTATCATCACATGCAGATCCAGTCCTTAGTAGGACTCAATCTCTCACAGAGAAATTATTTTAGAGCCTTTTTATTGATATAAATAATTTCACTTGTTATAGTTGATCACACAACTGGGCTTTTTGGTTTTTTTGTTTGTTTTTTGCCAAGTATTTCTTTTAGTCGTCCTAGCACGAAGAAAAGATTTCTCTACTTATCTTTGTGCTAATTAGGACCACGGTGACAAAAGTTCACAGCTAGCAATGGGGTAATAGCTCAGAATATCCTTTCTTATTCAAAAAATATTGAGATATAGGAGTCTGTCATATCCTGAGTCGGATCATCTGCTCATGTAGCTCTGTCTTCTCTACTGTGACTCTCAGGGGTTCTTAGAAGGGTCTTTCCCAGCCCTACTTGGAGATGCGCATGATTGAGCCTTGGGCCATTTGCATGCAAGTCAGCAGCTCAAGCTACTGGGCATATGGAAAGTTTACAACTTACTCTGTGACCGTTAGGTTGGCCTAATAAAATGTATTGTCCTAATGAGGAGTTCCTCCTTCTCCTCATGCAGAGCCTCTTTTTCTGCAGGCATTGTGCACATAGACCCCTCTCCCTTCCCATCTACAGGTCCCCAGTTTCCATATAGCAGCCTGTGTGAAAGGCTGTGCAAGAGGCACTGCTGTGTCTACAACCATAGAAGAAAGTGTATGAAGACATTTTTATTTAATTTAAAATATTTATATACTTTTTATTTAAAATATCTAAAGCATAGCTGTCAAGTGTCCCTTATTTGAAGGGACAGTCCATTATTCCAGGGCCATGTCCCGCTGCTGTCCCTTATTGATGGATGTCCCTTAAATGTCCCTTAAATGATTCCCCTTAAATTTCAAAGGAAGCAGCTCCTCTCCCTCCCTCCCTGCCAGCCAGGGAGGAGGGAGGCTCCAACTGTGTTGCTTGGCTGTGTTGCTCACCCAATAAGAAGTCTAAGAACGACTGGGGGGTGGAGCTTGCATGCCTTGTGTGTGGCTAGTTAATGCAAGCTGAGGAGGTTTTTGAATGCTGGGCGCCATTTTATAGCAAGTGCTGCTGCAAACTTTGCAGTGCAAAGCCAGGCCGGGGAGCCATCTTAACTTGAGGCTGCATAGGCCTTGTGGTGCATGTGATTCAGATTCTATTCAGTTGAACCTCTGGTTACAAAGTTGGTTGGACAGTGTTCTCGGAGCTACCAGCATGAGTTTGATCAGACTGCAGGAGGACAGGAAGACTGGAGTGCCTGGAACAGGTGAGGTCGCAGGTCCCTTATTTTGGCTGCTGGTCCCTTATTTTCAAGGCTGCTGGTCCCTTATTTTCAAATCTTTAAGTTGACAGCTATGATCTAAAGCAGTGTACAGTGTAAAATTGTAAAACACTAAATGGATAATAACTCTAATAATCTGTGTAAAACCATAAATCAGTATCAAACTGCAATACATGTGCAATCCAGTCTGATAGTTCTATGGTCCACCTAGTCCAGTATCCTTTCTCACTGTGGCAAATTAGATGATGATGATAATAATAATAATAATAATAATAATAATAATAATAATAATAATTTATTTGTACCCCACCCAGCTGGCTGGGTTTCCCCAGCCACTCTGGGCGGCTTCCAACAAAGATTAAAAATACATTAAAATGTCACACATTAAAACTTCCCTTCTCATAGATGCCTATGAGAAGCACGCAAACAGGACCTTAGAGCAACAGCACTCTCCCCTGCTGTTTCCAGCAACTTCAGAAGCATACTGTCTCCAACAATGGAGGTAGAACACAGCAATCATGGTTAGAAGCCACTGAAAGCCTTGTCCTCCACGCATTTGTCTAATCCTCTTTGAAAGTTTTACAAGTTGGTGGTCACCACTGCCTCTTGTGAGAGCAAATTCCATAGTTTAACTTTTTCACTGTGTGAAAAAGCATGCCATCCGGACCAAGTGATTAATAGCAACAGCTGTCCAACAGCAACAGGGAGCATTCCTCAGTAAAAGCAAAAATATACAAGGTGGCCAAACCACACTCACTCTCATTTCACGTAAATCACATGGAAGGCACTTGCACCTTTTGCCCCATAGCTTTTTTTTCTAGGAGGGCTAGAGACTTGCCTTAAAAAAGAAAGAAAGCTTAAATCCGGGAGAACCAATGAAAGCCTTTGTGGGCCTCTGGCTGGTGATTTCTGATATGATTTGAAGCAGTGCTTTTCTTCTAGGAAAAAAAAAGGTGCTGCTACTGCATACCCTTGAGTACCTCCAGAAAAAGCACTTGTTTCAAGAAATTTTACCCTAGGAATACCAAACTGTGCGCTCGTTATTCTACTCACACTTAGCTTTCCTTGTGTAAAGTATTATCAAGTTCTCTGAAAACCTCTGGTTAAAGTGATAGCACAAATCACTCTTAGACAACGTACATGATACGAGAGGACTCATTGTGCAGCCCAAGGTACTGGAATGGCGTCATTTTATAGCAGCCTTTTGTACTGGTATTGGAGATGATTCATTTGTGGAAGCCTATTCCCACAGACTGGCTTCTTTAGATCTAGAAACAGTGTATTTTTGCCAAATTGGAGAAAAATTAGAGGTAAGTATAATTGGAACGAGGGCAATATTGCTCCAAAGATATCTAAAACAACCAGGAACACATCTCTGATTGCAATAAAAACTCCTAAATGCTTCTATCTAGTGCATGGGTCGCCCCCCCCCCCCGTTATAATCTCAACCTCACTCAAAGTGATTTCAAAAGCTTTTCATTTAAACTACTATTATTCTTTTGTCTACTGGGAGCCCAGTGCAAAGATGATGTCCTGTGTGCAAAAGGCAAGCAGGCTGAATAATAATTAATCAACCCTACTTAATATTCTGAAGAAGAGGAGCAACAATCAGTTGTGAACCTCTATGTATTAACCGGCAGATCATTGTTATTCCAGGAGGCATCATAAGGCCAAATGCAGGTTACAACTGGTTTAGAAAATCTCTTTAATTAAGATACATGAAAGTTTAAGTCTCCCATTATAAATATCTTATTGTGAATATAAAAGACATAATTAAATGGCATGGTGGTATGGCACTTTCATGTACTAAAAGGTGATGAAGCGAACTTGGGAACCATTCATCTATTTGGAAGGTGAATCCAGCAATGGAAATATTGTTTTAAAAGCATCTGCCACCTTGATAAAATAAAAATGTAGTTTAATAGGCCATTTGGTGTGCTACTTAGTTAACGCTATTCGCCAAGAAGTAGCTAAGAAACAAACACAATAAAAATATTTTATGCATGCATAGGTAAGGCCTTAGGAAAAAAGGTTTAACCAATAATAATGATGCCACCTCTCTAATTTTCTATAAATCCCTCTCAAATCCTGCCTCTTTAATGAAGTCTCTTACACCACCTATGCCCTATGATCTCTATGCCCGATAGTAGGGTGGGGAACATTTTTTGGTCTGAAGGCTACATTCCTATTTATCCAAACCTCTGGTGGCTGCATGTTAGTGACCAAGACAAAAGTGGCATGCCCAAAGTGGGTGTGGCTACCACACACACACACTACAGTAAACACATACATGTACGCCTCACACATGCACACTCACATTCACAGACACCCACTCTCCCCCACTCCAGGTAATTGCCAGAAGGGCTGATTTTCCTGGAGAATGCAGTTAAGGTTCTCTCCCCAGCTGCAATCTCAAGAAAGTCGCCCCTCCATCTACCCACTGCCACAACAATTAGACTTGGAAAAAGCCTTCTGTCTGAGTTAATAGGTCCCATGCAGCAACCTAATTGCAATAAGGGAGGGGTGGTGGTGAAGGAGGCGCTGAGCATCAAATACAGCCCATTCTGGTGCCTTCCCACTCCTGCATTTATGTGTAACTGGAAGAAATGCATAGGGTTGGAGCCGCAAAAATCTGTGACTTAGAGAGCTCTTTTCACAAGCCCTCGTGCTAATGGAAAAATTATTTCTCCTTCCATTGGAGCCTCCAAATGTCCATATTTCCCCGGGGGTGTCTGATTCAGAGAAACCAGTTTCTGATTTGATCCTAGAATGTCCCACTTTTCCTTAGGATTTCCCTATTTTGACTGGAGAAATGTTGGAGGATCTGATCCCCGAGCTGTCTGACGGCAATCCTGTATAGGGAAGCTTTTTAAATGTTTAATGTTTTATTTTGCTTTTATATATGTTGGAAGCTTCCCAGAGTGGCTGTAATTTTATATGTGTAAGATGTGTGGGGTATAAATAGTAAAACTATCATTATGAAATGGAACTTTAGGTTGAATCTTCTTAGGGCTGAGATAAAGTACCATGCATTCTGGTAGTACAGTATATAACAATAATAGCAGAAGCAGTAATACTAAATGTAGTTATTTCTCCCAATTCATATCACATAATTCATATATCACTTACTCAACAGAATGCCTGTAATGCTATTTACATTGCAATTCAAGGCATGTCTACACAGAGATAGACCCCCAAAGCCTCCCATTGAATTCATTAGGACTTGCTCCTGAGTACTGTAAATGTGTATAGGATTGTAACATCAATAGCTATGGACAAAACAAATATTTTGGTCCCTTTAGAAATCAAACTGGAATCATTCATATAGTGCTTTAGAGGGTCACTTTCCTTTGGAGCAGAGAACACTGGACACACATGTCTTTATATACTTGTTTACAGCTAGTAAATAAAGAGATAAAAGAAAGAAGAGGATAATGGCTTTCAAAATTAGCAAGGGGACCAAGGGGGGGGGGGAAAAGCCAAATTCTTGCACTAATTTCCATGAGGCAATCTTACTCTTTTATTACCTTGCAAATTAATTTTAAATAAAATCTTTTCTGTGCACAATCACAACAATGTACCAACACCTAATAACTCCTGAATCATTATACATATATATATATATATATATATATATGCATGCAGAAATTAAGCATAATGTGTAAAGAGAAATTTCAAGATCCGTTTAGGCTTTTCTTTTTCAATAACGCATACCACAAAGGGAATAAATAAATTCTTTACCCAAATTAATGGTGAATTATTTTGTCATGAGAATAGGAGTTTATATTCATTTAAATGAAAGCACACAAATTGTTCTTGACAAGAAAAACAAAGCTAGCCTAGGGCAGTATTTTCATGATAGAGAAAGGCACATGCCCATGAATATCTAGTATAATATTAACAAAAACTGTTCAATTAGCTATTCATGCACCATTGTAATGAATATTTATTTGCATCGCAACTAAGTAACACTGATACCTTTTGTTCAGGACTTCCAGAGATTCAAAATGAAATGAACAAGGCTCTGCTAGACTGTGTAGAGCTCATACCTAAGAAATGGGCAGAAGACTGTCTACTCCTTTGATCTAAGCTTCTCAGAGGAACTGATCAAACCATTGACTTTTGAGATCTCCTTCACTGCTACTCCTTTTCCTACTGAAAGCTTCTTGAGAAAATGGGAGGGTTTCTTTTTTTGTTTTTAAATCCTACAGATTCTGATTCTTTCAGACTCAAGAAATTAAATATACATAATAGGTAACCTAAATTATATCACCTCACACAGATAATGTGCCCGTTTCCAGTATGTGTTTGGAAGGCATCAATGTTTCACAGAGTGAATTGTGCAGCAGAACTGGGGCAGGGAAAGAATAATCCGATTAACACACTTGGTGGCCTTAGGCAGGCTGTTACCTATCTGCCATAGCTGGCCAATGATACTGATCTACCAAACGAAAAGGATTACTGAGACAATGACTGTGTTTGAGCGATCATATCTCGGCTTAAGGAGCATCCGCAAATCTTTGTCTTGAATACACCTTTCCTTCCTCACTTTCTGCAAGTGAGCAAACAATCAAACCAACCAATCAGGAAGTCTTCCAGTAAGATAGCCTAAACCTTGAAACTATGGTTGGTAGCTTAGGAACAATATAGGAGATTCAACTATGGTTTAAAGCTGGCTTTAAAAGCTGATTGGTTCCAAAGCAGAAATAGGAAACCATAGTTAATGGTAGACTTCGGGCTTTGTTTGCCTCCTGCCACAACTGGAAGACTGAAAAGATCCCGTGCACAGCCAAATGGTTCATTAATATCTAGGCTCACTAAGGAAATATGTGTGAAATGTTTTGAACAATTAGGAAAAGAAGTGTCTATCTATAGGGATATTTCTGCTTTCCTAAACATTGCACGCAGTAGCTTATCATACCTTTGGGATACTTTTGTTCACACGTTTATTCCCTCTGGCATCCCACCGATGAAAATAGGGTCACTATAGTTATAATATCCCTAGTCTCACACTAGAAAAGGAACACTGCCTGAGGGGCCCCCCTTCCACTATAACACATTGCTGAAGGCCATGTGCTGCCTTCAATTACTGTGCAGAAGCTTGTTCTGCACTGGCTTCTGAAGTTAGGGTGTGTTAGTAAATTGACCATAATAGCTTCCTTTTGATAAAATGGAAGAGAGTTGAACAGAATGCTTAATTTCCACATTGGAACTGTCTGCATTTTGAATGAAATAGCTGCAATTAAAAGCCTTCTGCAACCCTGAAGGGGGGCAATAATGGGGAAACTAGTGCACATGTGCATATGCTAAGAAATATTCTTAAAATGGTATCCTCAAAATATTGCCAAAAAGAAAAAATAGGGGCAGTGATTCATCAGAAAATGTGCATTTGCATAAACAGGCACAGGTAAAAGTAAAGGACCCCTGGACGGTTAAGTCCAGTCAAAGGTGGCTATGGGAGTTGGTGCTCATCTCTCTTTAGGCCGAGGGAGCCGGCATTTGTCCACAGACAGCTTTCTGGGTCTTTTGGTGCAATGGAACACCATGATGGAAGCCAGAGTGCACGGAAATGCCATTTACCCGCCTACCGCAGTGGTACCTATTTATCTACTTGCACTGGTGTGCTTTTGAATTGCTAGGCTGGCAGAAGCTGGGGCAGAGCAACAGGAACTCACCCCGTCACACGGATTCAAACCGCCAACCTTCCAATCTGCAAGCCCAAGAGGGTCAGTGATTTAGTCCACAGTGCCACCCATGTCTCTAAGTAGGCACAATGCATGTTTGAGAACATGCATGCTTTGATGATATATCAGTGGTACCTTCAAATTTCCAGATTGTTTTGCATCACTTTCACACATTGCAAGCACAAGCACCCCACTCCCAGCAATTCACTAGGCTCATAAATAGTGATGTGCTTTGCTCTTAGGGCCAGTGAGTATATGCACCTTATTCAGGCCCAGCATCAAGGGTTAGCATGATCCAGCATCTGCTGAGGATCAACTCTTCAGCAGGGCTCTCTGGACTTGTCTCTCCTCTTCAGCACTGCATTGCAGTTGCTTCTTCACCTGCCTCTCCCTCTTACCCAAACAGTGGTGGAAGTAGTAGATGCCACTGCCTGCTTGCTCATTGGCCCCCTGCTTGGCAAGCAAGCAAGTGGTAGCAATGCTGAGGAAGGGAAGCAGCATATAGAAAAACATTAAACCTTTAAAAGCTTCCCTATACAGGGCTGCCTTCAGATGTCTTCTAAAAGTATATATAATTACTCATGTCCTTGACATCTGATGGGAGGGCATTCCACAGGATGGGCGCCACTACTGAGAAGGCCCTCTGCCTGGATGCATCAGCCACCATATATTTTTATAACTCTACCAACAAACAAGAATACGTATTACTTTAATGCTTCAGTTACGTAGATAGTCTTTCCAAGCAAACTGACAGTCAATCTGCAGGCTTGCATTGACCCAAAATCTGTATTCTGCCCAGTTAACTATTTAATAATAATAATAATAATAATAATAATAATAATAATAATAATAATTTATTATTTATACCCCGCCCATCTGGCTGGGCCTCCCCAGCCACTCTGGGAGGCTTCCATAGAAACCAAAAATACAGTAAAATATCACACGTTAAAAACTTCCCTGAACAGGGCTGCCTTAAGATGTCTTCTGAATGTCAGGTAGTTGTTTATCGCTTTGACATCTGATGGAAGGGCGTTCCACAGGGCGGGTGCCACTACCAAGAAGGCCCTCTGCCTGGTTCCCTGTAGCTTTGCTTCTCGCAATGAGGGAACCGCCAGAAGGCCCTCGGCGCTGGACCTCAGCGTCCGGGCAGAATGATGGGGGTGGAGACACTCCTTCAGGTATACTGGACCGAGGCAATTTAGGGCTTTAAAGGTCAGCACTAACACTTTGAATTGTGCTCGGAAACGTACTGGGAGCCAATGTAGGTTTTTCAAGACCGGTGTTATATGGTCTTGGCGGCCCGCCCCCAGTCACCAGTCTAGCTGCCGCATTCTGGATTAGTTGTAGTTTCCGAGTCATCTTCAAAGGTAGCCCCACGTAGAGTGCATTGCAGTAGTCCAAGCGGGAGATAACCAGAGCATGCACCACTCTGGCGAGACAGTCCGCAGGCAGATAGGGTCTCAGCCTACGTACCAGATGGAGCTGGTAAACAGCTGCCCTGGACACAGATTTGACCTGTGCCTCCATGGACAGCTGTGAGTCCAAAATGACTCCCAGGCTGCATACCTGGTCCTTCAGGGGCACAGTTACCCCATTCAGGACCAGGGAATCCTCCACACCTGCCCGCCTCCTGTCCCCCCAAAACAGTACTTCTGTCTTGTCAGGATTCAACCTCAATCTGTTAGCCGCCATCCATCCTCCAACCGCCTCCAGACACTCACACAGGAGCTTCACCGCCTTCACTGGTTCTGATTTAAAAGAGAGGTAGAGCTGGGTATCATCCGCATACTGATGAACACCCAGCCCAAACCTCCTGATGATCTCTCCCAGCGGCTGCATGTAAATGTTGAAAAGCATGGGGGAGAGGACAGAACCCTGAGGCACCCCACAAGTGAGAGCCCAGGGGTCTGAACACTCATCCCCCACCACCACTTTCTGAACACGGCCCAGGAGGAAGGAGCGGAACCACTGTATGACTGTGCCCCCAGCTCCCAGCCCCTCAAGACGGTTCAGAAGGATGTTATGGTCGATGGTATCAAACGCCGCTGAGAGATCCAGCAGAACTAGGAAACAGCTCTCACCTTTGTCCCTAGCCCGCCGGAGATCATGAACCAGTGCGACCAAGGCAGTTTCAGTCCCATGATGAGGCCTGAATCCCGACTGGAAGGGATCCAAATCGTCCGCTTCTTCCAGGCGTGCCTGGAGTTGTTCAGCAACCGCTCGCTCAATCACCTTGCCCAAGAATGGAAGATTTGAGACTGGGCGATAGTTGGCCATTGTGGCCGCATCTAAAGATGGTTTTATAAGAAGCGGTTTAATAACTGCCTCTTTCAGCGGGTCTGGGAAGGCTCCCTCACGGAGGGAAGCATTCACCACCCCATGAAGCCCATCGCCCAGTCCTTCCCGGCTAGCTTTTATAAGTCAGGATGGGCAAGGATCCAGGAGACAGGTGGTTGGTTTCACTCGTCCAAGCAGCCTGTCCACATCCTCGGAGGTAACAGATTGGAATTGATCCCACTCAACTTAACTAGACAAAACTCTAGCACTCTCCCGCCCCGGCCCTGCTCCCACGGTGGAGTCTACTTCTTCCCGAATCTGAGCGATTTTATCTGCAAAAAAATTTGCAAAATCATTGCAGGAGAACATGTGGCCTGTACTGGGCCCCAATGTTGCAGGTGAACCACCTGAAAAAGTCTCCTGCTGCTGTTTTCTGCAGATGCAATAGAGGCGGTGAAGAAATTCTTCTTTGCTGTCGCTATCGCCATTTGGTAGGCTCGACATTGAGCTCTAACCTGTGTCCGGTCAGATTCGGAATGAGTTATCCGCCACAGGCGCTCTAGCCGTCTCAACGATTCATTGCCCTCAGATCCGTGGAAAACCACGGGGCTGTCCGGGCTCCATGCAATCAGAGAGGGCGCTTTGGAGCCAAACAGTCAATAGCCCTGGTTGACTGCGGGCCACCAGGGAATCGGCTGAAAGGCCATCAACATGGGATAAAGCAGCCTCTACCACTCTCTGGAAACCATTTGGATCCATTAAGTGGCGGGGGCGGACCATCCGAATTGGTCCCACCTCCCTGCAGAGGGGATGGGTCGCAGAGAAGTCCAGTTGCACCAGGAAGTGATCTGACCATGGCACTTCTTTCGTTTCGCTTTTACTTAGTGTCAGATCACCAACATCCATAGAGGTAAACACCAGGTCCAAGGCATGTCCGCGGCTATGGGTTGGGCCAGACTTATTCAGGGACAGCCCCATGGAGGCTATGCTTTCCACGAAGTCCCGAGCGGCCCCTTGTAAGGTCGTGTCGGCATGGATGTTAAAATCCCCTAGGACGACCAAGCTAGGTGTATCCAGGAGAACACTCCTGTTTCCTTCTCACATTGTATTATGGCATTTTATTGGCCTGTTCTTGGCTATTTAACGGTTTTCACGTATAATGTTATGATTTATCACAGCTGTTAACCACCTTGAAAGACAGCATAAAATGGCTTTTATTAATAAATAACTATTTAAGCCAATGAGTAGCGGCACTCGCCTAACCTGCTTTCTGAGAGGGTAGAGTGGAAAGGAGGGGGCGACGGCAAGGTTGGCATAGTGTAAACAGGAGCAATGTGGGTGATGGGAGGTCAGGTGAGTGATGCTGTCCCACCCGCCTGTCCACTGCTGAAGCCAATTTGGTTATGATCAAAGCTCTAGATCTCATTGTTGTTTTGAAATATTAGTCTGTATAGGTTAGAAGCTCTAAGAAAACACTCCTTAATAAAATTATATGTACCAAAATAATGGTGGCTGTGTGTCCTGCTTTACAGAGAACAGTCCTCTATTTGAAGGAGTTCTCTGTTTGAATCGCTGTTGAATTTTAAGCTTATAGCAGTAGCCCATCAGCACTGAACAGGAATACATGTTTCCTGGTCAGTGTCCTCCCCACTATGGTGAAATGCCTTCTATGTATGTATTCTTTCTAAATGTGCATCTACACATATAAATCAGCATATGGACATTTTATGCAAATCTATATAATATTTCCTCCTTTTTGTGTTGATGTGTTTTGGCAGTGCGTAAGTGCCACCCTAGCCAAAACTATTTCCCAGGAAACAGACAGTGAATTATAATTTGTATTTGAATGGCCCCAGGATGCTCACATGGCATTGATGCTGTGGCTTGCCATTAAGTGTGAACTGGCCCCTAGAGCTACCAGTCAATAAAAATCCTATATAATTTTTAATACAGTTTAAAAGGTCTGAGAGTTTGGTTGCATATATGTGTGGAGATAGTTTTACATTCCAGGGTGTTTGTCGCTGTTGTTCAGACCTTGTGATGTATTGTGAGAATTTTCTCATCAATCCTGCTGCAAGCATGGATAGCCACCAGAGCAGCGTGGAGCTCCGAAAGAAGCAGCATGTGAAATCCCAGAGCCTGGCATAAGCGTGGGCACAGAGTCGAGCAGCACCCAGTTGTAAAGGAAAAGACTGCAGCTTGACAGAAAGACTAAGTATACTAATTCAGCTGCTTCAAAGGCTGAGCTCAACTGAAAGAAAACATAAATTCTAATACTTCTTTGCAGGCAATAGAGGGGGAGGGAAAGACTGGACTGAAAAAGAAAAGTTTAGAAAGGTAAGTGAGTTTGCCCATTTTGCATGTCAGAAGCAGCCATGGAATGATAAAGATTTAGATGGGTTTTTTTGGAAAAGTCTTCTCTTAGCAATTTCTCTAAAGTTAGAGCTCCAGCTCTGAACATGCCTAAATAAGAACAATGTTATTTTCTTAAACATTTCAGTTGTTTCTTCATTTCTGTTTAAAATGGGGGGACACAAACCAGAAATGTAAGGAACCCAACTGGATTTTATTTCTGGATGGTGAATTCTAGAAAGCCATTCAGGACCTCCGGATGACGGAGAGCATGTGGACCATTGACTTGGTCTATTTGATGCGCCATTTTGGGTCGTTCCACAGAGAACAGGAGCATGCTCAGTCTATTCATAGCTCATGGCTATTCTGCCTATGGGCCAGTAGGTGGCAACAAAGAGGAAATATTCAGAACATTACAATTTTCTACTTCATGAATTTTTCTTCAGGAATTTCCATACCCTTTCCTGGGTATGTGCTTTAGTATCAGGTATTATAATACAAAAATACCCCAAATATCACTGAGAATTTGGTGCTGTTAGGGGACGTGGGTGGCGCTGTGGGTAAAACCTCAGTGCCTAGGACTTGCTGATCGCATGGTTGGCGGTTCGAATCCCTGCGGCGGGGTGAGCTCCCGTCTTTCGGTCCCAGCTCCTGCCCACCTAGCAGTTCGAAAGCACCCCTAAGTGCAAGTAGATAAATAGGTACCGCTTTATAGCGGGAAGGTAAACGGCGTTTCCGTGTGCTGCACTGGTGCCAGCTGGCCAGAGCAGCTTTGTCACGCTGGCCACGTGACCCGGAAGTGTCTCCGGACAGCGCTGGCCCCCGGCCTCTTAAGTGAGATGGGCGCACAACCCTAGAGTCGGACACGACTGGCCCGTATGGGCAGGGGTACCTTTACCTTTACCTAGCTGTTGTGTGAGAGACTTGTAGGGACATTCAACAGGTCTCTTAAACTACCTAATTGGAAAAGGACTTGCAATATGACTTGTGTGCAGCAATTAGTAAAGCATATAGTAATGCATGCAATTATCACTTTCCAGATATGTTAATGGTCAAAAGCAACATTTGAACTTCCACAGCAAAGACGCTGCAGCTGCTCTTAAAAATCTCTTCAAAAGATACAACGGGGGTCACTTAATCAACACAACTTTGCTTCTGACAAATGGCTTCATTATCCCTGTGAGTGGGGGAGTGAGAAACTGTGATACCAAACCATAGCTACAAATCACGGCATTGAATTAAAATCCCACCATCTCATTGCAGCAAATGATCGAATCCAGAACAGGGCTAGCAGCAGCTCCAGGGCTCAGACCAGAAACTCAGGATGGGGCTGATCCTGGGACCTAAATTAGCAAACTACCAAAAATGGTGTGAACTCAGACCTTGGAGCTACTGGAGGCAGAAGGGTACAAGGGTGGGCAACACCAGTCCTTATGATTGTCAGTGCACATGAGCTCTCTTGATTTGCCAGGCCTGGTAAAGAAAAGGATCCCTTTATCTACTCAACAAAGCAGTGCCTTCTGCATTCTGTACTCCAGGTTTCAGATTCAGCCCCTGACCTCAGTGATCCTGACTTAGAGGACGACAGAGGACTCAGTTAGCACCCAGGAAACAGTGATCCTTCCTGTTCCTAAACTCTAAGACCTTCTAGCAATGCTGCTGCACCAGAGAAGAAGCAGTGCCCTTACAAGTCTGTTGGAGTAAGATGAAGTGTTGCATGGTTTGGGGAGACGGCTGTGGGGGGCGGGTACTGAAAGTTGTTCCACATTACTTGCGGGCTGTTGGTTCACAACCCGCTGCTGTAAAGAGAGTGCTTAACTTAACAGCAAAGAGACTTAAAAAATCTTAACAGTTCTTTGTCCTCTCTGGACAGACTGGAACTGCAATTATGTTTTATTACCAAAACAGAAAGAGAAATCAGGTCCGAAGATGCAGAAACTACAGGAAGTAAGTGATGCAGAAATATCATCATCTGAATGCTTGGTATAAAGTGATTGAACAAAAGACAAATCTAGGTAAAAAGGCCACCATGAAAACATCCCTGAATTCACTTTAGCCTCTGATGTTTCAACACATTCAAGGGTGATATCAGAAATTTGGTCTGTAATTCTATATATTCTCACTTTATTCAGTTGCTTTATGCAGAGTAACCATGCACAGGACTGCATACTGTAAAGGGAGCATGGTCACCAATCCCTGTCAAGAAATGTGGCTCTTATCCCACTCCCTTCGTTTTATCCTGGCACAGGTAGCCATGCAAAAGAAGAGCAGGATTGAGTAATCAGGTTCAGAGAGCAATTCGGTGTTATGAAAATGACCCAAGACAATCAATAAAAGTTCTGAAACTCCATGGAGCTCCTTATTTATGGAGACATGGACTGTTCCATCTCACTATGAATACCTTGAGGTAACTGACACTGAATCCTGATAATGTGAGTTCCCTGTGCTCCTCTTCACAAGTTTAAGTCCTCCTCAAATAGGAATTGTACACCCTGCTTTCGAGGGAACAGCATGGTACCAGTTTCTATAGATGGTTAATGGGAGCTGGGTGGCACTGATAAATAGCTGTTTTGGCACATAGTGTGCAAAAATACTTGAAGAAACTAATTCAGTTGTCCCTGAAGAAGAGGAATCTGACTCAAAATGCATTAGACCTTAATAAACCGTTTCAAGTGCATCTCTTGACATTCCTCTTCTCTTCTTTCTGCTTTTGATTTCTCACTGAAGCTCTGCTTCCTCCCACTACATTTAGCTGCAGAACAACATTGTGTTAAAAGGCTGAATTGTTGTTTTTCCAGTAGATTTCTTTTTACCCTAAGAACCTGAATGTTCAGAAGCTTCAAGCATTCAAACAATGCAAGATAAAACCCTTAAACTGAGCTATTTTAGCTGGGCTCACCTAAAACTATTCCAGCTCTTTGAGTCTTTCATCTATTGTTTATTTATTTGGTTCTTCCTCTTGGCAAATTGCCAGTTCATTGCAAATCCTCAAAAGTTTCCCAATCTCTTGCCAGTGCAAAAAAATGGAGATATATTTGCATCCTATTTGAGGGTCTGGACCTGCAGCCTATTTTATACCCTTGGGGTAGCCTGGATTATGCATCAGACATGGGAAGGTCTGACAGGCACAACAAGAGCCCAAAAAGCAGGACGAAAGCCAAGAGGTGATGTAGGAAGCACAAACCAATCACCCAGGCAATGGAGTGGAGATCGAGATATCCTAGAGAAAGGGAGGAGCTTCCCATTACTGTGCTGCTTGGGAGAAGGTGGGAAGTTGATGGAGAAGCAGCTTTGATCCATCACTGGCAGGAACATAGGAAACTGCCGTATACCAAGTCAGACATGTGACTTGGCTGCAGGGCCCCCCAAATTCTATCCCCAGCACATCCAGGCAGGGCTGGGAGAGATGCCTACTTGAAACGTCAGAGAGCCACTTCCAATCAGAGTAGAAAATACTGTAGACATGAGAGTGAAGGAGTTTTATTAAAGCAGAGTACAAAAAAGGGACACAGGTGGCGCTGTGGGTTAAACCACAGAGCCTAGGGCTTGCTGATCAGAAGGTTCGAATCCCCGCGACAGGATGAACTCCCGTTGCTTGGTCCCTGCTCCTGCCAACCTAGCAGTTCAAAAGCACGAAGTGCAAGTAGATAAATAGGTACCGCTCCGGTGGGAAGGTAAACGGCGTTTCCATGTGCTGCTCTGGTCCGCCAGAAGCGGCTTAGTCATGCTGGCCACATGATGCTGTACGCAGGCTCCCTTGGCCAATAAAGCGAGATGAGCGCTGCAATCCCAGAGTCGTCCGCGACTGGACCTAATGGTCAGGGGTCCCTTTACCTTTACCTTTACAAAAAAGGTGCAGCAATGGGCAAACACTAACTCAGTCCAAGATGGAGGTGCCAAGCCAGGAGCCAGGCCAGAATTCCAAAGTCCAAGATCAGGGCACCCATTTCAAAACAGTACGAGAGCAGCAAAGCTATCCCAACAAGTTTTTATACCCACCCAGCAAGCTTTATAGCCAAGACAGGGCATATGCCTTACTCATTAGAATTAGCCACATGAGAATCTCTAGCCTGTGGGTGTGTGCTCTGCTGGGCAGGGTGCATCTGTTCTCATTGGCAGAGGTGTCACATAACCCTGGGAGACAATGCCAGACCCGCCTTCTCCTCTGAATCCTGCTCAGTCACTCCAAGCTATGGTTCCAAGCTCTCCCTAGCCTGTGGCAGTGCTCCATCCTCCATAGCTTTCCTCAGACAAGCTCTGGTGTCTCAGTCTTCCATCTCCATTGCTCCTTATCTGCCTCTTCACCTTCCTCCAGAGTCTTCCAGCCCATGTCTGCACCTGAAGGCACTCATGGCAGGTCTCAGTATAAGGCATCTCCCTAAGTTCCTGTTGACAATGAGTGGCAGCAGCTCTGAGGGATTTCAGGCCGTCGTATTCTCCAGCCCTGTGCAGAGACACCACAAACTGAACCTTGGACCTTTTGCAAGGAGAGCAAGTATTGTATCACTGAGCTAATTGTTACCCTTCCCCAAAGTGCAAGAGTGAAACTTGACCCTCTTTTTTCCTCTCCACATATGAGACCATGGGGTGAGCAGATGGGATCACAGAAGATGTTCTAACCTCATGGCTAGGGAAGGACACCACAGCAAGGTCAAGTATGCAGAGCACTGTGGCAAGGACCACACCTTCATTCTTCCATAGGGCCAGCGGAACAAACATTTGGACAACCACCATGGTCAATATTAATAAACATGAAAGTGCAACAAGCTAGTGTTATTCTACAGAAATGAATGAATGAATGAATGAATACACCATAAGCACTTTATTCTTCTCACATAATTTCTTCTCAGTGACATTATTGAACAGGCTGTTGAAAACAAACATCGTTAAATGAGAAAAGAAGACCAGGTGCCTGCTTAATTCCCCACTGCAAGGTTTTCCCAGTGACGAATGCTCCCTAAATGGATTTAGCTTTTTGAAAAGAAGTCAGAGAGAAATTTGATGTGGCCCTCTGACCCCTGGTAAGCACATGTATCTTCACCTGTCACATAGCACACTGGCACTTGCTTACTTTTCTGCAAAGACTATTGATTTTGCTTATTGGCTGCAGGCTAGTCCATAAAGAACAAATTACAAAGTCAGAGGTCTACAGTTAGCAATTGCTTGCATGATAACAGGGAACTCAGCACTATTTGTGCCATATGGTATTCACATCCTTACAAATGCAGACAGACCAAAAGCACAAGCTACCAGTGTCATGGTTTCTGTTTTATCAAAGGAGTAAATAAACTAAGTACATTGTGTTTTTGTTCTCACCCCAAGTGAGTTAGATAGATTTAGGCTTTGTATATGGCCATAGTTCAAAATGCGCTCTTTTGAATAGGGAAGATGATTGTAGAGCGCTGTTTAGTTTAGTTACAAACAACATTTGTCTTCAGTGAATATAATTTTTTTTTACTACTGCCACTGTACTCACCGTTGTGTTCAGGTGTACAATACCCAGTAAATTTTATGCATTTGCTTTCAGTCAACATATGTGTAATGGGTGGCTTGTGATAATTATGTCCTTGCGCTTTAATTAGGGGTTGCCAAACTTAGTGATCAGACTCTCATGTAACACTAAACCATGGATTAACACAATGTGCATGAAACACAGTAAGCTTGAGCAAAGGCCGAGGTTCATTTGCTATCCCCACACTCTTCCTTTTGTGAGGCCTTGGAAACTTTTTTGGACTTTACTTTTTGTTTCAAGGAATCTCAGATTAGTGATATGCGCAAAACAGGAACCCTTGTTTACAACGAACAATGGTTTGAACCCAGAGCTTTAAAGCATGGATGTGTGCCTGGAAAGAGCAATGCAAAAGGAAGTATGGATGAGCCAGTAAATGTTATGAACTACAAGTGTGGAAGCAGATATCTACAGTTTACAGATATGTGACACCTTTAAGGGATATGTAAATAAATATATAAATCATCCTTATAGCCCCCATATTATAATTTTGAACACAGATGTTAAAAGCAGCACTCATACTCCTGTCTCTCCCTGTGACCCTGTTCATCAAGACAAGAAATGTTTTGAACTGCCCATTTGAAAGCAGCATTTACTGTATGCTGATTCCACTTGCAAAAGTTACTTAGACAGAGTTTGTACTTATAAGAAAGCCGTATCAATAAAGTATCAATTGATTTGTACTGGAGTTAGAATGCTTTCAGATATGTAATTCGACAACAGCAACAGAAGCATTCCATATCCTGTTTCTGAATAAGTCTCCCCATTTGTAGGCACTTTAGAAATTCGAAAGAATATTCCTTTAAAAACAACAACATAAAGAACATTAATCTCTGAAGTGACATAAATGGCACTGTTACAAATCTTCTAATTACAAAACCAGACTTTTAAAGAGTTGTCATGACCTACCTCTACAGTGGTCCTCACCCCACCCCCAGTTCCTCACAAAAATGCTGTTTGTGGAAACGCTGTTCATTAAACCTTGCAAATCCATTTCAGAGCATATCAAACAGCTTTTCTGCATTGGATTCTACCTACAACATTTCTGAAAATGCTACTTAAATGTGCAAATTGCACGTTTATGTGGACCAGGTTATTTTACTGTGCCGGCGGAGATTAAGTCATCCTATATTTGCCAAAAAGACAGAATCCTTCTGAGCGCTGATACAGAGAAGGCAGAGGGTTGGCGAGAGATTGACTGGATGTGTCTCACAGAGCCTGCTGACTGTCTTACATGCCAGCTGGGAAAAGTCTCTGTTACTGAAGCCACTTCATTCCCCCGGTGGGTCGTTCCGCCCCCCTCCTCACTTCGCATCCAGCATGCTCCAACACGTGGCCTTTTTGTGGTGTCAAGTGGATGGAACAAGTTTGTCATCCCTCAGTACGAGGAGCAGCCACAAGCTGGAACATCTTCCACAATGATTACTGTTACTAATTCTGCTGTGAAATATGCAAAGCATCTGCATGGGGAATTCAGTGAAGTGTGGCCAAAATAGAACTTGCCTTTATGCCCAAGCTCTTGGTGTCCCGGTAAAACAGCACAAGGCAGATCATATGACCTAAGCCAATGGAAGAGATCATCACTTTTCACGGGAGAACAGCAAAGCGCTGATGCCCGAAGGTTTTTGCTAAGGGAACACAGATAAAAATCTGCAAGCGTAACTTTAAAAACAGCACAACATCAAACAGACAGATCTAATATTTTAACAGACAGACAATTTGAAGAAAGGCCAAGATCACGCAAACATACATACAATTGCGCGCGCGCGCACACACACACACACACACACACACTATATATATAATGATCAAATGTTTCTTAGCTATGCTCACATTATTGTAAAAGGTTACTCTATTGCTTAATGCAGAATAATAAAAAAGTGAGGTCTGTGAGAAATGCAGGACACACTAGTAAAAAAACGACAGAGGAGTACAAAACCCCATATTTTCCTCCTCAGGAGAAACTGGAAGCTTTGAGTTATACATCCAGTCCTGTCTATCTTATCCTTTAGAAGATTTAACTAGTCTTTCATGAAAATAGATTGGTAACCCCGATCAATTTATGTGCATGTGATATAGCTGCAATCACTTTTCTCTGAAAGGCCTAGAGAAAAAACAAAACATCAAGATAATAAGAAGTTTAGATAAACATAATGATTATATTCAGATGAGGCTACTTTGGGAACGCTCAATAACTTCATGTGATAGGGCTTTAAAATAATTTAGATTTATGCAACAGGCTTTTTACCTTTATATGCTCAAAGTGTGGCTAGGTGGGCCATTAAGTTGCTGTATTTTCTCTTCCACAGAGGCAGACAAGCTTGCACTTGCAGCAGGTGTAGCTTTGCACGTTCTCAGGCAGGAAGACAAAATGGCACAGGTGTTGCAGATCACTGCAGCAGCTTCCTCGCCATCCATGTCTCTTGGTCCTACACCCACCATGAGGCAGCACTCCAGGCCTCTGCCTCAAACTCCCCAGCTAAGCTCCCTAACAAACGCCCTTATTTACAAGTCCTGGTCACAAGCTTCCAGAAGCTGCAACAGAATTGCTGCTGGCTGCTAACTCCTCCAGCAGTATAATTGAGGGGGAATGCAAATGAATTCAGTTCCAGGACTTTTTTCTCAGAGCAGAAGCAATGGTGTCAACTACCAGAGTGCCTGAGAACTGGGTGGAATGTATGGATATTGGGCACCTCACTCTATCCTCACAACAGTAACAACAACCTTGTGAGGTAGGCTACATTCAGACAGTGACTGGCCAAAGGTCACCCGGTGATCTATGGCTATCCAAGAATGTGAACTCAATTGTCCCAAGCCAGAGTCCATGCTAACTGCTACACCACCCGTTGCCACCTTTATTCTATGTCAGGTGATCCTTATGAATTTGGCATTGTGCCATGTACATCCTTGGAGGGAGGGGGGCAATGGAGTCTCTTTGAGGGCATGGCTATGAGACTGACATGACAAGTTCCGGTACAGTTTGGAAGCCGCCTCTTCTCATGCCAGCAAATATTACAAAACACCACACGTCTCCCGTGATCTAGTCACAAAAGGAACAAAAATCCTGTTAAAGTGCTGCCCATGAAACTCCACATTGCTCAGGGAAGTGGAATGTGTGTGAGAGAGAAAAGCATGATTGTGTTTCTTTGGAGAGAAACTGTGAGCTGGTGTGACTGAGCCAGAATGGAGGAATGAGCAGCAGTAGTTTGAGACCAGATGGAGCTGCTGTTCCAGCAGCTTAAAAACAATCTGGAGGCTTTCTTTTCCTTAGCTTGGGAAAGAAACTACATGAGTTGTTTGAGAAATGAGATAGAAAAGGTGATATATTTTCTTTATCTTTTGCATTTGTAGATCACCCAGAAAACCCAATTTCCTGTACAAAAAACCCCTAAATGTTAACAATAAAATCAATAAAACCAATTATAAACAACAGCAGAATAAAAATATAAAAATCAGCATAGACACGGCAGCTAAAAGCAATTTAAAACCAGCAGTGGAATATCTTGCTGCAGGAATATAAAAGCACCAGAAGACAATACCCTTTAAAAGGCCTGGCAGCCAAAAACTATAATGTGTGTGCCAGACAAGTATCTCTAGGAGCAGCATACAGTAAGCAACTTGTGCCTAAAGAGCTCCCTCCCTGGAAACTACTCCCCTAACTTCATTAGGCAGGTGAATGCTGTGAAGGTCTCCAATGAGAATCTCAAAGACCATGCCAGTGGATGTATATGTGCCTATCTCTGTTTGTATGTGTTTAAATGTTAAAGCCAGCACTTTGAATTGGGCCTGGAACAGAGTTGAAGGCAGTGCAAACTGTGAAGCGCTGGCACGATAGGTTAATATTTACCATTCTCCACCAGGAACCTGATCACCTTTTTTTGGTCCAAATGAAGTTCCCAGAATGTTTTTGAAGGCAGATCAACACATTGCAGAATTCCAGCTGGGAGGTTACCAGAGTGTAGGTAACTGTAGCTTCAAGTAATAAAGTCACTCATTGCCCACATTATGGGTCGTCCACCCATGTGCTATTCAGAACCAGCATACAGCAAGTGTTTTCATCTTTCAGGAACAGTTCTGGACTTACAGAAGCTGTCCCAGTTTCTGATTTGATCATGGAATGTCCCGTTTCCCCTTAGAATGTTCTTCTTTTCACCAGAAAAATGTTGGAGGGTATGGAGTTATGTGACCCCCGAGCCAAGGAGATAAGTTACTATGCAACCTTTGGAAGACACCTGAAGGCAGCCCTGTCTAGGGAAGTTTTTAAATGTTTAACATTTTACTCTGTTTTTATATATGTTGGAAGCCGTCCAGAGTGACTGGGGCAACCCAGTCAGATGGGCCAGGTATAATAATAATAATAATAATAATAATAATAATAATAATAATAATAATATAGAATAAGATGTCTCTATTTTTATTGGAGAAATGTTGGAAGATATGATACAGCCACATGCAACAGAGCTCAAACAGATCTTTTTTGCATTGCAAAGTACACATGGAAAGGAGCTGAAGTGTATTACTGTATACTGTTTACTCCAACAAGCTTTCCATCACAAAAATAACATTCTTTCCCATGGTGCCTTAAAGATGACCAAATACATTGTAGCATAATCCTTGCTGGACCAAAGCACAAAGAGGCCATCTCACCACCTCTGATTCGGAGCAGGCTGAAAAGTTCCCCTTATGTCCTTTGTAACTAAGTTTTGGAAAACTAATCTTTAAATAGCCATATACACAAAGAAGTCTTGGGTTAGTGGTCATTAATAACTAGAGTGGAATTTCGTTTTATTGATCATCACTATAATGATAAAAAATTACTTTCTAAAACCAATTATCCTGTTGTTTCAGTGGGTGTTTGTTTTCAACCTGGTATAGAATAATTCGTTTGATATGAAAGATTTTCATATTATTTTAGTTGCGGATTGGTGGCTGGTAGCAACTCCCACATCTTAGAAGCCAGTTAATCAGCCATGGCTCTGAAATGTCTGGCTTGAAGTCAGTCTGCCCTAGCAACATTTGTCTTCTTTATATGTTTTAGATTTGAGAAGTGCATTTGCTGTAGGAGACTGTATATGATCTTTATTAAAAGCTAATAAAATAACAGAGACAGGCACTGATTCTTGTACCATTCAATGGGAGAAGGTGCAAAATAGGAATTCTGTTTTAAGCCAAAAGCAATTCATAAATGTTGAGACATTTCTACATTTTATTCCTCTTGGGAGAAGAAAGCTTGTCCTTCCAAGCATAGCCAGGTGTAAGCTATAACTTATGTTCTGGCTGAAATGCAGGTTATATAGAACATGTAATTTCGGATTTGATGTCTCTCATACTGCATTTGTGAACACTGTTTAATATCCATGGAAATGTTTTAAGATTCACATTGTCTGTGTCATATACCCTTCACACACACACACACACACACGACTATTTGAAACCATTTCTAATCTGTAGCAATCTGGTTGTTTGTTGATAACAGAGGAAGGTATTCAGTACTGTAAACACTTTTGTTGAAAGATAGAGCTTTGCAACTAACGTTAAAGCTTTACTTCATCTAACCCTTATTTACGTCAAAAAGCTCTACACAAATATTTGCCCTCCGTAATTTTCTGAGAAACATAACTGCACTTGAGGATATTATATTTTTACAGTGCAAAATTTATGTCACAGGGTGATGAACAGGGAATTGTTTCTGATATTAGTTCTTTATAAATGTAGTGTTAACATAGGAACCACAACCCTATGCCTGTTTGCTTCAAAGTAAATTCTACTGTGTTCAATGGTGCTTTGGTATGTATTGTTTAGGACTGAAACTTTAGGCTGCAATCTTGTGCACACTTAGCTAGGGAGAACGTCCCATTAAACTCAGTGAGTCTTACTTCTGAGTAAACATGTATAGGATTGTAATTTTGGCCAGAATTAGGCTTCAGTACCTCAACAGTAAAGAGCAGAAGGCTGGTTCACAGCTGCATAGTTATTTCTTGAAAACTGCAATTTTTTTTTTTATAATAATTTTTATTAGATTTTCACAACAACAAAAAGCGTACAACAAAAAGGAAAAAAAACACAAGACATAAAAAGAAAAACTTACAAACTAAAACACTTCCCCATACCTCTCCTGCTCTGCATCCTTATTTTTCAATTTTTTAGCAACCCTTCAGTCCAATTCTATATAGCTCCTCCTTAAAATTTCTTCTCTATAGTTTATAATTTACAGCTATATTTCTTTATCTCTTACCCCTCGACATCTCATCAGTCTTTTATTTGACAACAGTTCTCAAGATACGCTTTAAATTTCCTCCAGTCTTCCTCCACCGCCTCCCTCCTCTGGTCACGGATTCTGCCGGTCATCTCTGCCAGTCCCATATAGTCAATCACCTTCATCTGCCATTCTTCCAGAGTGGGTAGTTCTTGCATCTTCCAATACTTTGCTAGTAGAATTCTTGCTGCTGTGGTGGCGTACATGAAAAATGTTCTATCCTTCTTCGGTACCAATTGGTCCACCATACCCAAGAGGAAGGCCTCTGGTTTTTTAGGAAACGTCCACTTAAGGATTTTCTTGATTTCATTATAGATCATTTCCCAGTAGGCCTTGATCTTTGGGCAGGTCCACCAAAGGTGATAGAAGGTTCCTTCAGATTCTTTACATTTCCAACATTTGTTCTCAGGCAAATGATAGATCTTGGCCAGCTTTACTGGGGTCATGTACCACCTGTACATCATTTTCATTATGTTTTCTTTCAGGGCAGAACATGCCGTAAATTTAATACCGGTGGTCCATAACTGTTCCCAGCCAGCGAACATAATATCATGACCTACGTCCTGTGCCCATTTAATCATTGCTGATTTTACCGTTTCATCCTGTAGATTCCATTTCAACAGCAGATTATACATTCTAGAAAGATTCTTAGTATTGGGTTCTAATAATTCTGTTTCTAGCTTAGATCTTTCACTCTGAAAACCTAGCTTCCTGTCTTGCTTAAATACTTCATTTATCTGATGATAGTGCAACCAATCTCGAACTTTGAACCTTAGCTTATCATAACTCTTAAGTTTATATTTTCCGCCATCATGTTCCAAAATTTCACAATATTTTAACCAATCGGGGTCCATATTAAGTTTTTTAACTGCCTTTGCTTCCATTGGTGATAACCATCTGGGGGTTTTACTTTCAAGTAAATCCTTATATCTAATCCAAACATTGTATAGCGCCTTTCTGACAATATGGTTTTTAAAACCCTTATGTACTTTCACCTTGTCATACCACAAATATGCATGCCAACCAAAGTTATTGTCATATCCTTCTAGATCCAAGATATCAGTGTCCTCAAGAAGCAGCCAAGGTTTCAGCCAGCAGAAAGCTGCTGCCTCATAGTAAAGCTTTAAATCCGGCAGGGCAAAACCCCCTCTATCTTTCAGATCTGTTAAAATCTTAAATTTGATTCTGGGCTTTTTGCCCTGCCAGACAAATTTAGAGATGTCCTTTTGCCATCTCTTGAGACACTCCACTTTGTCCAAAATTTGTAATGTCTGAAACAAAAACAGCACTCTTGGCAATACATTCATCTTAATGACAGCAATACGGCCTAACAAGGAGAGTTTCAACCTAGACCATGTGTCAAGATCTTTTTTCACTTCTGTCCAACATTTTTCATAGTTGTCCTTAAATAGATTAATATTTTTTGATGTTACATCCACCCCCAGATATTTCACTTTCTTTACTATTTCCAAACCAGTTGCACTCTGAAATCTGTCTTTTTCTTCCAATGTTAAATTTTTCCCCAACACTTTGGTTTTCTGTTTATTCAATTTAAATCCTGCCACTTGACCAAATATTTCAATTAGGTCTAACACTCTTTTAGTACTCTCATCTGGCTGTTGCAGTGTTAACACTAAGTCATCTGCATAAGCCCTTAGTTTGTAATGTTTCACTCCGACCTTGAAAACTGCAATTTTAACTTGCCTCTGGTTAAATGTCACCATTAAAATCTGGATGAAGGTGGTATATAAATTTAATAAATTCATAAAACAATAAATAAATAAATAAATCTTGCACACAGAAAATTCTCATTCAGCTCTCCTTACAATTTGCAGCAAACAGAATTCCTGTTTTGCATTTTCTCCGTCTGTTACATTAAAGTGCATAAGGAACGCATTCAGCCAAGATAGTTTCCCTTGTATCATCTCACAGGTTTGCCACATTCTCTTCCTCCCTAAATGGCTGCATGACACACTTGATGAATGAGAATGACCTTTTTGGAGAGGTGAGGGTCACAGGGCAGATGTTTGGTGGCCAGGACTGTCCCTGTCTTAGCCTCGATTGTTAATTTGCTTCCTGATGTACTCTGTGCATACATAAGAGGCTGCAAAACACAGGCAGATTTTGGAAGGCAACCATATTGCATTTAATAAGTCATTTGTACTTCCACTGTGGACATCTTACCCAAATAGAAATTAAAATATTACAGCTGCATTTGAGCTGCTTTCTCTTGTTTAAGGAGAATGAAATCAATGGTATTGAAACTACAGCAGATTACACTTCATTATTTTTGTTCATTACATTACTTTCCGTGGAGATGATATTTAAAGAGAAAAAAAAAATACTGATGATCATTTAACACAGCCAGAATTCACTTAAATGAGCTGCCAGAAGAATAGAACTCTTAAAATAATTGATTCCCCCCCCCCACATCATATGAAAAATGTATAATACTGTACAATGAAGTCCTTTTAAACAAAAGTCATTTTGTGTCCATTAAAGGAAACATAAAACACATTGTGGTGCTTAATTAACATACTCCTGAAAGAAATGATTTCCAGTTCATAAATTTACAAAATACTGAAAAAATATGGCAAAGGGGGCTTTTTATGAAAGCTAACCTTTGTTTGAGTTTGTTACTCATTGGAACAGCACAACAATCAAACTTGATATCTGGATCTTTTAATGATAAATTAGCTACACTTGCTCCTTCTGTAGTTTGGCGCCCATAGTGCTGCTGCATTAAATCTGCTGGATGTATGGAGTGATTTGAAAATGACAACTATCTCATGACAGGCAATAGCAGACCGACAGCCTTTGGGGGGAAAATCTATACTGACCTCACCTCCATCCAACTCCTATTGACAGTTGTCATTCAAACTGTGATATCACATAAACACTTTCCGATCTGCAGCTTAAGTTTTCATAGTAGGGCAAAATCCTGTTAACTTCTGACCCACCTCTCAGACACCAGTCTGATGCATTTATGTTTGCAAACCATTGACATATCTTCCAAGCAAAAATCTATGGCTGCTGATATACCCTCGCTCATTCAGATACTTTTAAATTCTAGGCAAACATTTATTTGTTAAAATTTAAACGAATGTAATTTCATTGTTTACAGAGAGTGCACAAAACCTCAGCTACACATTAGAAACTAGGAAAAAAACCTTGCAAAAGTTTATTTATTTCATTTATCTTTCCCACCTGGTCCCAAATCTCCTAGGTGGATTAGAATGTATTCTTCTCATTTTATGGATTAGATTGACAGAAAGCACATAACTACACATTACAATAGACATGGAACTTCCACTGAAAACAGCACTTTTGTGTTGAATTCTTCGGCTCTGCTTCATCATGTGCGGTAAAACTCACCTGTGGCATGACTCCATCATACTATGTACTTCATCTGTTTTCCTGCACTTTATTAGCTCCCACTAGCAAGGCAACACATAGAGTGGTGAAGTCAATTTACAGGAAAGTTATACCACTCATTATGGAGGAAGAAAATTCAATATAGTAGCCATTTTCAACAGGAGACCCAGGTTCATCATCGCAGTTAGCTCCACCTTAAGTGCCTTTTCCAATGCCTGAAGTCCTATGATTTTCTATTTCCTTCGCAACTACCACCTCCTTTGCCCCCAGTATTGGAATTAATAAGGAGTCCCAAGCCTGTGCTCTACCTATATAGAGATTTTGAGTCAATATACTGTATTGTGATGTCCTTCAAGAATCTCAAAGAAGCACCCTCCTTGTGGAACACCCTCTTCAGATGTCAAGGAAATAAACAACTGGCTTTTAGAATACATCTGAAGGCAGCCCTGTTTAGGGAAGTTTTTTAGGACTGTTGTTTTTATGATGTTTTTAGATAAGTTGTAAGTTGGGTGGGGTATAATAGGAAGAAGAAGAAGAAGAAGAAGAAGAAGAAGAAGAAGAAGAAGAGGAGGAGGAGGAGGAGGAGGAGGAGGAGGAGGAGGAGGAGGAGGAGGAGGAGCAGCAAGAAGAATGGCATGCACGATCAGTTCTTCCTCTCCATTTTTACAACATCCCTGTGGGGATTAGACTGAAAAACACTGACTGGTCCAAGGTCACTCGGGGAACGTTGTGTCCAAGAAGGCTTTGAACCTGGCTCTTTGTGGTCCAAAGTCCAATACTCTAGCAATTACACTACATTATACTGTCTCTACTTTAGGTTGCTGGCCAGTCTTTTTAAAAATGGTTATTACTACGCATCCAACTGGCCCAATTACATTATGGCTGTTCGGGGGGCTGAAAATTCAGCAGAGTTCAGGCTTGGCTTGGCAAAGTTTTGTTTGTTTGTTGAAAATATTTTTATGCTGCTTTCAGGGCAGGGTGGGTGGTGGGGGAGGGGACTGCACAGGCAGCCTATCCTTAAAATACAGTGCAGTACTACAACAATACAATCATTTAAAAAGCATCTGCTATTTACTGACCTATCAGATTCCACCAGTGACTTTTTACGACCTGCCAGATTCTAGATGTTGGAAGACATAGGAAGCTGCCCTATGCTGAGTCAGAGCACTGGGCCATTTTGCTCAGTGCTGTCAATGCTGACTGGCAGCCACTCTCCATGGTTTCAAGTGGGGGTCTCTCCTTGTGCTATCTGAAGATGGCATGGGTTGAGACTGTGGCCTTTTGCATTCAAAGCACATGCTCCACCACTAAGCTACTGGCCTTCCCCATGTCAAAAGCCATGTCTTTTCATGAGAGTGCCAGGGAAGCTAAATTAGTAGCCACCAGATTGTTCTTGATACCTTCTGTTGCTAAAACATTTCAGTCAAACAATATCTTATTATATTTACCCATAAGTAGGAAAAAGGTCATAATGCCATAGTTTCCTCTATTCTAAGCATTTTATCCTCCTCTTCCTTTTGTTGTTGTTGATCATATTGGCTGTGCAAAGTGACACCACTTATCTCATTGCCACCCAATAATATAGATTGCCCAGTGAATAGCGTGAGCGACTTGTTTATTTGTCCTCTGCCCCTAAAATCTATCTCTATGGAAAGAGTTCAATAATATCTTTATGGCAAGAGGCAAACAAACAGGATTCAAGGAGGGGGAAACCTAATGTAACTGTGGCACTAAAGCATAAAATAAAAGCAGAGGGTTTAATTTAAGAAAGACAACCCTGGAAAAAGTGACGAAGATTGCAACCGTAATTTCATGATGGAGTTTTTGTTAGTGCCTGTAATTCACAGGAGCTGAACAAATAAGATCTGGTCTTCATGGATGTGTGGCAAATATGAACGTAGAATGAAAGGCTGTCCTTTAAAATTAGAGATAGTTTGGAGATATGGATTTATTCTTAAGGATATTTTCCTTCCTGGGTGTCAGGTGCCATTTGTCACACCCCACGTTTTGCTGTCCATCAAGATTGGGGGGGGTGAGGGAGAAAAAGAAGTGCTTTATATAACACAAGAAGTTTATATCAACAAACGTTTTACGCAGAAAGAGGCAGTCATGCACCTTTTACTAAAATAATCGTAGAAGAGAATTAATTATTGTGGACATGCTACAATAGGATTCAAGCAGAGCCCACTGGCAGCAGGCAGCTACAAACTATGGTTTTTAATTTCCCACAATGCCCCAGGGCATCATAGGAGAGGGCCTGCTTTGCAGAAGGTCCTGGCATACTTGGAGCTAGTCTAGGATATAGCAGATATAGCCATCCCAGAGGCTCCATAATGCTTCACAGTTGCATGGGCCACTGTTGCACACTTCTTCTGTTTTCTTCTATACCTGAATAGAGCTCTGAAATCTGAGCACATACATTCCTAGTTTCACTAGGCTATACCTGGCTCAAGCCCTGGGCTCTCCAGCAATCCCAGCCTCTGCATCCTATATTGTCCATTCTTTCTGGGCATTTGACATTAAGGCAGCTCTGAACACGGGATTTGGCTCCTATGAGATACTTACAGCTCCCCTCTGCTCAAACCTATGCATAACACACAAATAACAGAGCACAGCTTTCTAATCCGCAGTTACGTTCTGTGCCAGTCCTGGATCTCTTTGAAGGACTGGAGAAGACTGAAGAAAAACTGGTGTTAGGTGGAAAAGGCAGGAGCAGAAATGAAGAATCCACAGACTACCGAACACGTATTCTGCTTTGTCAGATCTGATCTTTGCAGTGGCACTAAAGAGATAAGCATGAAGTGACATGAAGTGTTTATTACCCAGGTAACAAGGAGACAACAGTGAAAGGATCAAGGCCCCTTCAAGAAGGATACAGCTGTCCTCAAAGCACTTAATCCCAGCCAATGGGCTTTGGCAGAAAAACAGGTTGCTTAGATAGCTTTGTTTCACTGTGCATAATTGCTTAAATCCAGGCTTAAAGGAGTTAAGCGCTCCCTTTTGGCTACTGATGGCACTTCAGTTTGATGGAGCCTTGGCAGAAGGATGGGGGAGGGCACGGAAACAAAGAGAAAACCTTTATTTCACCCCTATCCAATTTCGACAATCCATTCTCCATAAGCTTTCCCAAGCTTCATGTGCTTCCACCACATGGCGTTCTCTTGTTGAAAAGAACAAACACTGTTTGCTTGAAATAATGTAATTAACTCAGGATCAGGAATAAAACACAGATAAGTTACATGATATGCCCTTTGGGTGGGTGGGTGGGGTTCGTAAATGAAACCATGATACAAATGGCAAAGACCAGCATTCCCAGTGGCTGCTAGTGACTCTGGAGTTTGTGAGAATGGGGTGGTTGTTTCCACCTAGAGAGAAAAAAGCAGATAGGAAATCCTGGTTCTGCCTAAGTGATGTAGAATGTAGCCAGCAGCAGAAAGAGTTACCAGGATTGACTTACCCATTCTGTGGTGAGGTTACAGTGGACACTCATACATCAACCCCCCCGAAAAGGAAATGAATCACCAGAAAAGAAGCCAAAAGATCATATAGACTTGCATAGAAGTTGCACCTGCTGCTTTATATATATTAAGATGTGAATCTAGAAATAATTGCTGTAATTTAAATAGAAATTCAATGCATCTCACCATAGTAGAGAAAACTTTGACCGTATGACCCATGTCCCTGCTCATTTTACACACTTCCAAAATAAAGAAAAAGGATAAAAGGAGGAATACATTCACACATAGATGTAAATTAACACATAACGAAGATATACATCTCACTGTAGCGAGGAAGACTATGGCTTAGGTGACCTGTGTGGCTACTCAGTCTGCTGACCGGGTGCTGTTCATGGGCAACTTCAAGGCCTCTGCTCTTCTTTCCTCCAAAAAGTTACATCCAACTAATTCATAATCAGAATACACTCCTTGACAAGTAAGTTAGTTATATCAATATACTTGTGTGGGTCTACTCCAAGTATGCAACCCTTTATCTTTAGCCAGGCTTGGACTGGACAGCTTTTGAAATGGAGAACTGTCCTCTGCAAAGCAGAACTCATGGCCACCCTAGGTGAGGTGGATCACGAAGTACCAAAGGAGTGGCAGCCTCAGAGAAAAAGAAAGGAGGAGCAGGCAGCAGAGCTGGACTCATTTCATCTAGCCCATCTTTCCTATGAGATGGGAAACTAACCTACCTTCCAACGCTAGGCTGGTGGCTCTATCCCAGCCTTTCTCAACCTTGGGTCCCAGATGCTGTTGGACTACAAATCCCATTATCCCTCACCACTGACCATGCCGGCTAGGAATGATGAGAGCCAGTGTGGTGTAGTGGTTAAGAGTGATAGACTCGTAATCTGGGGAACCGGGTTCGCGTCTCCGCTCCTCCACATGCAGCTGCTGGGTGACCTTGGGCTAGTCACACTTCTTTGAAGTCTCTCAGCCCCACTCACCTCACAGAGTGTTTGTTGTGGGGGAGGAAGGGAAAGGAGAATGTTAGCTGCTTTGAGACTCCTTTGGGTAGTGATAAAGCGGGATATCAAATCCAAACTACTACTACTACTACTACTACTACTCCTCCTCCTCCTCCTCCTCCTCCTCCTCTTCTTCTTCTTCTTCTTCTTCTTCTTCTTCTTCTTCTTCTTCTTGTAGTCCAACAACAGCTCGGAACCCAAGGTTGAGAAAGGCTGCATCCTATCCAACTAGGTTAACGTGAGAAGCTCTTCGCCATGTCAGTGTTACATATAATATAACTGTTGCTACTTAATGGGTAAGTGTGTGTCTGTGGGGGTCTGGAATCCAGCTGTGGGCCTGACTGAGCTGGTAGGCTCCTGGCAGCTTTCCAATGGAGCCAGGTGCTGATGCTCTGAATACCAGACATGGGGCTGAAACAACAGGGGAAGCCTGCTCACAGTTCCTGTTTTCTCATACCTGTTCCTGGTAAAGCGTTCCAAATTTGAGTGTGCACGTGTGCAATACAGGCTTCAGTGTGCAATACAGGCTTCAGTGCCCTCCTTCAGGTCTCTAAAAATAACATCTCAAGAAAGAGGGGTCTATCATGATTCTAGCACGTGTATGTAAATGCATATAGACAGACACAAAATGCCCATGAACTGTTGCTTTCAGTTCCCTCACAGCCGCAAAACCAGTGTCTGACTTGCAGTTATTCTATGTATGTCATTCATTCATTCATTTTTTATTTAAAACATCACTAGCCCTCTGTTCATTACAAAGAAAATGAAAACCCCAAATTACAATTGCGACGCATTAAAAACCTTATGCATAAGAACCGACAAAACCAAAACTGGCACTGTGGTAAACTGGCACATCAAGGAGAAATATTTAGCACAGGCTGCTCCTTGATTAGCTAGTTTACTGTAGAGAAACAATCTTAAAGGGGAAAAACCCTGGGGGAACATTGTAGAAATATGACACAGCTACCATCTGAAATGGTGTTCTCTTATCTCAGTGCAGAGCACCTTTCAGTGGGAAAGTAGTGAGAAGAAGATTCTCACCTCTTTACTCCACAGAACACCCCTCCATCCCAAATGCAACTGGTGTGAATGGGTAGACTAGGAACCTGCACTGGTTCTTTAAGTTTTTGCTATTCCAGCCTTTATGGCTGTGGCCTCAATGCTATCCGGATAGCTACCTTGTTCCTTTTCTTTCTCTCATGTATATATGTAGGGTTTGTATAGGAAGTGGAAACCTGGAGTTGGGCCTTTTTCAGGAACATTTGTTAAAACTATATCTTCCAAGAAATGCATTTTTCTTTCCTGTAACACAGCAGCAGCAGCAGATCAGACAGAATACACTGTGGCCTAGTGCACACAATGGGTAGTTGTAAGATAATGTCAAAATGCCAACCTAGTTGCAGGTGGTGTGCTGTCCGGTGAACTGACTGGCATGAAAAGCAATGACCCTGTTGACGTACTCTTTGTTCTACTGGGCAGTGATAGTGACATCAAGTGGATATATTAGTGAATTATATAGCTGAGCTGCTGTGATAAAAAGGAACTGCTCATGTCAACAAAAGGCTTGATTGTAACGCGGGCTGCTAAAACAGCCCGCTTCCTTGACTTCATTTTCAAGCTTTGCAAATTCAGAGAAACTTGGGGCTTTTTGTAGAAGTCATAGCTTACACCAGAGGTAGTTAACCTGTGGCCCTCCAGATGTTGTTGGATTGCATCTCCCATTCCCTGACCATTGACCATCCTGGCTAGGCTAGGATGGATGTGAGATGGAATCTAGCAGCATCTAGAGGGCCTTGTGTTAGTCACCCTTAACATTCTGTGCTCACTGGCTTCCATCACGTGTTCCATTGCACCAGAAGCGGTGTACTGTAGTCATGCTGGCCATATGACCCAGAAAGCTGTCTGAGGACAAACACTGGCACCCTCGGCCTGAAATGAGATGAGCGCTGCACCCCATAGTCGCCTTTGACTGGACTCAACCGTCCAGGGGTCCTTTACCTTTTACCTTACTATGATTCTATAGAAGTAGTATAATAATTTAATATACGGTAGTTATTAGCCAGGTGCTTCTACTGTACTGCTATTGGTGAATGCTAAAAACATAGAATCATAGAATCATAGAGTTGGAAGAGACCACAAGGGCCATCGAGTCCAACCCCCTGCCAAGCAGGAAACACCATCAGAGCACTCCTGACATATGGTTGTATCGAAATGTTTTCTCACACCAGTGTCTCCTTGTATGTGGGGAGCTAGCATGTCTACAAAGACAAAGGCTCTTTATAGCCAAGGATTTTTAGTGAGGGGGGTGAATTCAAATAAACGTTCCCCCCCATGTGTACCATATATTTTGTCACTACTTTCTGCCACTCCCAAACGCTTAAATTAGCTCCCAGACTTGAAAGCCTAAATTTCTGGGTCTGCCTGTCTTCCCCCCCCATTCCGAATAAACATATCTGAACTTGCTGAGCTGTTGACCTGATACACTATACTGGGTTTTTTGCTTCATTTCCCCTTTAATCTGGGACAACTCCCTTTGACTCCCTGCCTTTTCTCCAAGGCAGGTAATAGAATCAGAGTTGGAAGGGACCCTGAGGATCATCTAGTTCAACCCCCTACAATGCAGGAATACGCAGCTGGATCGAACCTGCGACTTTGGCGTTATCAGCACCACACTCTAACCAACTGAGCTATCCAGCCTGTCATAAGATCAGGCTGTCAAAAACTGGGGAGAGGAGAGCTCTCAGGCAGAACATATCAAAGTTACAACAACCCCAGGTTTCTACTTGCTTCTGCTTCCAGGATAGGAAATACTCACCCAGATGGACCAATGGCCTAATCCAGCATGGCAGCTTCTTCCTGTGCCATTTTCAGGAGAGGGAGTTTCAAATGTGAAGCATAAAACAGCTTCCCCTCAAATTAGCTGTAATCCAAATTTTAAGCCTCCATTGCCAAAAATTTGCATACAGGTTTCTTCCACATTAGCAACATTAAAAACTATGGTACAAGCAGCATAAGAGAGGCCTTGTGTGAAATAATGCTCTTTTTAACCCCCTTTGAGGGCTACTGACAAAATGATCTAAGATTTGTCTAGCCTTTACATTATGCATAGAGCGGGCATGGCTGCCTGTGAGTTTTTAATTCTGGCTTTTCTTTAATCTGCATTCACCATGATCCTATTTTAAAATCCCAAGTTTCCTACCGCCGACGTGTTAGCGTTAGGACAGTACAACACACACACACACACACACACCAGAAAAGAGCAAGCGAGAAGGAATATGTCACATACTGACTACAGGGAAACAGTGCAAAACATCTAATCACAGCAATGCCAGCAAACTTGAACCTGTCCGAAAGGATCCCAAGCTCTCAATGTTTAATTGCTGTTGATGGCTCTTGGTCAGTCATGCATGGCAATGCGTGTGTCACGCTGCTTCCTGCCTGTGTTCATTCCTGTCAGCCTTCACTCCAGGTGATGGAGCGTTGCTTCTCTGACCATGTTCAGAAATGGGGCGGGGGAAACAGAGCTCTTGCAGACATAGAGCAATGTGGATTCACATAGCCAAAAGCGGGGTGGGTGCGTGGGGGGGGGGAATCAGACCAAAATCTGGACAGCCAGGGCTGGTTTTCCTGCAACTTTTTCCTTACATGAATGCTTAAAAAATAAAAGTCAAACTATGGAGCGTCTGTGACCTCCAGCATTCCAATTGGCAAGCTTCGATTCTTCTGTTGAATGCAAGCTAGAGGCTGCATGGAGCAATTTGAATTACAATTGAGGTGCAATGAACATTAGCATTTTTGGTGAACTGGAGCTTTAAAACTGCTGATTTAAACAGCTAACAAGAAAGAAAGCTAGGCAGGAGAGGAGGAGGAGGGGAAACAGAGATGCAACTTAAATCATCTCGAAGCTGCATAATAGCATCCTGCCTCTTTTCTGAAAGTGATTGTTTAATGGTTTATAATACGCCAGGCCTAGATTTTGCCAAGCACTTAAATATGTGGCATGCATTAGCTATGTGTGCGTGATCTCATCCCAAACAAGCAAAGCTTATGTTACATTCTTAAATTTAAGCATCCTAGACACTAATCCTGAACGCTGCCATTCCACAACTCCACTTTCATATTGCTGCAGTTTGTGATATTCCATTGGTAGTGACCTCCCAAGACATTTCAGTGCTTCAAAAATGCAACTAGCATGCCACATGTTAAAAATGTAATTGAAAATTTGCTGTTTCTTTTTAATGGTTCCACAAAATCTAATGCCTGAGGTGGGTTGCATCACTTTGCCTGGCTCTATAAATTGGTGGAGCAATAGATGTACAAGGCAACTATTTACCTAGTAAATACTTATCTAAACCTATGTGTAAGCTCATTACTTTGACCACTCATGACAAGAGGGAGATCTAGACAGAAAAGAACTGGTGACGCAACACACTCCTTTTACTACCTGCACTGTATGGACATGACACACCAAAGCTGGATCACGTGCTATCACACTTTTCCTTAGTGCAGCACTAGTTGTGGTGGAAAAGAGCAACTGGGGGAGGTGATGCAACAATGCAAGTTTGCATTGCTGCTCTCTAAACCTTGTTTTCACTTGTATTGTCGTCACCAGGAATGGTTTTTTGTTTTTTTTTGCTTTGCCTAAAAAGTCCTGTAAGTGAAACCATTGCTGCTGTCATGACCAGGCAAGTTGAGATGTCGGTCTAGTTCTTGCATCTTAATGCTTCTGGGACTATTAACAACCTCGAATTAAAATCACCAACATATCAAATATTAGCTATTTGAACCTGAATCAAAGTTTGTATTTATGATTTAATTATTTATGCATGTACTGAGTAATGAGCTATGTGCTGTTATATTCTGCATCTGTGGAAGATAGGTAGCTGCCTTATACTAGCTCAGGTCACTGGTAAGTCTAACTCAGTTATATCTACATTTCTTATCCCAGAAATTGAACCTGGGACCTTTTGTGTGCAAAGCATGTGTTTACAAGAAAACCACATCCCTTTCCAAAATCTGTAGACTCAATTTGTCGCGCCTTCCCAAAGAAAAATGCTACCCTGACTCAAAAAAGCAGCTGGCATATAGTGATGATATGAAATAGCCCCCATGAGCCTATGATCTCTCTTTCACTTTGTAACTCTTAGGATGCAGTCCCAACCACATCAGGGAGTAAGTCCTGTTGAATTCGGTGAGACTTTTGAGTAGATATACAAAGGACTGAGCAGTTGGACCTATAAAACATTGATCCCATGGTGATGACATATTCAAATTTTCTGGGATTATTATTATAGTGATCAAGTTTAATATTTGTTGAAATATGACTACAGATTCATCTTCAAACTAGTTTCTCCAATCAATTACTTTTGGGCATGATATCCTTTCTTTCTCGACATTTACTATTTTAAAAAATTAGTACGAAACTCTGCTTGTAGTGGCAAAAGAGCAATTTCATAATCAATCGGTAAGGGATTCCATACAACCAACCAATCATTTCCATTTCCTTGGCAATTTAGAGAAAACATTGTTCATAGTACTGGAATTAAAAGCACAAGTTCACTTCCGCCAGCAGTCTGGAATAGATGTTGATGTTAATTCTTTCGGTCCTTTTTCTTTCTTTTTTTCTTTTTTTGGTCATGGAAATAAAATGAAAGATCTCAACAAAATGATCTGGGCAAAACACAAATCTGTCCAGAAGCTAAGAACGGCTGAGGCAGGCAAAACGCTACCTTCCTCCCACTGCCCTGTCATTGTAACTGCAACCTGACATGTCAGCCTTGGGGGTGTGGTTAAAAAGGACCTGCCCTCCAGGGTATGAAAGGAAACTTCAGCATCCTTGCTCATTCGGGTCTTGTATAAAAACTGACAGATGTGTCAAAGGTATGATGGGGCGGTGAATAAGTAATAGGGCTTGACAAGCTGGACCTCATCATTCCATTCAGCCCAAGGTGAGGCAACAGTCAGGGCAATTAAAAAAAACATGCAACATTCTAGATGGGCGATTATGATATAGTTCATGTTTTTCATCTATGCTCCCTTATGTCAAAGGAAATAGATACGTATTATGAGAACACATCTAGGACCACAGCCTATACACTGGTATAATAATGGTTCGCACTATAGTTTAAATGTCAACTCCTTATGTTTGTTTTTACATAAAGAATGCCAGACTTTCAACATGGATTGTGGAAAGAGCAGGTTTAAGCAGTACACATTTAATAATAAGGACAATGATTATCTGAATGATCGTCGGGCGTTTTAGTCAATGGTGGTGTTACAGCATGGATCTCAGAGGTGAAGAGGCAATTATTTGTCTGCTGAACCACCCTAATCCCTAGACATCCATAGGTCAACTTCCAGTGAAGGATCCAATTCAGATATCTTTGCTTGCAAAACATACACGCTCAAATTCCTTCTCAAAGTATCCGCTTTATAAATGACACATGGATGGCAAAGTGCTGCCTAACTATGAAAAAATACACTTTCTTTAAAGAAAAGAGAGAGAGGGAGAACGTACAAAACGCTCTATTTTTCTAGGTATCGTCTAAAGACAAAAGCCCCCAACTGTACACATTTATTTTGTGTGTTTAATATCATTTTTCCACAGCAACCTTACAAAACACCCACCAGCAGAACTGAATCCCCCTCCCTTTGATGTCTTTTGGGGGCATCTGCCAGCTGATAACCTTTTTAGAAATGCCCATGCCTTCTAATTTAACCTTTCGATTTGTTTTTATGATAGATTTTTTTTATCTGCTTCATTGAAATCGCATCGACAAATTATTATTAGTTAAGCTTTTAGCCCCCTTTTATACTGTAAACTGCTCAAAATGTTTCCAGACTGAAGAGTGGGATATAAATATTTGGGATACATATACAAATAAATACTGCAATGACAAGGGCATGGCTAACGGTGAGTATCCAAACACAGGAGGGATGCCAAAAGGATTTATGGGCTTGGCATACAATACATTGGACGCTTTCCTCCAGTTGCAAAAGAGGACAGAAATATGAATGAAATTTGCCTTCGCTTTGTGCCACATGCAAATTTGTATCCTCTTTTGCAGCTGGAGTAAAGAGTTCAATATACAGGGTCACACACAAGTAATAAGATGTCTGACAGACAGAATGTCAACAATTGAAGCTTTCTCCATAAATGTATTTCCATTTAGCCTTCCCCTGTTGTATTTCTGCCAGCCACACAACTCCTGTTTTCCCTCAATAACAACTCTTAATCATGCAAAGATCTGAAGTGTCTTGAGTTGTAAATAAGGATGAATTTGTTCAGTTTGTAATCTAATGCGAACTTACCAGTTTCACATTTCCTGTACCAACACAAAAATCAAAATAGCTCTCTGCTCTTCCCCACAGCATTTGCAATGCAGCTCTCCAACCAAAGAATGCATACAAAAACATGTATAGTGAAAAGTGTGTTCATTCTTACCATAATCAGTAAAAACTATTAAAAATGAATTACATTAGGGGGAAATTGCTTGCAAAAATTCATATACGTACTAGGTAAAATTCCATATAAAAATTAGTGTACAGTGGTACCTCAGGTTACAGACACTTCAGGTTACAGAAACGTCAGGTTACAGACTCCGCTAGCCCAGAAATAATACTTTGGGTTAAGAACTTTGTTTCAGGATGAGAACAGAAATCGTGTGGCGGCAGCAGGAGGCGGCCCCATTAGCTAAAGTGGTACCTCAGGTTAAGAACAGTTTCAGGTTAAGAACGGATCTCCAGAACGAATTAAGTTCTTAACCCGAGGTACCACTGTATCAGGAGCAATGAGTACAAATTTTCACATGGATTTTTGTTTTGTTTTTAATCATAAAGGTATGCAGAAATAGGGCAAACCAAACTTAAGCTTGGAAAATGAAAAACTGAGAGAAACTTACATTAAAAGATCTGTCCATTCCTAGCTGTAAGCCTAGTAGCTGTAAATTTAAATTTTTGAAAGGGAGGAGGTCAAGATTATGGGGGTTAGGACTACCATCAATTTATCTTTGGTTCTCAGTATGACATTCACTGCAAGACCAAGCGTGGTATTTCAGATGGCGGGGGGCAGGGGGAAAAGACATTTAAGATTTACAACGATTTAGGTTCAGATGCCCATGGTTGGATAAATTCAAGTTTGAATTGCTTAAAATCCAGCTGTGTAACAAGCAGGCAGGAGTCAAACCCTTCTCCCCACCCCCTCAAAAAGCATTTGAGTCTTAGGTATGTATATACTCATTTCAATGTTTATACCAAAAGCAGTAACCCACCTCCAAGAATCATCCTATCTTTCTCTCAGGGGTGAAACTGCTTTCCTAAAGATCAGTCATTGCCTTGATCTCATTTGTTGTCTAAAAACACTAATGCTACACCTGGTTACACACTGTGGGAACCCAGGTTCAGACATAATGCTAAGCCAAAGCACATCTCAGCTTTGGGCAGTGTGGCGGCAGCAGGACTGGGGAGGAACAAAGTGCCCATGATTTTAGCCCCATGCACCAGTGTGTTCACCTTTAAACCATAGCTAAGCTTAATGCTGGTTGAAAGTAATGTGTGAACCAGGCCAGAGTATAAAACAGGTCCCTGAAATAGGGTTGTTTCAGTTGCATGAGTTTAGGCTTGGTATGGGGATTAGAGGACTGTGCCAAAGGCTCGAAGGTAATCAAAATAATCACTGTTTGAATTGCAGGTGCCAGAGCATTTTACTTAAAGTGAAATTCAAGGTCAATTTGGAAGGTCTGAAGGATGTTGAAATGTTATTTCTCAGGAGGGTTTTGCACATCTCCATTAGAGACTGAGTCCAGGTCAAAGTAGTCAACAGATTAGCATATTTCTAAGACTGCCTCTGTCACCCTAGTACTTTTTTTAAAAAAAAAAGCAGAATTTTTCAGTTAGGAAAGTGACAGGAATGAACAAATGATTAACAGGAAGACATGTAAACAACTCACAAGGAAATAGGATAGCTGCATATTGGCACAAAACCATCATGTAAACAGATAAAAGTGAATGCTCAAAAAGGTATTACCATGTATTTTTAAATTAGCTATATCTTTTAATTGGTTTTATACTTTAGTCTTTTTATTTTGCTATGGGCTTTTACTTATATGTGAACTGCCTTGGCATTTCTTCTTGAAATGAAAGGTGGTATATAAATTATTTTAATACTTATAAAAATAATAATAAAGACACACATATAGCCAAACCACCAGATAAGCTTTTCACAAATAAATCAGGCTATGTGCTGAATAAAAAGGTTGTCTGGAGAAGCCCCACTGTTCACATTCCTTCTTTCTTTTACACTTTCTTTCTTCTGACATTTCCTCTCCTGGCTTGATTCTGCTCTTAGCAAGCTTTGTGTTTTAAGAGAGTGCCAGGCATGCACACTTTTAATATTTCCACCCTGATGCTGTCATCCTTGTCAAATATCTGGAAGCTTCTTTGCCAGAGTGCTGCTGACATAAACTCTGGCAGAGTCCAGGAAAAAACTGTGCTTTCCCTACAGGGCTAGAAGAAGGAACTGAGAAGCTGATTGCCACCCATCAAAGTGTCTGCAAGGAATCCTTAGGAATGACCCACATGTCACTTTCCAACTTGCAGTCTGCTAAGATATGTTGGAAAAGTGCCCCAAACATGCTTGAAAAGTGTAATAATATGGTTATGGCCAGAGTAAACTTAAGCTTGTGTACTCAAAAGTAAGTCCTATTGAGTTCAATGAGACTTATTCCAGCATTAGCATGCATAGGATTACAGCCTATAAATTGTGTGTGGCAAAGATCATCCCTCTACTAGGGCCTCAGACTTTTTACTGTACATGCTCTTTCTGGCTTTACAGAGGCATGTGGCTGCAAGTGTTTTTAGCTTCTTCCACACATGAGATTTTGAATACAAGAAGGAAAAAAGCAAAGAGAGAGGGCGAGAAATACTGCAAGCAGGTGCTAGCGATTTTAATTTTATCCATTTATTTTGCTTTCTCAAGGCCTATTCATAACGCCACATTGACACAACAACAGAGTAGGCCATGAGTCAGATCTAGTTCAGGGGAAGTGGATAATGTGACTTCCTGATCACAAACAAAACTCAACTTGTATTTAGCTGGAATACAAACATTTATGCTTCTTGGGCAGCTGTTTCATCCTTTTTACTTTGAGAAGGTTTATTCTTCTAAAAAGCTATCTATGATAATGTATGAAATATATTGGCTTAAATGTAATTATGCAAAGGATTTAGAAACTAAGAAATGTTAAATCCTTATGCTAGATTCTTATTTCATATAGTTGGAAGAGACCACAGGGGCCATCGAGTCCAGCCCCCTGTCAAGCAGGAAACACCATCAGAGCACTCCTGACATATGGTTGTCAGGCCTTTGTTTAAAGACCTCCAAAAGAAGGAGATCTTTCAATGATGATGTGAACTCAAGATCTCTGACATCTGTTTAAGATAAAAATTTAAAACTATTAACCATCTGTTTTGGAAGGCAATAGGGCAAGGAGGGCAAGAGGTGAGCTGGTAATTAAGGTTCCTTGTTGAGACAAATGTAAGCTATATGACTACTTATTTGTCATTTATAGATAGAAGAATATATAGCTTTTTGTTTCCCATAAAAGGCAATAGGAAATGGGTGTATCTTTTAGGATTGGTTCTAGCAAACAGCCAATGGGAATTTCAACCAGGCTGATTGGACAGAGGCAGCCAAAGGAAGAGCAAGGAGGCTGGGCTGAGGGAATATAAGTGCTGGCCATAATGGCAGGAGCAGGCTAGAGCTTGGTAACCATATACCACTGTGCCTCTCATTTATTTGTCTGACAAATAAATTATTATTTTAATTTCTCAATTGCTGCGTTGAATATTTCATTCCAGCTAAGCGTTAACCACAAGCAGGGTGCTACAAATACTGATTTGCATATATTAGTAACTTTGCATTAATATAACATTTTTATATGTAGCTGTGTATCTTTGTAATATTTCATTTAAGTTGTCCGTTGGCACTTCCGTTTTTTTGTATACCACTTAGAGGTGTTTAAAAAATATTAAGCAGTATAGAAATTCATAAATCATCAATCAATCGCTGTATGGGGTTCTTCCCATGGCAGCAAATACTGTACTTCCTCACCCCCCTGGGTAGAAAGAAGTGTGTCTTGACACTCTGTGTAGCTGCCCCCTGTTTCTGGGACCAATGTTGATTTACTTCAAAACATGTTAAGAAAGAATCACATTCCTTTGAGTTTAGCCAGAGAGGAGAGTCAATTGCTGTGATGGGCCTGAAGATGAGGAAGTGGAAAATAAATGAAGGTTTAGGGAGGATGGGTTATTTTTAAAAAACAACAACAGGAAAGACAATTTGGATTTGGGAACCACATTTGTATCACATCCTACCTGATCTCAGGGTCCAGGTAGCTTCATATGGAGAGAGGTGGTCTTGAGGTATTGTGGTCAACTCTGAACTTGGTGCCACAAGAGGGTGAGATGTTGTTCGGCTCCAGCGTTTTGGGAGGCAGTAGTTGAGAATCCCTGAATGGGTACGCTGTAACTCTTACATCTTCCTAGAGAAATGAACTTCTGGAGTAGCTAAAAACTACAAACAAATGTTCCCACTGCCCATTTTCCTGCCCTCTCCCTGTAGGCCCAAGGTGTCCAGAAACCAGTGCAAGAGGTGTGAAGGAAGCAGCTTAGTCTCTAAGGCTCAGAGAAGGGAAGTGAGTTGCCCATGCCAGCAAGGAAGAGCAGCAGTAGGCCTCAAAGGTTTGAGAGTAGGCCCCTTGCAGGAAAGTGGGGCTCACCAGAAATGCCTACCCTTGACAGCCCTGAAATTTTGAGGGCAGCCAAATGAGGACGCAGTAAAAACTGCCAGTGCCAGAAGTCTAATGTGTGGTGAGTTTTTGACCATATCTTAAGCAGTCCTGCCAGGCTAAGTCCACTTCCCCTCACCTTGGGAAGAACTAGGTAATGGAGCCTTTTGTTCCAACCCGCAGTCTATATGTGAACTTCTGTGTGTGAGGAGCTCTGAGGTGCACCATCTAACCTCTCTTCGGTTCCTATACCAACAATCTAGGAACTTTTACCACTTTATAACTAACCTAAATTTTATTGCCTGTGCAACTTCTGTGAAGCACTTGAACCTGACCTTTGAAAGGTTTGTAAGCAAACCATTTATTTAACTTAACCAAAAGTGTGTTCTTTTGCTGGGGGAAAAGGGAAACTTTGGGGGGAAACCTTTTTAAGGGGACACTTTTGAACTTAATTAAAGGGACTTGTTTTAAAGGTCTAATGGTCTGTATTTCCATGCTTTCCTTTGCTGTATATTTTATGAATTTAAATCTCTGCTGGGTTTCTCTCACCAAGGAGTACTTGCCCCAAGCTTTGATCTTGGCATCCAGGAATTCTCCTTTATATATTTTTTCCTGCACCAACAAGACCAGCCATCTATTTGGAAGGCATATCTCACACAATATGGAATTTAAGAATTCTTCATCTGGGGTCCCCAATATGGCATCCTTCTAGGTGCTACAAAAGTTCCCTTAGAGGTATGTCATATTGGGGACCCACCAAAAGTGCCTGTTTATTATGGGGCATGGGGAGGGTGTCTCCTTTTTGGCCTGGTTATTTGTTTTGGAGAGGTGTTTTGCATGGGGTGTTGGCATGGGGTGTTCTGAGCAACGCCATTTTTAATTTTGTAGAACGTGTATTTTGTGATTTCTATTAGCGTTTCTTATATTTCCAAATGTGCTCTTTCATGTTCCTGTAAGTAAAGTTCCTTCATAAAAGTAACATCTTCAAATGAGAACTATTGGTAGGAGCAGAGGGCAGGAAAGAAGCTATTTTTTATTCTGTTTTGCATGTGATATAGAAACCTGTATTGGGGGCGGGGGAATCCAAAACATCTCATTTCTGTAGTACAGAAAAGCATCCCATTATCCAAGTGCACTGGAGCTCTTTTTAAACACCTGGCTCAGGGCTCTTCTTTTAATAAAAGAAAAAATTGCTTTGAGCAAATACTGTAGAAATTTTTTTGAAAGTGAGAAATAATGTTAACGTGGAGAAGCTACCAACATAAGCCTGAATATGATAAACCAATTCATTCATCTTTAAGGAACAGTTTTATTTAACACAATTAATGCTGAAACAAATATTTAGAGTGAACTTTGGATTTGATCAGTTCTGTGTATTTACATGATATGAATTTGATTTGGGGTGTTTATCCAAGTGACACAAGTCCAACTATAGTTATCTAAGCAGCTTGGGCAACGTGCAAAATGCTCAGATAATGTGAGGACTGCTGATATGCTGATCTATGGCTCCATGGATGTCACACAGGACACATAATGAGCCTATGAGTAATGAGAATATCCTATCTGCAAAGATTAAAAGAGAGATATTAATGATCACAGTTTGTGGGCTGGTGGAAATATTATTCACCCTATGTGCAGGGCACAGAAATGTCCTTACAGTGGTGATAAACACAGGGGAAATAATGTTTTGAATTCACAGTATTAGGATAGATTGAAGCTGCATAGCAGCAGCACTGCTGCTTGAGGTATGCAACACAGAATAACAGCACATCTTAAGAAGGGCCGGCCCTACCATTGGGAAGTGTGAGGTGGCTGATTTTGGATGTCAGGAAAGGGCAAGTTTGTTGATTAATTAACCTTGTTATTGCAGTAGGCACCAGTAAGCACCTATGTGATTTTCTGTGCACCCTGATTTGGGGACAGGGGTGACATTGCCTATTCTGTCTCTGGCAGAAAAAATGTCTTGGACTGCTTCTGATCATAAGAGTCACATAAATGTGATTCTTCCCAGGTTTTCTGAGATGGAGAGGGAAAAACTATGTATGCTATCCTAACCTCTTGAAGGAAGTGTCTGACTAAAATACATTTTAAGATGCTAACCAACCAGTTATGCTTATACAGCTGATCAAGATGGAGTGTGGCCTGAAACTTGCTGTTATTTTACAAATGTAATATGTTCTGATTTTCCAGTGTGGATCACTTTCCATACCGAAGACAAACTGATCCACTGTTTTAGTTGCTTCTTTTATAATCTAGGTGATTTCCTTTTGTATCTCCTTTTTCCCTTGAACCTCTGCCTGTTTGTCCAATATATCAGGCAAACAGATTCTGCTTGATCCGCCCCTTTTGTCAGACACAATACCATCAAAGTCAGTGATTTGTGAGCTTGAGAGAGCAGAGACAATGTGTGCTTGGGTCACTGGTAATTAAGGAATGTCAGTGGTCAAGAAGGGCGAAAATCAGTTCAAGCCAAACTGAAGCATTTAGGTATTTTAGTGCTGCATCCTTTTAGGTCTCTCTCAGCTTATAAATATTAATTTAAAGACTACCAACAAGGACAGTAAACGGATTTAGGCATAAAACTTCCTGTCAGGAGTGATTTATGCCCAATAAAAGGAGAGCTGGATAGAGAAAGCCTGCTTCGCTAAGTTTATGATAGACAGTGAAACAGTGCCATCAAAATAAAAAAGGATTCCACCATGTAGCTTGCTGTATGGGGTGCCTCCGTTCTTAATCAGCATCATGCGGGTGATGTTTTCTTATTTATTGTATTGTTTTCTTTCATAAAGACATCTGATGTGATATGGTTAAAGGTCTGGGGCAGTGTAAAGAATATAAGTGAGCTCTTATTTTTGTGTTCTTATTACCACATACAGGGCAATGCTAACTTATCCATTTTGCTGTTTTGTTTTTGCTAGCTGAGTGTTTACATTGAATGTGAGCACGTCAGCATAATTTTTGGAGAAGTGCTTTGTCATAAAGTCAGCACCACCCAAAAAGGTGTCACTTACGAACATAGGAAACCACATAGCAAGTCAGGCCACTGCTCCATCTCTAGCTCAATATTGTCAATATTGGCAACAGATCTCCAGGGTTTCAGAGAGAGGATGTTCACAGCCCTACCTGGAGGTGCTGGAGATTGAACCTGAGGCCTTTTTGCAGGCAAAGCAGATGCTCTACCACTGAGCTTGAGTCTCCCTACCAAATACCATTTGCAAAAGAACAAAGATAGGTCAGGTAGATATGAAAAATTACTTTTATTATAAGTTATCTGGTGGGTAGAGACACGGGGCTGAATATTTTGCATGACTGCTTTGCTCTCAAGTGTGACTGCTTTGCTGTTAGAGGGAATGATTTTAAGGCCTGGTTTATAAGCGTCAGGAGCCACCCTGCTATGGCAGCTATTTGTGCTATGGATGATGGGGCCCATAAAAACATAATAATTGCCCTGCTGGATCAGACCAATGACCTGTCTAGCCTAGTATCCTGTTCCCCTTTATAGCCAACCTGATGTCCACAAACCAAACATGAGAGCAGGAATCCTCCCACAGCTACTCTGACACAATGAATACAGTGGTACCTCAGGTTAAGAACTTAATTCGTTCTGGAGGTCCGTTCTTAACCTGAAACTGTTCTTAACCTGAGGTACCACTTTAGCTAATGGAGCCTCCCGCTACCGCTGCACAATTTCTGTTCTCATCCTTTAGCAAAGTTCTTACCCGAGGTACTATTTCTGGGTTGGCAGAGTCTGTAACCTGAAGCGTCTGTAACCCGAGGTACCACTGTATTTAGATGCATAGTGCCATAGGTCTTAGAGGTAGCATATACAGTAGCTACCATGACTAGTACCAATGAATAGGCCTATCCAGTCTTGGTTCAATCTCCTTTTAAAATTGGTGACCATCGCCACATCTTGTGGCAGTGAATTCCATAGGTTAACTATGGCCCCATGTTGTTTGACAGATTAGGTGTGTTTTAAACTGTTGCCTGCTTTGATAACATTTTTTTTGGTAGGGGAAAAAGTGGTATATGATGCAAATAAAAAAGTAAAAGGCTAACACTCTGTTTTTCTATAGTTTGTCTTGCTGAGACTTGAAATTCTCAGGACTCCTCCCAAAGATCTGCTTATCAGCATTCTTGTTCCCAGTTGCCACCCACTATGCAGCTGGACATATGAATCAAGCCTAATCCTCCTTTCTTTCTTTTTTTGTGGGATGTATGTTGAATCAAGAGGGACAAAATTTACAAGTGTTTCTGCTATGCAACTTTCACATTCATTCCAATAAGGCTTTTTACAAGTGGCACAAGTAAGCTTTGCCAAAATGAATGAAAACTGTGTAGCAGCAGAGTTTTCACCCTAAATCAGGGCTGCAGCATTATTCTTGGCCTCTGACTGCAGAACGATTTCTGGGCTTATTGTGCAGATAATCAAATTCACTCCCCTGGGGTGTTGCTTTGTTGAATGAAGTCACTTGTTCTTGCGTTATGGGAACAACAGTGAAGTCAATGAAATCTGACCACAAACCGACTTATTATGAAATTTCCTGACAACTGATTTAATGGCTTGGTCAGAAAGCAAAGTTATATGGCCCTAATTCCCTTGAAAAAGTAATTTTGTTTACAGCAGGTTCACCAAGGCTGTTTATTTTTAGAAGACATGTGGGACTGGAAACAAAACGATGCAGTGTATTCTCGCTGCCAGCCAGGCAACGGCCAAGCCTTCCTCTAAGGTGCCCCATTCTATCCATCCTCCTTCTAGTGTTCCAGTTTTCTTTTCCAAGTGATTCTCAATGTTCTGTGGCTACCAAGCATGTTCAGTCTTCCTTCGGCTGTGTGTAGGCTTGCAGGGGTGGGGGTAGTTCCCTTAAGACTTTTATCATTCATTCATTCATCCATCTATGCTGTTTTGTTTTAAATAATTTTTATTGATTTTCTTTCTTGCAACAAATATCCATCATCATTACTAAACATTCATTTTCCAATTTCCCCCCTCCCTGTTGACTTCCCTCAACCTCCATTTCTGGTTTGTTACATCAAATGGTACAATCTACTGTTTATATATGATACTATGTTTTCCCATTGTTATATTTCTTTCTTCTCTGTAAATATAATTGTAAATGTTTGTTTAAATCCTGCCAGTGAGTCCATTATTTATTTATTTTTTGTTTCTGCAAATATGTTGTAAAGGGTTCCTAATTTTTTTCAAAGTCACTACAGTGGTACCTCTGGATACGAACGCAACCTGTGTCTGCGTGTGTGCGGGTCGCAATTGTCCGCGTCTGCGCATGCACGTGACGTCACTTTGAGCATCTGCGCATGCACAAGTGGCGAAACCTGGAAATAACGTGTTCCATTACTTCTGGGTCACCATGGAGCTCAACTCAAAAATGCTCAACCCGAAGCTACTTTAACCCAAGGTATGACTGTATTGTCCTTTTCTCACAACTTGTCCATTAATTTTGCTAACTCTGCATAGTTCATCAACTTTTCTTGCCTCTGTTCTTTGGATGGTACTTCTCCGGTCTTCCAATTTTGTGCTATTAACATTCTTGCTGCTGTTGTAGCATACATGAATAATGTCCATTTTTCTTTTGGCAGCTCTTGTCCCAAAATACCCAACAGAAAAGCTTCTGTTTTTTTTTTTAACAAATGTTATTTTAAACATTTTTCTCAATTCATTGTATATCATTTCCATTTTTTTAAAAAAATAATCTTGCAATCCCACCACATATGGTAAAATGTACCTTCCTCTTCTTTATATATCCAACAGTTCTTTTTTCTGTTTTATACATTTTTGCCAATTTTACTGGTGTGGTATACCACTTATGCATCATTTTCATATTATTCTCTTTCAACAATATGCAATCCGTGAATTTCAAATTCACTTTCCACTACCTTATGCAATCCTCAAATTGTATATTATGACCTATGTCCTGTGCCCACTTAATTATTACTGATTTAACTTCTTCATCTTTAGTTTCCCATTCCAACAGTATATTATACACCTTTAATAGTTTAGAATTGTCGACTATAATATCCTTTTGGAATTTGGAAACTGTGTAAGTAGATCCTTTCTTGATGTCTTCTTTGAAGATTTCATCCCTTAAGAATTTTTTTAAAGTTTTGTACTTCTGTAAAACTTGGAGTTCCCTGAAACACACTGATACCTCCATCTTGTTTCTCAACAGCCCCATGTTGGCTCCAATACTGTTGGCACTCAGTACCTGCATTTGCTATTAGAAGGAGTGGTGACACATATTAAAATTGTAGCTTGGAAACTCATTTGGACCAGTTCCTTGGTGTAGGGTAGCATTCAGCCAGCTGTTACTACTTACTACAGCCAGCTGAAGTCTTCTGCGTCTTTGCTACAGTGCTCTTGTTTCTCTTCTCTGCTGCTTGAAGCCCCATTCTTAGGAGCTTGAGATTGTGCCACCCTCCTTAGATGATGGGTGTTGGCAAGGGCAGTGCTATTGAGAGGCTCAGTATGGGGCCTTCTGGCTAGCTGTAGCACCTATTGGTATCTGTAATAGTCAGTTGGAGACTTTTGTACATGCAGAGGCAGGTTCACAAACTTCCTTGCTAACCAGCTGTTAGGATGTACAAAATTGGCACAAGGAAAGGATGAGACTTGAGTGGAATCAGTACAAATAACCCCGAAAACTATCCTCCATTTCCAGCATTGAACTGGAAGAATAGACCCCTGTTAAAACATTCTGTTGGTGTGTCGTGTGAAATCAGTCATGTGAAATCAGAAAGATCCCCCATCAAATGCCCTATGTGTCGCATGTGATAATGTCCTGCAACTTCTTCAAATCTGTGTTTTTGTGCACGTGTTTGCTAAAACAGCGTTTCTTACTCCACTGAAAAATACAGGAACTGATATAATTGCAGGTATTACACTGCTGAAATATCAGCCTTTATGACTTTATTGCATGCTAGAATTCACTGCTATAAAATGGGTCTTCATAAAAGCTATATGAAGGGAAGAGGAGCAGGAGAATATATAGATAAAGGAGAATGGAGTCATATATTTGGGGATATACCTTTTTTTGGCAGGGGGAAGCCCCACACTATATCAGAGATACGCTTTGTGGTCGGAATAAATGTGAAGCCAAGGTCCTTAGAGAGGATCGCTCTGAAAAGAAATGAAAAATGCATAAAACTTTGTTTAATTTATGGAATTTATATGCTGCTGACCAGTAAGTATAAAGTTCTGTTCCCTTGGTCCTCACTATCACTCATGTATTACTTGTCAGTAAATGTGGTGCACTCAGAACTTAACAGCTACGGCAATATTTCTGTTCCCACTGCAGCTTTACTACACCCATGAAACTCTGTAATCTTTAAATTCCCTCACTGTTAACATCTGCTGAAACATTATTGGTCCCAGCATAGCCAAGCTGCTCTGAAATTACATTTAGCAAAGTAGTTAATGCTAACAGTATAATTTTAGAAGCAACCATGTTTAAAAAAGGCTTTATAACTGGTGTGGCAACTGCATTTCCTTCAGATTGTATGCCTTTTTCCTGCTTCTGGTTTACACCATTATCTCATTTGTATGCCACTAGCCTTGCTTACAGAAGAATTTTCTGGTATTTATTTATTTTTAGATCAATATACGGTAGTCTCATTCTTTCCCTTTTCTTTGCATGTGTGTCTGTCTGCTCATATCCACTGGACTATTTAAAATACCTGCCCCATTTGTGTGTGTGTGTGTACCAAAAAGATTTCTGCCACAGGATCAGATTATGTAAGTTTTTAGAAGGTTGAGGTTGGAAATTAATCAGGTTTTAATAAGATGAATATATTTTGTCATCCAGCCAGGGTGTCTTGCATGTTTGAAATTCAAATTGTATTGCAAATGAACAAAATAAGCAGGTTACCACACTGTCACTCTTAACAAGGGTACATTTGTGTGCCATTATAAAGGAATGGCTGCACAGAGAACATTCAGCCTAAACTATCCAAGTGCTAACTATTATAAAGCACAACAAGGAAAGCATTCTTTAGATTTCCCTGTGTTGCTCTAAAACTACAACCTAAATGCACTGTGGTTTAATATGCCTCATTATCCATCAAGTACTGTCTGGCCTTGGCTGGATTTGGATGTAACACTAAAACATATTTTAATACTATGAGAATGAGCCTTGGGCTTATGCGCTTCCCACTTCCTTCTGCTGTGAGGAAATTGGAAGTATTCATTTAAATTTTCAGCTAACTACAGTTTATTGTGGCATCCAAAGTGGGACAAACATGGGATAGATTTTTTTTAAGGCCAGTAACAACTGTGGTTTCTGACACTATGCATAAAACATTGCAATTCCCAGTTTGGACAAAACAACAAAGTGCAGCTAATTGAAAATAGAAGTGAGTATCGGTGCTTTCATTCTACAAATAATTTCAACCACGGTTTGCATTCTGTAGCCTTTGCAGATGCCCACAGTTCAGTTTAAGCCCGGGGAAGACAGGGTCCTCTAGTATAGCGGAAGTTCAAAGGGTATAGACATGGAAGATGCCTCATTGTCCTCCATAAGCAACTTGTGGTTCTCTGAAGAACAGGATATAAGTACAAGAAAGAAACAAATACAGTCAAGCCTATGACTACCAGATTTAATCTCTTGATAATTATTCAGCCCAGACACTGAGGTCCAGCGCCGAGGGTCTTCTGGCAGTTCCCTCACTGCAAGAAGCCAAGTTACAGGGAACCAGGCAGAGGGCCTTCTCGGTAGTGGCATCCACCCTGTGGAACACCCTCCCACTAGATGTCAAAGAGAAAAACAACTACCAGACTTTTAGAAGGCATCTGAAGGCAGCTCTGTTTAGGGAAGCTTTTAATGTTTCACAGATTATTATATTTTAATATTTTGTTGGAAACCTAGCCAGATGGGTGGGGTATAAATAATAAATAATTTATTATTATTATTATTATTATTATTATTATTATTATTATTATTATTATATTTATTCAATATAACATACTAGAGTTTGGACCTATAGTAAAAAGAAAGACCAGCCATGTAGTTCAACCACTATAACACCTTAAGAATGTTTATCTTTATTACTTATCTTTTCATAAGAATATATGTCAAGTTAACTATCTCAAATAAATCTTACCAATGCCTGAATCATGAACAGCAGTAAATGACATCTGTGCCAGATGGCAGTCAGCATTCATGCTTGTTTCCACTTTGGCTTGTATCTCTTTCCACATCTTGCTTTAGTCTTTGTTAATTTGCATTGCAAAAATGGCAATGCCTGTGTAGGTTGTAGCCACCTGAAAGGATTGTTAGGTTAGTTAACAATTTTTACAAAGTAGCCCATGTTAGATTATAACCCATGATTACTCAAAGTTCTCCATCCTGCCTGCCTCTGCTGTCTTGTACTCCCAGAGAAACGTGACTTTAATGGGAATGCAGGAATGTCATTCTTTTCTTATTGTTGATAATCCTTGTCTTATGGGCCTTGCTCTAACTGGTACAATAAAATGTTATAGATGAGAATTACTAAAGCTGATGTATTGCCACATATAAATTATTAGTTTCAGTAGTACAAAGCCATGCCCACCAAAAACTCAAGAAATGTAATATATCTGCACACACAAAAAGACACACAGACACACATAGATGGATCAAATTTCTAGCTCAGTAAATCTGATAACCAAAACTAGGATTATTGTTGTTGTTAACTCAATGTATTGCTCTCTCTTCAGTATTAGGTCCCAGGGCAGGTTACAAAAATTTAAAATTTAATATTAAAAATAGTTAAAGCAAATTAGTCATGGTCAGGTGAGCCGTGAAAACACATATCTTAGGTGTTGAAAGCAAGGGTACAGAGGTATAGGTACAGTTATAGTACAACAGAAAATATATAATGAAGGTGACAGGCATATCTTTTTGGAGCGGTAATTCTGCAACCTAGGAGCTGCTGCAGTGAACACCATCTCTCGGATTGCTTCCCCCAAATTCTGAGGGTGGTGAAATTACCAAGAGGATCATCTCTGCTGTTTTTAACACTTGAGAGGGTTTGTAAGGAAGGCAGTTGTCTGTCCGATTATGGTAGGTAAAGGCTTTAGTCCTATATACAGTTATATGGAGTAAGCACCATTGAATGCAGAACTTTTTCTGAATAGATTGCACTGCTATAGTTTGCTGATGCTAACATTTTTTATTTGGAGGACTGGAACTCCAAAATGTAGTGAGGTGATATGAAAAATCTGTGTGGAAGTATATTCTAGTGATATTTACTCAAATCTAGATGGAAATGTGATAGAAGGAATGAGCAGGGGTCAAAAAATGTTGAACAAAGGGTGTACAAAGTAGCAGTTGGCACGGTGGGGCAGGAAAGGGGTACTTCTCTGACCTCCCATCCCCACAAATGTGGTTTACTGGGGGGGGAGGACGCAGCAGTGAGATTGGGCAATGAAAACACACCTGTATTCAAAATTATATCAATGGAGAAACAAACCTGCTTTCCCAAAAGACTGGACTTTTTGTGATAATGAAAGCAATGGGAAAATAAGATGATAAGATAAGATAAGATAATTTATTGTCATTGTCCGTATATACACAGTATACACAACAACGAAAATCAAACACCCAAAGACCGGGTTCACATACACATTTGCACGTATCTCCAACACTCTCATCCTATTCAGACATAATCTATAAAACATAACATAATCCAGAATATAACATAACCTATTAAAGGCATAACATAACCTAAATGCAGTAGGAAGTGTGGGGTAACACTTGCTTTGATACAATGTTGTCTTGCTTCCCCGCAAACAAATTGGAGTGGCTGCTCATTAAATTACCTTTGTGAATGCTCAGTAAACAGGTTGTCTGGAAGTACCCAAAAATACCAGTTGTTGGAGAGAGCAGGCTTTTGCCTTCAAGTCCTGCTTAGTGGCTTTTTGAAACTTTCAGGTTGGCTACTGGGAAACCAGGATGTTGAATAGATGGACTCTGGGCCAGGCAAGTCCTACCATTTGGTAGAGTGAGGCATCTGCCTCAGCCAGCAGCTTTGGGGTGTCACAAAATGGCAGCAAACAGTTCTTTAATTGGTTCTTATTGTATTTTTACTGCCAGAGAGGAGGAGAGGTGCTTATGTGATTTTTCTGCCTCAGGTGTCAAACTAATTTGGCTCACTTTGGGATATTATGCACCTTGGCTCAGTGAGGGGATGGACTCTCGTTTACTGCTGCTCTGCCTTGGGTAGAGAGCAAAATGCCTTGGGCAGGGGACTCTGCTGCTGATCTACAGAGCTTTCCTTGTTATAGCAACATCATCCAAAACTGGTTTCAAGAGAAGTTTGAGAATATGAGGAATGTAGCAAGGAAAATAAGAAGGGGGAAAGAGAATGAGGTGGTGAGGCAATGTGGGAAGAAGGAGGGGATGTGATACTTAACAGAAACAGAACAAAGATATTAATCGATTTGTGCGAGTCCGCGGGTTTTCGTAGTTTTCCAAACCAACAGTCCTGATTAGCAGATTCTAGCAGATGCCAGCAGGGGAATTATCCTCCTTCCCCATCACAAAACATGAGCCATTTACAGTAGTACACTTTTTTCCTTAAGTTCTTTTAAAAAACACACAAAAAACAACGCAATCATTTTCTGAAATAGCTTTAGAGATAATTAGAGCTTGCTGACAGATGTCATACCCATATTTATCATTAATACTAAAAATAATGCTTAGCTCTATAAAGTACTTTAGCACATCATCCCCCCCCCCCCGCAATGTGTTGAATAAACATTTGCGAATGATTCCATTAGTTCCTGATTATTATAATTATGGGTGGACAGTAATGGCCAATATATGCCCAATCCTTTATTTTCCTCCATCCCTGCCCCATCATTCTCTCATTCATTATATATATATAAACACACTCCCACAGTTAGGCTTTTTGTAATCAAGCGGTGTATAAATTTTATGAAATAAACTCTGACTTCGACAGTTGCTTTTTTTAGACAGATAGCAGAACTCCTCCTCCTTTCAAAAGATTTCATCCCTTGGCCACGGGCTTTAACATACCACTAAGAGATCCACTGCCTATCTCATTGCTTAATTATAACGTGGTCGTGGACCACAAGGAAGAGCTCTTGGCTCTCATAAGTCACACTGGAGTGCTCTGTGTTAAGAAGGCTTAAATGGAACTACTGGAGATTTTCTCCTGGTGCAGGAAATCCACCAAAAGCTTAAAGCCAGTATTACTGCCTTTATAGTGTTTTTGTTCTCCTTTCATACAAAGATAAGATAGCATATAAACCTCAGGGCAGCCAAGGGCAGAGTTTCAGGTGTCCCAAACCATTGTCTGATTTGTTGGTTAGATTTACTTAATAATTCTTTACAAGCATTACGATAAGCTTTAGTTATTGACTGTGCCATAAATAAAGCCCCACTGGATAATGTGCTGTAATAAAAAGTGGAGGGAAAATGGTGGCTCACAGAACAGGTGTGTGTGTCAGAATACAGTCTTGCTGCTGAATGCAGTCTGAGGCGGAAAGGGGCACAGTACCCTTACAGGTGGACATTCCTAGAAATTATTGGAAGCCCAAAAAAAGGGAGCGAGCACTACGGCTGCACTGTTCAGCCATATAACTATTGAAAAGTCAGCAGTACTCAGCACAGTTGTTGACATCATCTGCCTGTGGCGCACTGAACACCACTGGCCATTCAACAATCACATGCCCTGATGGTGCTGATGTAGCTAATCCTCAGCTACCACTCCACAGGAGTAGCCAGTCACCATGTCTTGACGCCCCACAAGCCACCACTATACAGTACTGTAAAACCACATACTGTTGTTTTAGCATTAAGCTGGCCAGTTGATTTGTTACTTCATGGCTATTGTACTCCTTTTCTCACTTTTCTGACTGCATCCCTGTGAAACTCCTTTGCAGCATCCCGTTTTATCAGAGTGTGCTGTTCCCCAGCCTGATCCAGGAACGGGGCTGACCATTTGTAACCCTGAAAACTAACCAGCATCTGTGCAAATCAGGTGTTCAGGATGGGGGCTTGGATGAGTGCCCCCTCCCTGTGAAATAGTTGACTGGTCTGATGGCAAGTTAGGGCTATGCATACACAAGTGTGTATCACGTTCTTGAAACAAATACATGTTTCTGGTTGCATGTATCCTACAGATGTGTATCCCACAGATGAAGCCATAGTGTCAGCCATAGTTGTGGATCTCTGCTGCATGTATGCATTTTGGGCAGTGCACATGCGTTGGTCAACAACACATAGAACTTAAAGTGGCCTTAAGTCTCAAAAAGTCACATGGTTCCAGTACTTATATTTTAAAGAAGCGTATTTCACGAGTGTTGTGAAAAACGTTTGAGACTAGGCAAATCTAATTGGGGGGGAAAGCACATTCAGAATAGTGTGTTAAGCGTCTGAAACCTCTGGTTCATTGTCATTCATTGCTGTTGAACGAAATGAAACAAGGAAGAGAAACCAAGGGTTCTGCAAAGTTTTTTTTTCCTTAGAAAAAATACACACACACACAAAAATTGAATTTAAAATTGCAGAGACATATTGTAACAGCTTTAAGACACTCCTGGGCATGTTTTAATGGTCCATTAATATACACCTCAGGCGGCTGAATGTGTGCGGCTGCACATCCACGACGGGTATTAATGAACCACTAAAACATGCCCCGCCGTGTGCTGGTGCTGTATGGCAATGCTGCATTATCAGTAAGGAATAAAAAGTAAGTTAAAAAGACCCTTCGAAACGCCACTGATTTTAAAGAAATCCTGATGAATTGCCTTTATGTCTCTGTGCATACGCATGCAAGTGAAGTGGATTGCTCAGATATTGAAATAAGTCCTCTCTGTTTAATAAAGAAATAAGCCAATGGCAGGAAACTATTATTCTGTCTGTTATGCCCAGGCATGCTGCAAACTATTCCACCCCAAAGGAGTTCAAGCCTTGTTGAGGGTTTCTGTCAATGCACTATTGACAGATAGGCAAAATGTTGGAAAAACTGAGAGGAAGAGAAATGAGTGGAAGTCAGGCAGGAGAAACAGGAGGCGAGATTCTTATTCTAGATCAGACTAGACCCAGGGTGAAGTAGCTACTTCCCAGCCTCTGTTACTCCCATCTGTAAAATGGCAGTAATAAGAACATGAACATGCCAAACATGCCAAACTAAATAAGATATATAAAAACTTTATAAATAATAAAAAGTGTGTTTTTGTTTTAACCACTCTGATAAATAAAAAAAAGTTACAGGAAACAGAAACAGCAGACATCTAGAAGGAAAGAACCACCCTTGCTATTTGACTCTAACTTACAAAAGAGACCTTTATCTCAGGTCTTGGAAGACTAGGTCTGTGTTGTGACCCACTGTCTCATTCACAAGTAAAAATTTCCCTTATATTAGGGAATGCCCTCCCATCTGCCATACGTGAAGCAGCAACCACTAAGTTGCTTCAGACAACTGTTTTGCCCAGCCTTACACGTAACCCATTAGATAGGACCATGTTTTATGTATTTGATTCCACCAAATTCTGTTTTTTAAAAAAATCTGTTTTTATATTTCTGGGGGTTTGGCTTTAGGCTGTACTTTTGATTTAATAATATTGTTGGTTTTTACATTGTACGCTGCTTAGAGATTTTAAAAAATGTTAAGTGATTTATAAATGCTTTAAAACAAATAAACAGAACTTGGTTTAATTTTTTATGCATTTTATCTTGCTCACAAAATTGCAAAGCTAGCTTTCATAATGCCATCGTTAGGAAAATGCAACTAGTAATTAATTGCTCTTGCGCCTTTGAGAGAGGCCACTGCTTTTGACTAGCCCCCTCCAGGCCAGTCCATCAAAGTGTGTGTGCAATTGCATCCAGCTACAGAAGACAAGGATTGTTTACGTGCAAGTGAAAAGGGGAGACCTGAGGTACATTTGGCCACTTGTCTGTAGGCATTGTGTGTATTGATTAGAGAATGAAAATTGTAAGCTGGCCAATATTGCCCAATGGACAAATCTCCAATTTTGCTCTCTGGGGCCAGTCCTACTGTTAGGCAGAGGAAACAACTGAATTGAGGTATCATGAAAAGGCAACAAATCGATAGTTACTTAATTTATTACTGCATTTCATGTTTTAATTGTTGTCAGAAGGGAGAAGAGTTGCTTGTGGGATTTTCTGCCTCAGGTGTCAAAATACATTGTCTGGCTTTGGGCACTAAGAACTTTGACTTGTTGTGGGTGGTGATAACATTATTTGCAGCTCAACCTCAGGCAGCAAACTGCCTTGAACTGGCATGGGTGTCTCTGCTGCTGAGCAAAGTCAGTGATTAATGAAAAGCTACTGGAATGAAAACGCTGCTCTATCAGGAACTAGCGGGCAGCTCCCCCCCCCCCCGGATTTGAAGAAGGGACAGGAAAGGGAGGAGTGATGGAATGAGAAAACTGTAATAATAATAGAGGGGGAGAGAGGGTGATATAAACTCCATTTGGCCAAACCTCCCTCACTTAATGCTTCTCTAGTGGAGTAATAAGATACCTTCAGCGTTATAAATAGTAGCACAGATGTTGACAGAAAAATGCTCCCTTAATTACCATACAACTGCTTTACTTGAGTGAACCGTTTAAAGCGGCCTCCAAAGGAAGCTCACTCAAGCAATTCCGCAGATTACAGCTAATGAACAATATTTCCTCGCTCCTATTTAGTGCTCATTAAAATGTAAAAGTCTTTCATTTTCAACAGGCACACAATAAATAATTTCTCCCCCTTCTCTCTAGTCTGAGGAACAAGGCTAAAGGAAGGAGGGAAAGAGGTTACGAAGTGGGATTGGGAGCCGAGGGGCCAGATATGTGCACTGGAAAGCAGTGATCCATTCATTGACGACCCCTCCCCATCCTTAATGCTCTTGCAGTGCTGGAGATGTGGCCTGTCTGAGATTCAAGTGTGCAGGCAGTTCACAAAGCATGACTGGATAGTTAAGAACAGGGGTCAGCAAACTTTTTCAGCAAGGGCCGGTCCACTGTCCCTTAGACCTTGTGGGGGGCTGGACTATATTTTTTTGGGGGGGGTGATGCTAGAGCTTCACGAGCCCAGGTGGCTGCTTACCTGTGTCTTGCAAGCGGCAGGGGCTACAGGCGGCGGTGGAGGGATGATGAGCGGTGTGCGAAAGGGCTCTGGATACGGGCTGCTTAAAATGGCAGCTGCTCGAGCGCTGCTGCTGCTGGCACACCAACAAAGCCCAGCCCCCTTCCTCCTCTAGGCAGGGCAGGGACAAGCCAGGAAGAGGGAGGGAGGAGGTGCTGCTGCTGCCGCCGCCGCCGTGTGAGGGAGAGGGAAAGAATGCGTGCGCTGGCGATCCATGCGGTGATTCCCAGACCGTCTGCAGGCTGGATCCAGAAGGCAATTGGGCCTGATCCGGCCCGCAGACCTTAGTTTGCCTACCCATGGTTTAGAGGGCTATTCCATGTCCAGTGACTGGGGTTGCCATGTCGTCTTTTTCTGGGGTAAAATTTCTGTCCAGGTGGATTTTTTTAATTTGCCAAAATGTCTCTGGCTATACGATCAAGATGAGACATAGGCATAACTGATGGTTGAATATTTGCTTTCCTCCTCTCTTCTGACTTCCCCTCAGCAATATAGCACAGCTTCTATAGCCTACATATAGGAGGAGTATTTAAAATGAGAGTCGTCATAGCGCCCTGAAGACTATATTCAAGGCTGTTCCCATCCACCCTCTTCACATAATTCTTAAAACAATCCTGTGAGGCAGAGGTTAGGCAGAGAAAACATGGCTGGTTCAAGACCCTCCTGCAAACATGGTGGCCAAGTAGCAATTTGAATCTAGTTTCCCTTTCACTCCTCCAAGTTCCAGCCCATCAACCCCTCACCCTTAAACGGCATTCACTCTGTAATCTACTACATATTTTGGAAAGTTGTTTGTTTTATGAATGTATCTGTACTCTGCTTACAGTAGCCAAATTTCCCTCCCTTCAGTGCCTTGTACTTGCACATCTCAAGTGGAATACTGCAGGGAAGCCACAATTTCAATGCATGGTGTAATTGGTTTGAGCAAGGGAAATGACTATATGATATTTGTAGGTCTACCACCCTAAAATCCATTTTTAGATGAAGGTGTTGTTTATATTTTTAGGAATAAGTAAATAAATAATGCAAGGAAAAAGATTTGCAGAGAGATGTATACATTTGGATGTTAGCATTGCCAGATTTCCAGCTGGTCTCTGTAGTGTCGGTTCACTTGTGCTGGTTATTAGTGAGTGATCATGCTCCTTTCTATCCTGTGGAAAAGTCACCTGCTGATCACTGCTTTTAAGGCACAGGAACAGGTCATGCCTGTTTGTTTTAACTAGGTTGACCCTAGTTAACATTGTGGTGATTGATTAACAATTTTAACTACTTTTTAAAAAAATTAAGTTTCAATCATATGCTCTTTTACTTCAGAGTAAATCCAACTAAACTCACTGGAGCTTATTTCCAATTAAAGACGCATAGGATCAGATAGCAGATATGAAACGTTGAATTTGTGTTCACTATTTAAGTAGACCCTGAAAGAATTGGCAAGGAAAAATACTTGAAACAAGTGCGGGGAGCTACAAACAGCTTCTACAAATCAGGAACTAATAGATTGGCCTGATAAGCAGATGTTAGGAAGTTAAGATTTTCAGAGCATGGAGGCAAACATGTCGAGAGCTTCAGATCAAACGGCTCTTAAAAGAAGAGCTAGGATGACTGGATGAGAAGTTGGCAATCCTCATTGCACAAAAAATTATGGATGCTCCCATCCCTCTTTTTTTTTTTTTAAATTTCCCCCCTCATTTTGTGCCTTTCCCAGCTGCCTTCCCCTTCCTTTAGCCATTTTCTCACATTGTAAGAAAAATAAACGCCAGCACTGAGTCTATATTGCTTATTATTACATTTACATCTCACCTTTTCTCCAAGGTGCTCAAAGTGGCGTGCACCCAACTCCCGCTTTCCATTTCACCCTCACAGCAACCCTGCAAGATAGGGTAGACTGAAACAGTGACTGGCCCAGGGTCGCCCAGTGTCAGGGAAGAGTTAGAAGTTTCCAGTTTCTCAGAGAGAGAAAGCATTCGCCAAGGGGGGAAGGAGAGCAGTGAATCTAATAGAAGGGAGCAAGAGGAACAACAGGGAGGGACCGGCTGTTCCCAGGAAAGGCAAGGGTTAAATTCTAGCTCAGATTGGGAGGAGGGGAGATACAGGCCAGCTCTAGCCAGGAGTTAGAAAAAAAGAGCGGGAAAACGAAGGGAAGGGCCCCTTCGCCATTTTGAGAGTGGCTGGTCGCGGAGAAGCAGAGCTCAGAAGGTATCTGAAAGAAGTGACTCTGAGGAATAATAGTTAAGAACTGTTTATAATATTATTTTGTTAATACACAATAAAAAGTTTTATAAAAGAACAAGAAGTGTTTGTGTAGTGATCTGAAGAGGACAACGACCAGGCCTGACACCCAGTAAGCTTTGTGACTGAGTAGGTGTTTGAACCTGGACCAGGTCTCCCAGGTCCTAGTCTGGCACTCTAACCACTACACCAAACTGGCTAAAGAGCTGCACACTCTTGCTTCATAGGCCAGTTCTATAAGATTCCCCTTTGCTGAAGCATATTCAGTGTGTGTGGGGTTTGTTTTTAGTTCCCTCTAATTCCTTCCTCATCTAAACAAGGCAAATCTGGTACTGCTTATTTGCTGTGCGGCATTACAGTATTGGTGTTTTCACCAGGCTGTACTTGGCTTTTAACTAAGGTCATTTGGAAATGGTCTTCAACACCCAGCTCCTTTGCTTTTTAATGCTTGCCAATTTAGCGTTGTATTCAAAGTGATTAATTAGTTTGTGGTGAAGGTTTATTAGGTAATCTTTCTGTCAATCAACATTCAGTGTGATCTCAGTGCTGAGCAGAGAACATCAAGTGATTTTATGAAGATGGGGGAAATGATGTTTTCATTGCATACAAAAACGGAGACACATGCAGCGGTGGAGGGCGGTGGGCGCAAAATCACATGAAAGGCTCAGAAAGGATTTTCCTCCTTTAGAATCAGGAGAAAAGAAACATTTGTTTTCTGTTTGTATTAATTTGACCTTCCACAAGATTTTATCCATCTGATTCTCAATTGGTTTTTACTTTGTACACAAACAGACAAATTCTAACTATATAAAGCCAGAGTAATTAGGCCAACGTAATTTACCGTACTCCAGTGGAAGGTACCCCTATTCCAGACTTCATTCAGGACCTTCTGGGAGGGGCTACTGCTGGCTGAGCTGGTGGGAGAGTGAGGGCCTAGGTTTTGAGGATTGGGCCCTAGGTAACATGACCAAGGTGTACATAAGTCTCTCTCTTTCCACCCCCACCCTGCCCCCAGAACACCCCTTTGGGGGACTTAATCCTCTGTAAATTACACAAACCTAAATTCCACTGGCTCAGCCGAGATGAGAGACTTATGTCAGTGAATCCCCCTGCTCAAAAAAACAACAAAACTTATTTCATGTGAGACTTTCCACTTTTGAATTTTCTTATAAACCAGATTGACTAGTGATACTAGGAAATGATAATGATAATAATAATAAGGAATAATTTTATTATTTATATGGTGCCCAACTGACTGGGTTACTGTGAGCGGCTTCCAACAAATTGAAACACCAAACATTAAAAACTTCCCTCTACAGGGCTGCCTTCCGTTATCTTCTAAAAGTCAGATACCTTCTGCTGTGACTCTGCTTGTTTGTTGTTTGATAATCTGGAACTATCGATTTGTAGGCACCAGTAGTGCATCTGTTCTCCTACTGTGTTGCACTCTGGTCTAAAGGAGAAAAGTGGGGAGGGATGGTCCTATCTTTGGACATCCTTGGATGTTCTTCTAGGCAAGCAAAATCCCTGCGTGAAGCAAAGAGGCATGTCATTAGAGAAGGCTTCTTGCTTAGCCATTTTCTGACATTGGTGTTCTGAATACACACCAACACAAGAGCATTCAGTCAAGCAGTCTCCCGCCTACAGGATGGCCCAGATTCTATGTAAGCCCCAGACTGTAAACTCATAGGGTGTGTGTAAAGGACAAAACAGAAAAGGGCAGGGAACAGAAATCATCAGATCCAAATGTGTGAGCGTATTCCATAAATGCTGCCCCTATATTCATGCTTATTCATGTAAAACAAGCTCCAATGCCCGGTGATATGGGTTGGAATGTTTTCTGTTTTTATTGGAACAATGAATAGATACCAACTGCAAACAAATATTAGGCAAGCATGGCAGTTCAAAGTGTTCAGCTTTGGGCTGTTTACTAAATACAATTAAAACACACAGGCTATTTTAGACCACATCAGAGATTTTCTGTTGCATACCACTCTATGCAAATTGCATAGGGAAATTTCCCAAATATTTTCCGATACACATTTTTTCAGGAAAATCACTTCACTGCCAGTGCATTTAAATGCATATATAGCAGAAATTAACTGGTGATTGTTTTCATCTTCATTCTTGCTAAATTTCTGCCTGCCATGCATAGCAGCCTTGCCAAGAGGGAAAAAAATCAGCAGCTTTAGGTATTTACAGTTAGATGACTTATTACATTTACCTTTACAAAAGCATTGCAATAAAAGAAGTGAGTTAACCCAGTGAGACACACATGCAGCTTCTAACACTGAATGGGCTTATTACCAGAGCAGGAAAAAGCAGGGAAAATATAGAACTAACAGTCTTAATGCTCATGTGTATTAAGACCAGGACTGATAAAAGCAAATACATTTTCCTTTTTGGATAAAGATGTACCACAGACAGCATGTTGTCCCTGGGTAGGCAGGAGATGTTGCTACTCCTTGCATGCCTGTAGTAGATAGATGGTACGTATGGCAATCTAACTGCAACATCCTGCCTGAATATGAACAACAGATTTGTCAGTGTGTGACAGGCTGACAGCCCAGCTCCCAGCTGCTTGTCCACTGTTGTTAAATCAGTACCTTGTCTAAGTGTTCACCAAAGAGGCAATCTGCTTCCTCCATTCGTACAGGCAGGTTGCCAGTTAAAAACAAGTAATGGCTTTAGGCTGCAGTGCCATAATGCATTGAAAAGATGCAATCTAAACCTTTGTGTGCTCCTTAGGCAACACATAGCAGCACTGGAAGTTCAAACTTTTTTTTTCCAAAACAACAAAGACAAGTCTAAATGGAATCAATGAAAGGCAACCATGAGAATTTAAAATCAGTGATTTAACTAATCGAGGAGAGAAAGTACAGTTTGATTTGGAATCGGGAAAAGAGCCATATCTAATGTCAGTAAAGGATAAATTGCATTCTTTGTGAAATGATCATTGTGTATAAAAATTAGTTCTAGTCTGGAATGTGGCATGCTAAGCTTAAACTGGAAAAAAAAATGTAAAATACAAAGTGGATCATGCAGTTACATTAAATTTGGGTTGACACAAAATTACTTGCTGTTTTCTGTGAACATTTTTTTTGCAATGATATAAAGCACTTCTTTTTTCTGGTGCCTTTTGGCAATCCTTGCATAAATGTTCGCTCATTTCTTGAAATTGCTTTCACTTTCAGTGTTGCTCATTTGCCTTCAGTGATGCCAGTCTGAAGCCAAATCTGATTGGCCATGATCATATTTCCTAATGCCCAGTGATGTCATTATGTCAGACATAGACATTCTTTTGTTCTCTGATTAGGTGGGATCATTCCTGTGCTGAATTTAGGGAAATAAATGGGTGTGGACAAGGAGGTGGACTTTGGTATTTCAAATTTCAGCAGCGCCCTGTCTGAGCCCAAAATTTGGCACCCCAGCACTTCTCATCTGCTCAATTCACTATTTCATAGCTGCGACGCCCTGCAGCGCTCCCTAGGCTTAGTGCCCACTGCAGCAGAATCAGTTGTGCTGCCCTAAATCTGGTGGGCAAGCAGCAGCTAGTGGAGAAATCAATACTGATGAAGCAATACTCAAAGGGAACAAAAATGGAATGATCATGCAAAGTTTTACAGGAAATTCAGTACTTTCACAATTAAAGTGGGATTTCTATTCCATGCTTTAACAAGTTTTGATCCAAAAATATCCAGTGCAGCTTTTTAAAAAATGTCCTCTCTCTTTGGCCTCAAATGCCTTTAAAATTCAGAATGGAAGCATTGCTGAAACTATGCTCACGATATATTGGGAAAATATAAGTATACAAACCAGTCTCAAAATGTGAGATGCTACTAAAATTTGTTAGACAAGACCCATTGTGGCAGAACTCCATACGTGGCTGTAGCACGTCAGTCAAAGGCAGCCACAAAGCAGCCCTTGACATAATGATCAATTATTGAAGGATTTACACCATAGATTGCAACATCTCATTCTTAGCAGTTATGGTCCACTGAGTCATAAATAAGATATATTTAAGAGTCCCTAAGTACACATTTTTACAACAGACCCTGTTGGCTCAGGAGGAGCCACTAAAAGCTATTGAACCAATAATCACCACAGTCTTCATTCAGGTTCACTGTAGATTGTAGGATTTACCACGGCGTTAACAGGTATCCTTGTATTAGCTCTGTGTTCAGTTAGATGGGCATGGCTTAGCTTTCAGATTTGCATCTCCATCATCATTGGAACACTATAAAATACTCTATTGTGCTACAAGAGATTTTTCGTAGTCTGCAATGTAGCATCGGAGAAAGAAGACTACAAGAAGAAGAAGAAGAAGAAGAAGAAGAAGAAGAAGAAGAAGAAGAGGAGGAGTTTGGATTTGATATCCCGCCTTTCACTCCCTTTAAGCAGTCTCAAAGCAGCTAACATTCTCCTTTCCCTTCCTCCCCCACAACAAACACTCTGTGAGGTGAGTGGGGCTGAGAGACTTCAAAGAAGTGTGACTAGCCTAAGGTCACCCAGCAGCTGCATGTGGAGGAGTGGAGACTCGAACCCGGTTCCCCAGATTACGAGACTACCGCTCTTAACCACTACACCACACTGACTCTCGCTGGATTTTCTCGCTGAATGGTAAAGATGGCCCTCTCTTTTCTATTAATTTTTCAGCTGCTATTAATAATAACTATAAAGTCTGAACTTAAGTAACTCACGCTCTTCCTTGCCCCAGATACTACAACAATACATTCAGTATTTAAAGTTTCCTTCAAAGCTCTGTTTGTTAACAAAGTGATTTAGATGTAAACTCAAATGAAATTCATAAGGCTTCTATGTAATATTTTGCAATAAAAAAAATCTGTTGAAGTTTTCCACAGAAAGAGAACAACTAAAATGAGCATGAAGGGTGGAGATGCAGCATCTCTTTACTTACGTTTCGATGTAGGGAATAATTTGGCCATTCACTGTAATTAGGTGTTTGCCTTAGAATCAATGTGAATTAAAATTGATTTTGTGTTGTACTTAATTTGTACAATTTAGACCTCCAAATTGTTTCTTTTTTAGCCTTTTCTTTCTCTCCACCACCACTCTGGAAATTCCTGGCTTCTGTCTTCCTTCAGCATTTTGATGTAAAGTTCTGAACAGCTGGCTACTTTTCTTGTTGCTTGGAAGTTTTATCTACTGAGCTGCTACAGCTGTCTCTGAGTCTACAGCTTGCCACTGAGTTATCCCTGTATTTGCTGTGTAAGGCAGGCATATGTGGAACAGCCAATAGTGTAACGGAAGAGAAACACAAGAAACCCACTTCTGGCACTTTCCCCAGGCCATTTCTAGTGTTCTTGCTAGCATGTAGAACAGGCAGCTTTCTGTTTTAAAAATTCCAGCCTTCTAGGTAGGAGAGGCACTGAGACTAGGAATAAAAATCTGGAGGGTCCAAGCACAGGGTCCAAAAGGTTACTGGGTTTTCATACATAAACACTGCCAGACCCGACAGAGCAATTGCATGGGCCAGTTGGCAATTGTCATGATGGGTCAAGAACAGGGATAGGGAACCTGCAGCCTTTCAGATGCTGTTGGATCCAACTCCCATCAGCCCCAGTCATCATGGCCAGTAGTTAGGGATGCTGGGAGCTGAGCCTGGCAACTTATGGAAGGCTACAGGTTCCCCATTTCAGGTCAAGAAGATCCTAATAGGCTTCAGTTATGGGTGTACATGTGGCAGCCCATCAGTGTGCAAATGGTACTCCTCTTGCATAGCAGTTTCCAAATGGTTGGGCAACTCTGCACATAGAAAGCAATTTTACATGTGGCACTTTCCCTCCATTGAAATGATTATGGGAGCTCTTGTTACCAGAGAGATATTGGTGTGTGGTGGACTAGAACATTCCTCCCTGACCTGATGCATTCAAAACATCGTTCGACCAGAACTTCCATTATTCCTGACCATTGGCCATGCTGGTTGGGATTTTTGGGAAATGGAACTCAGAACTTCTGGAGGGTACGAGGTTGGGGAAAGCATGCGTATTCACCCCCCCCCCCCAAAAAAAATGTATTTTCAGAATTCTTATCCATTTTAGTGGATTGCAATCTACAACTGTGTAACCACTTGGAAGCAAGCCCCATTGAACCCAATGAAATTTCTAAGTAGACATATCTAGGATTGTACTCTTAGTTACTGAATGGTTTCACGACACTGTAGTGGAGAAGTCATAATACACAAATATAATATTAAAAGCAAAAAATTGTTCCTGAAATGGTATTTATACCAGATGAAACTCTGATTCACTAAATAACAAATTGCGGGACCGATAATAGTATAATAAGAAATAGGAATATTTTTTTCTTCTGTTTTTCTTCTCAGAAATCCTTTTTATTTTTAAGCAGATAATTTTACTTATAGCTTTACAGCAACCCAGATTTAGAGATAATTTCCTGTGAGCTTGATATTATGAATCCTATTTAAGTATGCTTAAGATCTCTCACTTAGAGTTAAGTGGCAGAAGAAAAGGCAAAATTGTCTTTGCAGATGTTGAGAAGAAATTCATTGCAGGCAATCATCATTTAATATCCAGTGCTGACTTTTTGAACAAGTGCTTTCGCTAAATGATAAATCAAATGAGTTGGCACTAACAATAATCTCTTAGAATATGAATGAGAAAAGCAAGAATATTAAAACAATAGAAACATTAACACACAAAACCCAGCCATTAGGAAAGGAATGGCATTGGGAAAATTAGCTGTTTCTTTTAGTGCATCTTTCTGCAACAATGCCTGGAGCACACACATTCTTAGTGGGATTCTTAGCATGCGCATTCATGCATGTAAATGAGTGTTGTCTGTACAACTCCCCAACTGGCCAACCCAATCCTACTGGTGGGGCTATGTGCACTGCTTGGGGGGGGGGTTCATTTTTTAAGCAAATTAATATCTAATAATAATAATAATAATTTTTATTTATATCCCGCCCTCCCCAGCCAAAGCTGGGCTCAGGGCGGCTAACAACAGTCAAAATAGTTCAACATTCTAAAAACATTCATTATAAAATTAATTAAAATCAAATTAATGGCAACCATCAAGCAAAATTCTGTGTAGGTTGCCAGAGGAGGGGGTCAGGCTGCGCCCTGACCAAAGGCCTGGTGGAACAGCTCTGTCTTGCAGGCCCTGCGGAAAGATGTCAGGTCCCGCAGGGCCCTAGTCTCTTGTGACAGAGCGTTCCACCAGATTGGAGCCACAGCCGAGAAGGCCCTGGCTCTAGTTGAAGCCAGCCTAACCTCTCTGAGGCCTGGGACCTTGAGGATGTTATTATTTGCAGACCGTAGGTTTCTCTGTGGGGCATACCAGGAGAGGCGGTCCCGTAGGTACGAGGGTCCTAGGCCGTATAGGGCTTTAAAGGTTAAAACCAGCACCTTGAACCTGATCCTGTACTCCAGCGGGAGCCAGTGCAGCTTGTATAGTACTGGATGAATATGATCTCGCAGCGAAGACCCCATAAGGAGTCTTGCCGCGGCATTTTGCACCCGCTGGAGTTTCTGGGTCAGTCTCAAGGGCAGCCCCACGTAGAGCGAGTTACAATAATCCAGTCTGAAGGTGACCGTCGCGTGGATCACAGTGGCTAGGTCAGGGCGAGAGAGATAAGGAGCCAACTGCTTAGCTTGGCGGAGATGAAAAAATGCCGCCTTTGTTATAGCTGTAATCTGTGCCTCCATAGAGAGGGAGGTATCAAAGATTACACCCTAATTAAGTTAGCCAGGATTGGATTCAGTCCTTGCCCCTGCCCCCAGTTCTCCTTCCTTACTAAGCAAAGGATTGGTGGGGTTTCATCATTGCTGTTATTTTTAATAAAAAAAACACACAGATTTTTGTTCCAGCCCGTATCCAAAAACCTAGTAGCACTCATTTTGAGAACCCTGCTCCTAAGAGCAACTTGCATTGCTGACAAATCACGTTTCCCCTGGTGCAAGAGACAGCAATGTGTGTCCCCAAACGGAGGGTGGGATTGTTGGGTGTCCAACAGGGATTAGTGCACATTTCTCTGAGCTGGAATGTGCACAGACTTGCACATATGTGGGCCCCTAGTCAGATTTATGTTATATGTTGGATCCAGAACTCTCCATGTTAGGTCTGGCTGGGGCTGATGGGAGTTGTAGTCCTAAACATCTGGAAAGCACCATGTTGACTATCCCAGTCTACGCTGGTGGGCAGTGGCCCAACAAGGTTTCAGGCATGGGTGTCTCCTAGCCGCATCTGAAAATGCCAGGGTTTGAACCTGCAACCTTCTGCATAAAAAGCATATGCTGTGTCACTGAACTATGGCGCTTCTCCATGGCAGGGGTTGTGCACACACTGGCATGGGTATTGACAGGATGTGTGTGTGTTTGTGCAGGAAGAAAGAAAAAAACTGAAGCAGGGAGCAGGCTAACTTCTCAAAAATGAGAACAGTGCCTGGACATAGTGTCTCAAATCTCAAGTTTTACAAATGCTAGAATATTTTTTTTTAAAAAAAGCAAGCAAGCTGGGAATCTGGGGATTATGGTTCATCTGAGGAAGGATTCCCTCTTCCATTAGGATGCCCATGCACACTGCATTGGCTTCTCAATCAGGATTTCAGCCCATGTAAAACTCTCTCTCTCTCAAAATGGAACAGCCCTGCTGAATCATCTCAAGGATCACTCTAGTACCCCATTTCATGTACTGGCCAGCTTGTGGTTTGTAACCTACCATCTGGCATACAACAAGATAGATGTCCTTCTGTTGGGTCAGGTGGATTGGCTAAGGTCTGAACAAAACTGGCCTCCCAAAATCTTCTCTCCAAATTGCAGGAGGTGAAATTTGGGTAGTTAGGTAGATTCACCAGATATTCTCTGGTGGGATGTGGGCAGAGTTCACCAAAAGGTTTTAGATGGTTGAAAAACAAAACTCACAGGAAATTTCTCAGAGAATTCCTTTCCAATGAATTTTGATTAGTTGTGCCAAACATTCTTCCACTTAGTGACATAGTTTGTGTGTTCACTAAATATTCTCTCTGTGTGTTTGTACATGTGTGTGGAAAAGAGTGGGAAAAAGAAAAGGAAAAAAAACAGATTTGTCACGTAATGTTCAAATCTTTTATTTAGAAGCCCCCAAAACACCTTGCTCTGAGAAGGGCTTCTCCTATTCTTCCTCCTTAAATTTATTTACACTCTGCCTTTGCGCCTGGGTGCTTGGCGCTTTCTCAGTGCCTAGGCAAGCTAGCAGGTAAGTGGAGGTAGGCAACTAAACGGATGGGAACTGAGCTTATTCCAAGCTGTCCCCATGCACCATCACCCAGCCACTGTGATTACGGGACCTCCAGCTAATGCCGGTTGAAATAGGATTCATCTACCAATCCCGTCAGCTTCTGTACATGGTATTGGAGAAGTGTATCACTTTGTCCTTAATCTCAGGGAGCAAGCTTTTTTGGGACCAGCCCTTCTTTCACGGAATAATAATGCAAATAATCTACTTGCCACCATGTGGTAGTTTTCCCCAGAAAGAGGAAATGAGCCTAGACAACAGCATGGAGGTGTTAAACTCCCTGCACTGTTTCCTGTATGTGACAGTATAGTCTAGGCCAGGCCTCAAGAAAAGCCATGTATTGATTTGGTTGTCCAATTCAGGAGGGGGAGCAAGGTTACCTCATTAGCTACACACCGCTTTGGATAAAAGATTTAAAATGATACCAGTCATTTATAATATTCACCTGCATCAACCTCACGCTTATTATAACTATAATCTAACCTGTAATACCTGACCTAAAACTGTAAATCTTTAAGTGATTACATGGTCAGGGAAGTTCAGGCAGATATAATTTAATCATTTCAGAGCAGATTTAGCTGTAGGCTGGTTGCTTAGGCTGCTGGCACCTAGTCATATTTATGACACATTTAAATAAGAATAGCCAAAAAATGAATCAGACTTGACTTTGATGCAGGTAAGCATTTAGCAACTGCCTAATTGTATTTATCCGTGACAGAATCACAATAGAATGTCTTTATTAGATCTCAGTTCCAGAACATGGTGTACTTCTGCATCTCTCCTGGACCCTGAGCAGACCTGCAGGAATGCTGATGAATTTTGTTGCCGCTAGAGTTTAGAATAATAATAAAACATTCTTAATCTGGTGTGCATTTTGCTGAACATGCTCTAAAATAAACCAAATGGGGGGCCGTGCTTAATTCAGATGGTCTAAAAATAATAATGCAGGAAGCACCTTGAACCCTGTCCTCTGGTTCCGCATTTCAAAAAAATGACTTTTCTCGTTGCAGTTGCTGTCCTGGGTTTCTTTGAGAGGAAGGGTGGGATGTAAATTTAATAATAAATAAAAAAGAAATATTTTACTTTATTTTATTTTATTGAAGATTCTTATATTTGTTAAGATTTCTTCTATTTTATATGTTAAGATTCTAATGGGTTCCATTAAAAATAGCAGTTTCTATACAATAATTCAAAAAAAAAAATAGCAAAATATAAGATACAGTTAAAACATCAGCAATAGGCCAACAAAAGAAGTTAAAAGGATACAGTTAATATGATGCATGTAGAGACTAATTCGGACAATCCAAAAGATTGATAAATCAGGAAAGGCAAGATCCTATCAATGTTGTGGCATTTTGTGCCATTTAAGCACAGGATAGGGAGCTCCACATCTGGGGTGCCACTACAGATAAGGCCCTACAGGTCTCTCCACATGTTGGTGAGACAATGAGCAGAGTCCCTCTCCCAGCCACAGAGCATGGCTTGGCTGATGTGGAGAAATGTAGTGCAGATTCCACTGGACAGGTGTTACCTGTCAATGCACTGAAGTGACAATCCTCTTGTGGCTACATTCTGTACTAAAATTTCCAGACTGTCTTCAAGGGCAGCTCAATGTAGAGTGCCTTACAGTAGTCTAAATGGAAAGAGATCAGAGCATGCAAAATTTTACTGGAGTGCACAGTAGCTGTTTTTCCTGCTGCAAGGAATAACAATTGTGCAATGTAGTTTAGAGATCCCTAGGCTAATATAGCTCAGGTGGTAAAGTATGGGACTCTTAATCTAAGGGTCGTGGGTTTGAGCCCCACAGTGGGCAAAATATTCTTGCATTTCACGGGGTTGGACTAGATGACTTTCATGGTTCCTTTCAACTCTCAGTGAAGTATACTGTGTGAGGTGATTGCTTTGTTTTTTTTAAAGTGTGGTGACATTTTTGCTGGTGCCATCTATCGCCACTCCCCCTCCTTCCATTGACAAGGTGCTCCTCCGTGGGCTTCTGGTGGGGCTGGGCACCACAAAAACACTGGTATGTTTTCTGGTATGCCAGAAAACATGTATCTCAAAAACACTAGCCACGTTGGCTGTGCTTTACCTTCACAGCTGGAGGCAGCCAGGCTGCCAAATACCAGTTGCTGGAATACAGGAGAGACAGCTATTGTGCTTATCTTCTGTTTGCTGGTTGGCCTGACAACACTGGCTGCCAATTAGTTTCCACTGTCTGAGGCACTTTCTTGTGTGCCCTCTCCCCAAGAGGCTCAGAGGGTGGCAACCTGAGACCTCAAGGCCTATTCCGTGGTGGCTCCCAGTTTGTAGAATGCTCTCCCCAGGGAGGCTAATCTGGCCCCTTCATTACATATCTTTAAGGGCCAGGCAAAAACATTTTTCTATAATTAGGCCTTTGGCTGATCAAACATTCTATGGCCTATGTGGGAGAGAGGTTATTGGGTTTTGTTTTGTTTTTACAATGCATTTTGTGTTTTCATTTTGTATATTTATGTTGTGAACCACCCTGTGATATTCAGATGAAGAGCAATATTGTACAAATGTAATAAAAAATAAAATCATAATAATAACAATAGAGGGAAAAGACACCATCTCCAGTATGGATGCTTTCTGGGAGCAATAGGAGCCTGTTGTCCCAGGACAGACCATGAAGACTATCTAGTGTGTGACAAATCAACTAAGAGCCAGCATGGAATTATTTTGAATCCCATTGCGGTGACCCCTTATTTTATATTATTTCACTCTCACACTATATTTGTGAGACATCCATCATCCAGTAAGCTTTGTGATAAAACAGAAACTTAGACGTGGGTCTAGTCGCAACTCTAAAGAAATAGAACTATTAATGCTGGCAAGACTGGGTCTCTGAAGGATAGATTCTACGTTTGTAAAGTGATGCTTGTCAGTTAAGAAAATACTTATTTGAAAAGGCTTGTGAGTAACGTTAGTGCCGATGTGTATTATTTAACCACATGCAATGGTCACTAACCACTGGAGATTCGTTTCAGCAACTGCATGCCCAACTATTTATATTCCTTTAAAGCGGGCATGTGCAGATGTTCCTGGTGGATGGTGCTCCTTATTTATCACCAACAGAAGAGACAGCCCAATATTTCATCTGATGAGCTATTATGGCTTTAGTGAACCATCTCTTAACCAGAAGCCTTTAACACTGTCTGGGGTTGTCTTTAATGCTTTTCACACATTTTCTGAGTTTTAGCATCTGACTTAAGTCTTCTGTTCAAAAGACTGGGCATAAAAACTGGTATAATGGAACCACTATTATTTTTTTTATCACCACCGCCTTTGTTATTGGAGATCTAATGACAACAGCTCTGTCTGCATCTCAAGTGCCCGACTTGCGGAGGGGACAGAGGCTCTTTCTGTGAGCCTTTAATGTCAAATGTTGAGCTGCTTCCAGAAATAATGCACTTTTAGCAATGGTAAGCCCGATATTTTTAAGAGGGCCACTGGAACATTATAGCTTAAAACATTATTTTAGGAGACTGGGAGGGGGTGGGTGGAATCCCTACTCCCCCCCCCCCAATCCCCTTTGTTTTAAATACCTTCCTTGTTACAAATTTGCTAGTTATGAAAAAGAGTGAGGAAAAATGCTATTTGCTTTTGGTAATCGGATTCAGTGGCATCTAATCCTATATCGTATTTATGGCTGTGCTAGCTATTCAAAATTAAAATGAACCTTTCATCCATGTGTATCATAAATGGGCATTTATCAGGATTATATGATTTTGCAATCCATCTGAATATGTAACCGGAATTTGTTTTCTTTCCGTTTCACTATGTAATTACCATGCGACAATAACAAAAGTGACATGTTTGAAGAACAGATAAAATGCTGTAAATTGGCCAGTAATGGTGATATTTCCTCATCTTCTGAAAAACCCATTTATTCTCTCTCTCGACAAATCAAGGCATTGTCAGCCCGCACTCATCTTGTGGCCGGAGGGGCCCTACCAATTTCTAGATGTAAGTGAATACTGGAATGCAGATGAGGCCTACTAACTAAGGCTTTCAACTCAGGCAGCTGGTCTTAGCTTGCCTCAATTTCTAAATCATCCATAATGGGGCCAGGACCTCCGAAGCACTAAAAAGAGCGAGCTGACATGCTGGACAAACTGTTAATTTTTTTTCCTGAAGAAGCTGCTATATTGCACATCTGTCACTGCTATGCAGACAATTACTCACAGAGTGGAAAAAAATCTGCTGCTTGTTTCTAGTGTAGTTGTTAACTGACATAATGGCGAAATACAATGGTTTAGGAGAGGCATAGAGAGGGTTTCCCTCCTCCCTTTTAAAAAATTCTCCTCAGTTGTTTTTTCCATTTTGAATGCTTCTGTATTCTGGAACATTCCACATATGTAACAGCCCAACACCAAGGCTATGAAACAATAGTCACAGAGCTGGTTAAAAACATTTGGGGTTATCAACCTCAGCTTTCCCTCTCTCCTCTAAACATTCACATCATGCATTAGTCATTATTGGCGGTTTTTAAAATAACTGTATAGTTTATAAAAAGGCATTTCCACATACAAAGCTTTGAAATTCCAATTGACAGAGGGTATTTAGTGTAAAAGACATCTTTTGTCAATAATCTCCTTAATTTGAGATAATTGCTAAATCTTTATTACATAAGTGGATATTTTTATTGTACTTAAAAATAGGTTAGTATTAAAAAAATTGAACAGGGTAATAAATAATCTAGCCATGTTATTCTTCCACCCCACCCACATAGCTAATGGGGAGAGATCAGGGTTTGAATAGTCCTGTACACATGGGAGAAATGAACTTATAGGAGATAATATGGCAATTTGAATGTGAGATAACTGGGGGATCTTCCATTCAGTTGTTCACTGCTTTCAACAAGAAGGAAGGTGGGGAAGAAGAACTGATGGTGCCAAGAGATGGGGAGAAAGCCTTTCCTCCTCCCAGGAGGGGAGGGGTTGTGAGCGGGATACGATTCCCCTCCGCCCCCTGCTTCAACTCCAGGGCTGGCGCCACGCCCCTCCCCAGTTGGGCACCCAATAGGGAAGCTCGGTGGGGGCGTGGCTTGCTCCTCAAACGCAGCCGCGCCAGCCATCCCCACCATTGCACACACATTTTCTTCGAGTCACCCACCCTCCACTCCCTTTAGATTAGCTGTTCCTGAGATTTTGCTAAGGACCTCTGGTTGGTCGCCCTGTTTAACCAGGAGGCCTGGTAGGAGTTTTTTCAAATTGGCTAAATTGGCCCGGCCTCTTGGTTTTTCCCGCCTACCTCGTAGCAACCGTCACAACTTTCATGGTAGTTGGCGGTTAGGCATTGGAATGTGTTGTTGGTGTTTCGGGGGGCAAGGTGTAGCCATCGCCTTCCCCAACAATTTTGGGTATTCTGCTAAAGGAATCCGGCGGTCGTGGATCTTGTCCGATGCCCGTGTGGCAGGGGTCCATGGCACAACCCTCGGTGACATTAGGAAGAGAGCCTATAATTGTATTAGCATCAGCAGGCTTCCCCTACTGGTGGTTAACCCCTCCTCAGACTCACCCCTCTACGAGTGGGTGGAGTCTAATATTCCGTGGTCCAATGCCTAAGCCAATACCTTCTCACATGCTGTAATCAATAAAGTTGTGGCCTTTGCCTTACCCATTAACCTTACATTCTGTGTCCACGTGTCTTTATTCCCCAAGCGGGGATCAGGTCCTCAAATCACAATCCCCTGTTCCTGTTCCTGATCTGTCCCTGAAGTTAATCACAAGGAAATGGGCTAAAAGGCCAGAAACACTGGAAAGACGTGCTATATTCATTGGTAGGGAAACGAGTCAAAACATTCCAATTGCAAGCCAAAGCATAGCACTGTAAAGAAATCATGCACACTCTGAGTTTCATTGAAGCTTTTATTATAAACATCCTGACTGGGACACCCAAGTTAAAATAACCACTCAGCTCTAATGCCTGCCCCCCCTCTGAAAAAAACCTACTTCACAGGATTATGGTGAGTCAGGGATAACTTTGCATGTTTCTCTGAGCTCTCAGTAGAGGAAGGGAAGATAAAAATGTAATGGTGTGTAACATCTATGTGTGATGTCTGCACGTTCGTTTTGCAATTAAAAATTAGAACATTGTGCAGCTGGAAGCAAAGCCCTGCCTGACAAAAGCCAGCACAGCTGTAAAGGTCTTGCTCCATTTGGACTGAAATCAGAATTTCACTCTGGTTCTCATTCTGAGTTAAGTGGGAAGTTAAAGTGCCTAATGCCGCCGCCGATGTGTTATCAGTTAGGTACAGTGCGGGTATTTCACAGATATGGGAAAACTGTTCCCCCCAGTGTTGTCGGACTGCATCTCCCATTGGCCCATCCCTAATCACTGGCCACTCTGGCTGGAACTGAGAGGAAATGGATTCAAGCGAAAACTGGAGGGCTACAGGTTACCGACCCCTGCTTTTAAAGAGGTGTTGGGCAGCCAGATGTTGTTGGAGTAGAATGACCACCATCCTTGACCAATAACCATGTTAGCTTGAGGCTTGTGGGAGTTGCAGTCCGACAACAACTGGCTACTCCTGGTGTAAGGGGCTGGAGCATATGGCTCCACAGACTACTACCAAGCAACTCATGGTTAACATGGCAATCCATAGTAAAGCAATCAGCCTTTGGCATCAGCCCAGCTCTTGTCAAACTTATAAAGAACTGAAGGCTATTCTTGTAAGCTACCCTGTGTACTATTGCAGCACTGCCTATCTGTCGAGTCAGAGCTCAGCTTGGGAAGTCACATGATTAATAATAGAAAGTTAACCAAGCCAAACAAGTTCAACCAAGATAGGAATGATAGAGAAATATCCCCTAGTACAGGCATCCCCAATCTTCGGCCCTCCAGATGTTTTGGACTACAATTCCCATCATCCCTGACCACTGGTCCTTTTAGCTAGGGATCATGGGAGTTGTAGACCAAAACATCTGGAGAGCTGCAGGTTGGGGGTGCCTGCCTTAGTTAATAACCAGAATGAAATAAGGGGAATCAGTGCTTTTTTCTTAAAAAAATGTTTAGGGGTACTCTCATTTTCCTACTCATATTGAAATACTGCCCCTCAATGAGGCCAAACTTAGATTCACAAAATGTTTAGGGGTATGTGTACCCTTGCGTCCCCCCCAGAAAAAAAAGCACTGGGGAGAATGTTGGTGTATTGGTTCTGTATTACCTTTGCCCTATAAGCCAACTGTAGCACTCATTAAGAATTACTCAGAATTACTCATTAAGAATTACTTATGCTTTCAGCAATCCTGCCAGTTTTCATTTACTATGTATTAATGTGGCTCATGATTAGCCTCTTGGTGAGTTGCTGCTCTTACGACATAGCCTAAGATGAGAAACAGGAAAACAGTTTAGAAATGGCTCACCTGTTGATTTAGGCAAGGGTTGAATGTAGGAGGGAAGAGATCAGGGTGATTCCTTCTTATATCCACAGCTACAGTTTTCTAACCAGAATGCACAGGCAAAAATGCACCTACGTTTGTTCCAGCTACAACGAAACACAAACATTTCCCTGAAAAAGTTGACAAGGAATCGAGTCTCATTGTTCCGCTGCAAATGCAGCGATGTCTGAATCAGGGGGATGATTTATGCTGTCTGACAATTCAAAGACAGGAGACAACTCTAATGTACAGATAAAACCAAAAGTGGCAATAGTAGATCATCACACTGACAGTTAATGGGACTGACTCGCTGGAGAGAAATCTGGATCTACTTAAAATGTCAGGTGTGTAAAGTAATGAGTCTGTGCTTAGTAGGAGACCTCCAGAAGGAGCCTTCATGGTCCACCCGTCAGTTGAATATATATTACGGCAAACCTGTTAAATCAATGAGTATTTAATACCTAATGACTTGGGGTTTTTTTCTTTGAAAAAGACTCATTCTTACCCCTAAGGCAACTTGTGTGATTCTAACAGATCAAAAATTTCTTAGAATGCAATCAATGTTATTGGAAGGATTAATATAACAACAAAAACTATAGTCAGATTCCATCTATTTGAAAGAAGTCTGTGGATAAAGAAATGAATGACCAATTGCCAAATGCTGCAACCTTCTTCAAACTGTAGGAACCTCTGCATGGGAGTATTTTTAAATGACAGGAACTCTAGGTGAGAAAACTAGTGAGATTCTTGAGACTAGTCACTGCATTCTTATTATCATGCGGATGCACTTGAATCAGTCATCGAAGGGTGCCCAACCACCACCAGAAATAGGTCATATTGCTGGCATGAAACCTCCCCCTTCCACACGGAAGAAGCATGTGGTACTGAACATTATGGTAACACGGAGGATGCTTCAAGCATTCTCTCATGGGATAAAAATAATGCACAGCCAAGGTTTTAGTTGCACACCCCAGTCTTCACCACAATTCTCAGAGGAATAACATACATCATGGGTTTCCAAACTGGTGGCCTGTGGCATGTCTGTGAAGAACATTTATAATTTTAATTCTATGGAATTCGAATTGCAATGCAGTAAATACATACAATAGAAGAACAGAATCTATAAAAATGCAATTAAAATGATGCAGTAACTAGCATAACACATTAGAATTGCTATGACAGGCAGAGAAATTGTTAAGTGGCCCACCATGAGCCTCGGCACTTTTCAAGTGATTCGTGAAAAACAAGTTTGGGAACTGCTGGCATAAACTAAAACATAGGCTACTGATGGCTATAACCCTAAAATGTAATAGTGTGGATTTTAACTTTTTTCTAAGCCACCTGGAGACCCACTTCTGATTCAGCTACATTAGTCAAAAAACAGCATTTTAAATGTGTTATACACATGCAGCACCAGATGGTGCTATAGAGCACAAAACCTTTCTATGCGATTTCCCCCTTTTGTTATAATAATTTGATTTGTGACTTATAGCATTCCCCCCCCTTTGTGTAGATCCACCCCTATATGTTGACTATACCTCTTTACCCTTTAACATTTAAGGTATTTTGTTTTGTGCCCCCCCCAGTAGAATTTATAATGTTCTGTTCTGGCTGGTCACAGTTTTGAAACTTTAATTTCAGTGTGGATGTTGAGTCACTTTAAAATAAAAAACACATACTGAATTTTAAAAGGCAAAATGGAAGGGCAAATGGTAGAAAACAAGCTTATTACACAATGATCCCTCTACAGCAGAACATATTTGTACGCCTATAGTTTTTCATTTTAATCACAAAGTGGAGATACAGTGCTACATGCACAAAAAAAGTCAGGTTGATTATATATTAAATGCACATACAGTACTTTCATCAAAGCTGCATGTATGTACAGTAGTCTAGTATTACTTGGATGACAAATTAATCAAGTCTACTAGATGCCTAAATTATTACCCATCAGCCACCAGGGCTCCAGAGGATGTCAATTTATTACTCTAACAAAGAGAAAACGCCTGTTTAACTCTTCCATGTGGAAGCATCAGAAATACCTATGCTAGCATTTTAACACTGAGCATTGCAGCTTTGAATCAAAGGTAGGTATTTGCCTTGCAATAAATTATTCTAAAATCTAAATTACAACCCAGCTCATAATTCTTGAAGTTTTATGACTAAATCTCTAAACCACCCTCCTTTCCTCAGTTACACTGCAATGGTTGATCCCTAGATCTACTTACCTAAAATCACATTGCAAAAGGAAGCACAATTTGTTTGGGAGGGAAGCTACAAATTGTAGCACACTCTAGGGACATTTTTATAGTAGGATCACCATGTTACAGAATTCACTTTATGAATTACTGTGGCAAAGGCCATATTCCGGTAGCAGACAGAGCCAGACACCCACTCAGAGCGATTTATTTCTTAATAACTGAACTCATATTTACCTTCCATTTTATTCAAATAACTTTTAAAAATAAATAAACATGTTTATAAAAAGCTCTCCAACTCCCTTTCTTTATTTTGCCTGTGCAGAAGGCAAAACTCAGTAATGCCAGAAGAATGCAAACAAGGTTCAATAAATAGCTGAACAATAATTCCTTCTTTTCAGCTATTTGAAGTCTCAAGCTTCAAAATGTATTTGCACTCTCAAAATCATATGCATTTTTGCATACTTTTTGCATATTTGCAAGGAACAGAAAAGGGGAAGGACCTGAACATCAAAGCCTTTCTCACCTCACTGAGCAGCTGATCATCGGAAGGGGACCAGGGAGTTGGATGAAATTTGGTTCATGCCCGGGGTTCCCAACCTGAATTCGATCAAAGAGCAGTTGATGACAAAAGTCTTTGCCTGAGACACTGAGCAACCAATCAGAATAGATAATTCCGACCTTAGCAAACAAATACTGTCACCTGAATCCTATATATTTTCCCTTAACTCCTGCTTCTTCCTCTTAGTTACTTGGGACCTTTGTCTTTGGCCACTGCCTCATCATAACCCTTGTCATAACTGCTTCCTCCCTTTCCTTCCTTTCTACTGAAAACCAGTTAAGTGCCCATTCATATGATGACCAGGTGCAATGCAGTAGCAACTAATATATTACTGATACCACAGTGCCCAGGCAATGGCAGTTTTCAGGTTACAGTTTGTTACTAACTTGAAACCATTGAGAATTGAGTATTCCCCTATTCCTTATGTTTTGAGCATGGCAAAAAAGAAAAGGGAAAAAAAAGCAGAATTCAGAAACTGGAGTTTATTATTTAAGAGTACCTATTTTTTCAGTCACAAAAGCTGGTGTTATCTCTGCTGACTTTCTCCCCCCCCCCCCCCGGCACATCCCATTCTGGAAGATCCTTTGAAACTCAAGAGTGGCTTTTTGAGGGCAAAGTGGGTGGCAATGGGAATTGAGGAGCAGGAAAGCCCAATGGTGTAAGTGGTCTCACCCATTGTGTCTGGTAGGGAATGTTATTATGCCAATGATAGCAGGTGGTGGGAAGTGTGACATCTGAATAAAGCTTTATGCTGGCAGCAGTATATGAATTCTGAAGTGATTACTTTAGGGTACAGGTATGATTAAGCCAAGCTAACACAGTCATTGAAATAAACCTCCAGTCCAGTGATAGAAGGACTCTTTAATGAGATTGGTGTCAGCACAAAAGCAAGCCAAAATATTAAGTGTGAAATTATGGCTGTTGATAAAATTAAAGCACTTCCTGTTAGACAGTTTCAAATCCTTTCACCTTCTTTCAAGAATATGTGCCTGAGAAGCCTCCACCCTGGGCCACCTTTGTCACCACCGTGTTTGTTTTTTTTCAATTAAGAAATATCTCTCAAATTGTAACTATATTTCAGAGACTCTAATGTCCCATTTTAAATCCACTTAGCTAACAACAGGTTGGGATACACATTCACAGTGATTGGATAAATGACAGCAGTACAATTGGTTTAAAAACTTTGCTTTTAAAATAACACCACCTAAGATGCAACAACCAATTAAAATTGTACTCAAAAGATGTGTGTATTAGGGTGAGGGAGAGGAGGGTGGAGTTACATGCGGCAACTCATGGAATAATAAAGCTTGCTGTTTGTCATGCGTTTGTCATGCAAAATTGCATGCTGGGAAGCAATATGAGCTTTATGTTGTCTCATCTGCAAATATTGTATATCAAATTAAATATAAAATTAAACTGGCCTGAAATGAGGCAGAGTCATGAAGGCTGTATCTGGCTGCCACTGAGGCAGAGATGCAATCTTTTAGAAAGGTGAACTCTGTCACTCCTTCTTTCCTCACTAGAGTGCTGTTAAAGCAGCTCCGCATCTATGCTGCCTTGATGAACAATCTACCAAGACCTTTTTGGAATGGAAGGGAGATGTGCAGCAATGTCTAATACTATACTGCATCTGCACCATCTTATTAAGTAACACAGCAGCTTTCCATTATAATTGAAACGAGCAAAAGTGGCCTGTTCTATGAAAGGGTTGAGAAAGAAAAACTCAGGTGCACCTGTGCAGTTGGCAAGTCTTTAAAGGGATGGGGGGGGGGACGAATCCAATCAGTTCTTGGAAATTTTGACAATATAAATGGTCAAGACCACAGAAAATAAAAAAGTACAATTAAAAAGATTAGCACCATTACAGAGTTAGGGTTCAAACATCAGGACTGCCCTAATGGCTGGTCCCTTGCAGCTTTTAATAGAAAACATTGAGGCTTCTGTATTCAAAAGTGACGGTAAGAATCACTGGATGTTTCTGAGAACAGCTGAATGTTTTTAGTTATTTCAAAGTTGAAAGGTTGGTCGTCGTCTTGTCTGAACAGCAGCTGGAGTGCCTTTCGGTTAGCTGAATCCAAGTCCAAGTCCTTTTGGCCTCTGGATTGCTCGGATTGGTTCGGCTATCCCTTTGCCTTCTGGTCCAAGGCCTGTGCCAGGTGTCCAGCCCATACTTTGGAGCATCCTATTGCCAATGTTGCTATCTGAGATCGGTTGAGCATTTTCACCTACAAACCCTGAGATTAAAAGAAATACACAGCATTAATCAGGATGGCCATATGCAGAAGAGCAGGATAATCTCCCCGTAAGCCTTAAACCTTCTTATTCTCCTAATTTATCTAATAGGTTGCTAGAACAGGATGTCTTTGTGCACATCGACCTCAAGGTTGCATGTTGATCTGAGAATGTTACAGGCTAATTTTCCTTATTTGAAAGAGGAAAAAAGAATTATATAAATGCTTAACACCATGCATAATAACGTGTGTTGGAAATTACATTTCAGCATGACTCAAAGGTGGCAAGAACCATAGAAATGAAAACAGGGGAACCTGGTTGCATTAATCGTTGTTAAAGTATTGTTCAGCTCCCTTAAACTGCACATTTGTCACTAAAATCTTTGCAGCCTATATAATATTAAGTATTATGTGGTGATACTATTGGAGAGGCCAACATCATAAAAATCTAATCTATGCTAACTACCAGCTACTCCTGCCTGTGTCACACCCGTCTGTGGCTATGGGGGCACATGAGAGAACCCAGCTCATGGTGGCACTGGAGTCAGGCTGCCATGTAGATATTTGGATTAGGGTTCTCTCTTTTTGTCCTTTCCCACTTTCTGTGAGTTGTGCCGATGTGTTGGTGGACAGAGCTGTGCATGTGCCACATGGCCTGTCCTGAATATTCTAAGATACCTCAGGTGCAATTGAGGACACTGTCCTTTTTGCCTGATTTGAAATAAGGTGCAAATGCCAGTCCGCTCGGCTCCTGTATAAGAAAAGTGGGTTGCTGTCATCTTGTCCTGTGCCTCAGGCAGCAAATTGTCCTGGGCAGAATGGAAATAGGCGAGGAAGCCTAACAAGCTCAGCTTAACAAAGCTGTTGTGGGTCTCTCTTTGCTGAAAGTTGGATACAAATGTATAACAATGAGTACAAGAGAGTTAAGACAAGGGACTGGAAAAGTTAAAGTCTTATAATTGCTCTTTTTAACATTAACAGAAACCAGCATTTTATAAGGAATAGAGAGCTGAACACCCTGTTCTTCAAAATGTGCAACTTTATATAGTGGTGTTACTATTCTTGATGCCAGCCCCTCAGTGGAAAGTACGCAATTTTCTGTGACTGACAGGTAATTGGAAGAGTTTTGTTTTTAACTGATACTTAAGTACTTTAATATACAATATAATGAAATTTTCCTTCTCAACATAGGATATAATTATCAGAATTTGAAACTCCATGCATTTTGTTCCATTCGGCACCTATAAATATACAAGCCAAAAAGCAGCTTTGCTAATTGCATGCCAAGACTACTTACTGTTGCTCCTACTGTATTGCAAGCCCACCTGATCAAGTGCTGGATTTTTATGTGGATTCGCACTTGCTTTAACCCTAGCCTCAGCTATTAGAGCTCACTGAATGGTTTTCAACAAGCCACCCACCCTCGCAGCATAACCTTCCTTACACAATTGTTTTAAACACAAAATGAGATGTGCTAGGGATATAAAAGCGTACGCCACAGTGCAAAGGGTACAGAAAGAAAACAGGTTGGTGGGAGGTATCCAATTGTGTGCGTCCACTGGGAGAGCCAAGTTCTGCTCAGGCAACAGGCTTTTCTCTTCCTCTCCTACCTCCTGCAGCCCCCACTCTCATTACATCTGCTTTGGAGGGTTGGGACATATTTGTGAGCAGGGGTGGGGACAAAGGCAGGAGAGGAAGAGGAAATCCACTTGTGCAACACTGGGTATCATTCAATGTTTTTAATGATAACATGTTTAAAGGCAGGTGCTGCAACTCTCCAACACTTTGACTTTAACCCCGAAGGTGAACTCTTCCATTGTCTCTTGAGGCTGACAGAGGCCAACTACAGTTCAAAAGCACTTTTCAGTGGATCAAAGTCTGCTGTCATTGCATACTTACTAAAGGATAAGAAAACTAGTTCTTTCTTTTTTTTGGATTTGCTATCCCGTTTTATCACTACCCGAAGGAGTCTCAAAGCGGCTAACATTCTCCTTTCCCTTCCTCCCCCACAACAAAAACTCTGTGAGGTGAGTGAGGCTGAGAGACTTCAGAGAAGTGTGACTGGCCCAAGGTCACCCAGCAGCTGCATGTGGAGGAGCAGAGATGCGAACCCGGTTCACCAGATTACGAGTCTACCGCTCTTAACCACTACACTACGCTTAACCACTGCCACCCCTTGTAGCACAAGTGCAGATGGAATGCTGCCTTATTGTTTGGTATTCACTTTTTGGTGTTTGGGAGCATCGCATGGGATCATGTGCTCCACTTCGCTCATGTGGACATTACCCCTTCAGTTTTGGTCAGTGCACTATGTCTAATGGCACCAAATCATTGTTAGCACCAGATCATTTTGTAACTGATGGTCACAAACAGGTTGGCAAACTATGGCTTGACACAATGGTTACCAAAAAATATCAGTGCAGTTTGGACAGAATGCTGTGTCAACATTTAAAAGGAAGGAGACAAATGTTTAAGTGAGGGAAGGGACTTGGAGAAGGACCTGGTACTTGGTGTGTTGTTCCTAATCACCAGACTATGCTCTGGTGATGGGACAGAATTGCATCTGCACTAGGCCTTTAAAAGTTTGCCTTTTTTTAAAAAAGGCAAGCTGTATGCAATATTTCATTGTTTGTGGAAAACTCTGAAGCCTCAATTTGAGAATGACTTTCTGTAGTGATTTAGCAGATTGCAGGCATTCTAATTGGCTTATTTTGAACATTGCCTTCTATTTGAGGCAACAATTACTGTAACCTTATTTCTTGCCGTTTTTCCTGTGTTACCTAAAACAGAGAGAGAACAACCACATGCAAAACTTATTGGTGTTCATTGGCTGAAAGGCAAGGAACTAAAAACTACTTTTACTGTACTTTATATTTATCGACTAATTAAAGCAACTACATCACAATTAAAAGAATTAACTTCCCAAGGAGCTGTTTCTAGCAAGTGGCCCCAGAAACAATTGGGGGCAACTTTCTAACCATGTTGAGGATTATAAATACAGTAGCAGGGTTTTTTCTCCATCTATAAGAAAAGTAGCTATGCAAACAGCCTGAGAAAGGCAGAGAATCTCCAACTGTTTCAGCAGGAAAGACTTCGTGACAATCTCTGCAAGACCAGAGTTAATACTGCTCATTAATAATAGGCTGCTCCACCAGTGGCACAAAGCTTTTTCTGCTGTTTAAGGACTGCAATGTCTGATTGCTACCAGAACAAACAGTGTCAGTGGGCAGCTCACTGCAGTTGTTGCCACAAACACAGTAAACAGAACACACTTGCTTGGCCAGTGACTTTCATTGGTAGAGCAAAAGCTTCAGAATTTCCCGGGAAATCACAGTAAGCCAAAATGTACAGTCTTGTAGTTCTACCAGTGCATATTTTCACAATTCCTGGAGATAGTCCTTATGCATGTAAATGTTTTAGAGACTTAATATAAAGCCCATAAAAGAAAAAGGGCAATAAAGTTTGTATATAGTAAATCAAGGCACTCCTTTGAAAAAAAAAGAGAGAAAAAACAAACCTTGCAATTAAATTTTTATTTCAAAATAATATTTATGATGTCATTAAAGGTAGATTTCTATGAAAATTAAGCCATGTAATTTTTCTCAACAGCTGTTGGAACAGGTACATTCTGGTTAAGCAGAGCACTAGCATTCAGTGCCATACCCTTGATTTTACAGGGATTGCCATGAATTAATTTAATTCCATCTGTAAGCTAAAAATCAGATCAGAGGTCTAATGCTGCTGCAGGCTTCACATCTGTTTAATCATTTTGGGATACAACAGCTTGCCGAAGTTCAGGTTTTACATTTGCTTAAGAATTTCAGCAGGGCTCTCAAAACACAAAAGAACCGCAGAAACTTTGCTTATATTTTAACATGCACATCTTGCAGCTTTTGCTTCAGTACCTTTTGAACTTTATTTTTATAGAGTTTTTTTAAAAAAAAAACCCAAAGCAAAACAATACCAGAAGTGGCCTTGATTAAATAAACAATTTCTTGCTTAATCTGTGTGAACATTAATTGCTAGCACTGTGACTGAAACACATTGTTTCCTGTTCAGGCTCATAAGAAAACTGATGTCACTTCCTCTTTAACACAAGTTTAATGTTGCAAATCCAGGTATACTTACCAAGATGTAAGTCCCAGTGAACTCTCTTGGAATGAGCTGCTTTTGATAGACCAAAAAACAGCAGCTTTGTTAACAGAAACCGAGAAGTGCACTACTTAGAAAAAAATGCCACACAGAATACGTTTGATACATAGGCATGAGCAAAAAGCTGTTCTCATGGAGCACAAATACTGATTAGAGTGTCTTTTTGGGGGGGAAATCAGATCTCTTTATTTATGCAGATGCTTAGTGGTGGAAGCTTTATCTGTGGTTGACCTGTACATTCTATTTTTAACATTATATTTTTTGTGGGGGAGGTCTATCTATTGATGTACAAACTCTTGTTTGATTAATATCATACATTCATTTATTTTAAATCACTGAATGCATTAAATCTGAATAAAATGATACATGAATAAAATAATTAGTTGTAGAAGAAAAATGTTCTCTTTTTAGATGATGCCTGTATGTGTCATAGCAGGCATATTAGAAAAGTGTTCCCTCCTGTGTTTAGAGAGAAAAGAGATTGTCTGTTCTCATATGACAATTGAAATCTACACTTTTTGAAGTACTTAAAAATATTAAGTACTAAAAGTATTAATAATAAATTACCATTTTTAAATAAATTATTTCCAATTAACTAGGAGCATTTTTAGTCAGTCTCTTAAAAACCAGTTACAGATAAGTAGCCGTGTTGGTCTGCCATAGTCAAAACAAATTTTTTTTCCTTCCAGTAGCACCTTAAAGACCAACTAAGTTAGTTCTTAAAAACCAGTTTATTCTTAATCTTACCTCACAGTCAGTCTCACTGAACTCAGTGAAACTTACTTCTGAGCAGATATGCACAGGATTGTACCATCATAGAGCAATCCTTTGGATGTCTACTCGGAAGTAAATCCCATTTTGCTCAGTGGTGCCATTCAGTATGCATAGGGCTGCAGCCTAAATTTTGGGCCTGGAATACCAAGTATGAAACGTAAGTGGTTTAGAAATAAAACATGACATGGAAATGTATGTGTTTAGGACTCTCCAAATAGTTCCAATTAAATGATTTTGGATTAAACACAATATAATATTCCTTACCCTGCATTTTTAGTAATATCTGCATGTAAAAGTGGAGCAGTCTGATCATTTCCTAAGAAGGCACTATTTCATACTGAGGGTTTTTTGTTTTGCTAAAACTGAGGCCGTCTTGGTTCTCTCTTCCCTTTTATAAGATTAACACATGTGAATTTAACAAGTTTGCTGCAGCAGGACACCCCACAACTATTATTTTCTTTTCCAGCACTCCTGGCAGCCCTAAATCCTTTAAGTCCTTTCCAAGAAGGATCTCTTTTTTGCTTGGGCAATTTTTACACTACGTGGCCTGATAACCCTGACCCCCTATCCTGGATCTCACTATCGCAGCAGAGTGAGTCTTTTCTACCTTAAATTCCCAAGGAGCACCGTGGATGGTAATTCACTTGAGTAATTGGCTCAAGAGATGAAAATCTTGTATCTGCCTCTCTTAGCCACTAATCTATCCAGCTGACTGGAAGCCTAATTGGCAGCTTGTTTAGTAATTTGGCTCCTAAAGTGTTGTATTGATGTTGGATAAACAGCCAATGGAAAACAGGGAGATACATGCTGCTTCGCTTTATAACCTAGTGCACCTTTCCCCCTCTTCTCTGAAGGCATTTAATATTCAGAGTATTCCTTTCACTTCTCTATTTGTGGCTGCTAAACCAGCCTGCAAAATGTAAAGGTCTGAAACCGCTTGATGCAGGAAAAATGTGCTCTTGAAACCACAAGCCGTCTTGATCCATTATTTTTTCCTAACGGTTCCCCTAGAGCAAATAAATCAGTGAGAATAATTCTTTTTTTAAAAAAGCAAAAAGCTAATGTTTATATAGATACAAAAATCACTACCAGTAACCAAACCAAACCAAAGTAATCCAAAACAAAAAAAAATTCCTTCCAGTAGCACCTTAAAGACCGACTAAGTTAGTTCTTGGTATGAGCTTTCGTGTGCATGCACACTTCTTCAGTGTTTTGACTATGGCAGACCAACACGGCTACCTATCTGTAACTCAAAGTAACCCAGTTAACTATGCTAAACTTGCACAGTATTGAGGAATAATGCAGCTCAATGCTTTCGAGTTGACACAAATGGTATACAAAGACTCACATGCCTGCTGGGATGGTTTCCACAGGTGTGAAGCCTTTTGCTCAGTGAAACTTCAGTGAGGGAGAGTAAGGCCCATGAGGCTTGAAGTGGGCAACATGCAATCACACCAACGCTGCTATATGCACTGTATGCTCTGCTTCACCATCTGCACTCCTAGAAAGTGAATGCTGAGACCTTTTGTTTGAATGCTAGTCTAGATGTTTCAATGCAAAGTCAATGGTAAGACCTAAATAGCACCTTTAAGCACAAGCAAGGGTTTGCATCCGGTTCTCCTCAGGGTATGGCCACAATTCAAGTGGCAGAGCACATAAAGCAGACCCCCCCCCCCCCGGCAAAGATCAGGTAGTAAAGCTGGAAAAAACCTCTGCCTGAGATATTCGAGATGCAGTCAACACTGGGCCAGATAAAACAATGGTCTGACTTGCTATAAGGCACCTTCATGCATTCACTCCCTTTATCTTCTGCTAGCATCTTCTCAATCCTCTCTAAAGAGCATTTCTGACTTCCTCCCATGAGCAGCTTTTAAGAAGCACTTTGGGAAGAGTGGGGTTTACAAGGCTGGTGCTGCATATTCATGATACATCACTGTGTACTGGGGCTTATCATAGAATTGTGGAGTTGGAAGGGACTACAAGGATCATCTAGTCCAACTCCCTGCAATGCAGAAATCTCTATGCCCAACATGAGGCTTGAACCCACAACACTGAGATTAAGAGTCTCATGTTTAGCAACTGAGCTATTGAACCCACCTCTTCACCTGACAAGAACAGAGGCGGCTTACAGATAAAAACAGCAGCTAAGCCTGTTCATCTTTATGGTCCAGCTCTCAAAGATGAGAGCTGGACCATAAAGAAGGCTGATCGCTGAAGAATTGATGCTTTTGAATTATGGTGCTGGAGGAGACTCGAGACCTATCCATTCTTAAGGAAATCAGCCCTGAGTGCTCCCTGGAAGGACAGATCCTGAAGCTGAGGCTCCAATACTTTGGCCACCTCATGAGAAGAGAAAAGACCCTGGTGTTGGGAAAGATGGAGGGCACAAGGAGAAGGGGACAACAGGACAAGATGGTTGGACAGTGTTCTCGAAGCTACCAGCATGAGTTTGACCAAACTGTGGGAGGCAGTGGAAGACAGGAGTGCCTGGCGTGCTCTGGTCCATGGGGTCATGAAGAGTCGGGTGCGACTGAACGACTAAACAACAACAACAAGCCTGTTCAGGATACCATATTTCTGAAGTACATAGGAAGAGCCTACTGGATAAGGCAAAGGCCCATCTAGTCCAACAGCCTGTTCTCACAGCGGCCGACCAGATGCTCATTGGAAACCTCCAAGCAGAAACTAAGCACAACAGCCCTTTCCCCACACGTGATTACCAGCAACTGATTTTGGGAAGCACACTGCCTCTGCTAGTGAAGGTATTATAATTATTATTTATTAAATGTGTATATCGCTCTTCATCTGCAAATCTTGGGGCGGTTCACAATATAAAATTGCAATACTACTAGCCACTGATAAGTCTTATCCTCCACAAATTCGTCTAATCCTCTGTTAAAACCTCCAGGTTGGTGGTCCATAGTTTAACTATGGGCTGTGTGAAAAAGTACTGGTTATAGGCATTTTTGCTGGTTGTTCTCTTTGATAGAATCTTTAATTGGACCAATCATACAATACCAGCAGAACCATTTAGTGTTAACAGGGGCAATATGCAAGCTTGTTATACAGTAGAAAAACTGGAAGCAACCTCTTATGCTCAGTGCATTGGAAATTTACCCCAGCTTATCTAGCTAACCCAAATCTGTCCTTTTTCTATAAACAGATCAGAAGGTTGACCTTCACCACAAGCCAGGCCTGGGTAACCTCTGTTGGAATAGTATAATCACAGTAGTTTCAAATCATCATTTTGGCACTGCTCATATTCAAGTCTGATTTTTAATCACTGCTGCATTAGACGTCAGCAAAATAGTTTTGCTGGCAATTTTTAAGCGGAATGAAAACATTTAGCCTTTTGATTACCTTGTTAAACAGAGTCATGATGACCTTATAGCAGTACTTGATATTACATACCATAATAGAGAATCTGTCAGATTTTTCATTAAAACACATTCTTATAAAAAAATAGAGTTGATAACTCAAGTCATTCCAAAGTGCATCAGCCTGAAACACAACATGTAGCCAACTAACCCAGACAAAATATTGAAGCATTTATTTTTTATCAAAGATTATCTACTACCTTGAGCTACCGTTATATGCTAGCATTTCCTGCATTTTACATGTGAAATGTTTAAAGCAAGCCTCTGCTGTTTTTGCTTGTTCTAATTTCACTTTGTACATGTGCATGTGTGAACATCACCATGAAAACCGGTGGAGTCCTATACAAGAACTTGCTACGTGGAATGCATGCAATGTGTGAAGTGGCTTAAAGTTATACAGCAATTTAAAAAGGCAGCTCCAAAAGCAAAAGGCCAAGAAAAGCTTTCCTGTACTTTTAGTGCCAGAGCATTCTCTTCTATGTAAACCTCACATTTTTGTATGTGGGGTAGGAAGAGGAGGAGATATTGCCCAAAGTTTCCACAAGTTAACAATCGACTGTGGGGGACAGTACAGAGAAGAAAGTACAGAAAGCCAGGGGTGTGGAGAAGGGAGAAGATGATGGATGTGTGATGAGAAAGTGCTAAACCTTTGGTGTTGTTCTGCTGAGACATAGAGAGGAAACAAACCAGGAGATGGACATAACTGGTTTCAGTTCCAGGGAAGCACAGAAGACAGACAGTTACAGAAATCAGACTTCAATGGAGAACCTTCTGGGTGACTCTGTGATCTCAGAGACACAGGATTAGCTGAGGGTACTGCAGTTAAGTTTTGTTCTCCAACATATCTGTAGCCTCTTTGATAGTATGTGTTTATATAGTACGTAAAACCAGTTAAGTGCAGTCGGAGTGGAGTGTCCCTTGCCCATTGTATTGTTACCATTGTATTTGCTCAGGGGGCAAAAATGACTCTATTGGATGCTGAAATTGGAAATGCTAGAGCCCTACTTTCCTAGTCACGTTCCAAGGGATCAGGAATAAACAATGAAAGCACTTGTTTTGTGAGTGTGTGCCCAGGTGCATGCATATCTACACAAACTCAAGGGCACTCTGTTTTTGCCATAAAGCCTCTTAAGGACTCATATGAAATAGTATTACAGTTCAGGTGTTTAGCAAGCCGACAAAGGCATTCAGAATGACATGCTCCCATGTCAGATATTATATTGCTTCACTAGTCATCAATTCCTTCAGGTATTTATTTCCTGAAATAAATTCATGGCTGCCCTAAGAGGAACAACATATTCCAACCATTCTTTGTCATTTTTAAAAGGCTGTAGGTAAACTGTAGGCAATATATGAGGAGAAGCATCTTTTGTTTCAGGTGGTACACCCTTCCTGGTTTCTTGCTGCAATGTTAAAAAAGGAGCTTTAGCATAGACTATAAAGTCAAACGTTTCCTCTTTCGAGAAAAAAAAATACAGATTAGGACCCTATTACTTCAGCTGTTGACTGGAATTATCTGATAGAATTCACCTTATTTTCTTCACCGCTTTAGTTCACCTTTACAGATGACATTTTTCAAACTATAAAATGCTCTCCACTGCTAAAAGTTTCTTGCTTCAACAGTTTTTCATTGCTGTAAGAGTAAATCTACATCCTTTGTTACTAATACACACGGCGCTATTGGTATGTGACTTTGTCTCAAGGCTGAGAACAGGCTATAAATTTAGAAATCAATAGCTAACTCTATCAATATTCATTTTACTTTTTCAATACAAAATACAAAGGTGAAAGAGCAGTAAATAAGCCAGAGCGCTGAAATAAATTGGGTGTTCTTGTCACAATTAATAAATGTTTAACCAATAACACTTCTAGCTACAGTAGTCTACAGCCTTGTAACGTATCTAGAAGTACGTAGCGGCACAGGTGCTGAACAGGATTCACAAATACACAAACACCTCATTCCAACTGTTTGTTAGCGCCACCATGCTATCTATCCTCCATACATGCATAAATAAGGCTGTTCAACATACTGCATACAAAGATAGGGAAAACCATTTGTCACTGGCCGACATTTATGAATGTGGCAATGGAAATCTTTTCTTCATGCACTTGCTAGGCTCGCAAGTCTATTACTGGGAGGCTGGCCTTTTTGCCAGATCTGAGCCTCTGGGGTAAGGTTGGAAAAATATCCAAATAATTGAATAAATAAGGCAGAAGAATTGAATTATATTTAAACACCACTGTAAGGAATATAATTCATCCAGTTACACACAAGCTAAGGCATTTTAAGTCAAGGGGAGCAACTAACTAGTTGCAGGATTGCATAGGTACCTCACTTTCACAGTTTATTTCGTGGATCTTTTAAACTCTTAGTGGAATGCAACATTCCAGCAGAGCTTTGTAAATTAACTCAATACAAACAATTTGATTATCTTATTTGATTTGATACTTCTTTTGAAACAAAAACGGGTCCAGTCTTACTGGGCAGTGCTCAGTTCCCAGGGTATTTAAGTGTAAGGTTTAATCTTAATCTTCTATGTCCTGTAGTAGACAGGGGTCTTACAGCCATGTGTATTACTTCAGCTGTGAAGCACACAATTAACATTTCTCTTCTCCCCTTGCTACTGCCATTCCATGATTTACAGCTACTTCTACATTCCTGATATGTGACAGCAAAGACAAAAGCAAGTTTGACAACTCTGATTAAAAAAGAAAGAAAGAAATGCGCCATTTTGCATTTTAAACTCACTTAGATCACCACACCATCATAACTGCAGGAATAAAATGGAGTAAACGTTCACTGCCCTGGTATTAAACACATTTAACAAAACAAGCACTATTTTGTTGTAGAAAAGCCTAACTAGACTATTGAGCGTTATTCGAAATAAGGAAGCAGTGACCGGCATCAGCCCTGGTGGGCCCAGTGCATCCATGTGCCGATGAAAGGCCTGTTTGCCGCTGTCTCCATCGTCAAGTGCTCTCTGGGTGGTCATTTGGGGGTCCTTGAGGTGTGCAGCCCTGAACTTGGGCCCCAAAGACTGTACCAGCTCTCAGTCCTCAAAGATCCTCAAAGCAAACGTAGAGGGAAGTTTCCCTAAGCAGATGAAGAGTGTGTCCCCCCCCCTTATCAATTCAGTCCTCCATTATCATAAACATCAATTATATTTTTTACCTGCCCTTCACCATGAGGGTGAAAAGGAGAGTTATGGCCATTTAAAAATACAATATTAAAAAGTTAAATTACAGTTAAGTGAATTGGGTGGGTCCTAAACTCTGTATCTTAGGTGTCAAAGAAGTGTGTCTTCGGTGTATGACAAAAGCTACACAAGGTACCAGATACACTGCTGTTGGGAGGGAATTCCACATAGAGGGGCGATTGTTTCCAGGCTGACCTGAGCCACAACACCTCATTTTCTAGAAACTGGAGCACTTAACAAAATCAGGCCCATAGATCCTGGCACTTTTTACAGCCTTGTCGCTTCAAGAATGGTTCCCTAGTGTAGTTGCTTTAGCAGTTGCCTTCTACCAGCACAAAAGCAACATATAAAAGCACCTGTACTGTGACCCTCAGGACAGCAGGGCCCTTGACTTTACCCCACCCTGGATGTGGCCATTTGCAGGCCTTTAGGCCCACCCAGGCCACAGAGTTTGGTACAAGCATCTCCTACTTCTGCCCCCTTTCACAGGATGGATTTCTTTGGCAGGAGGCAAAGCCGGATGGCTTTCGTGTGCGCCGCAAGGAGAGTATGCTGAGGTAGCTGCAGTAGTGCTAGCCCACTTGTTCTGCCTCCATATTACAGGGAAATGGGGGGGGGGTGGTGAGAGGCAAGGCTTGCTGGAGTTCATGGCTGAGCTGAGATTTGAATGGGGGGCATCCAGGGCTCACCGTTTATCCTCTTAACTGCTTTGCTAATCCCTAATGTGTGGAGCCTCCGCTGTAGTTATTGAGAGGCACTTTTCTCTGTTTTTATTCCATAAGTTGGCCCTTATAGAGCAGTAGCGCTGTAAGAATCTCAAAATCCCTTCTCAGCCTCTTTCTTTTCTTTTCTTTTCTTTTCTTTCTAATAAAACCACATCCAGTCACTTAAACATTGTAGAATTATGGCTTGCGGGGTGGGGTGAGGATCAAATTGCTTTTGTAGAAAACAGAGGGCTTTTTACACTACTGCCACCACCAGAAAGTTAAACAAGTGTGCCAGATTTCAGAAACAGAATAAAATACTGAATAGGTTGGAAGCCTGGGACGAAAAGGTACACTAAAGTTAATTTTATGATGCTTTATACGTACATATACTTTACAAAATGACTTCCTTCTGTCACTTGCAAGTTGTGAAGCTAAAATCACCTTGTAGAAATAATTATATTATCCTCTCCTCAGCCATTAAGCATGTTCCTACTCACTACACATATGTTCAGAGTCTTAGGACTTGACCTAGACACACTCTTTTTCCATATTACTGCCACTAAGGTGCTTTAGCAATATTTTTCAGACAGTTCTCTTGGTCTGTCACTGATATCTGAAAGACCATGAAAATCAAAAGCCATTCCATTGAAATGCCAAAGTTAGATAACTTTACGGAAGAGCTCCACAGGCCAGTTCAGAATGCAAGAACTACGTTTGTGTGTGCGCACTTTATATATGCCAGCAAAATGGATTGGAGCAGGCTTTACCTTCTAGGAACATAAGACTTCTTCTGACCATGAAAGGCATTTGGGCAATTCCTTGATCCCCATGCAATCCCAGAGCCATCTCCCACATTGTTTCAGGGGGTCCTACAACCCGCCCAAATAATGTGGGAAGTGGCACTGGGGCTGCAGAGGTAGAGGGTAACTGGCAAGAATTGCTTCCTCCTGCTACTGGGCGCATCACCTGAGTGGATCCATGCTCAAAGGGTGCTTCCATTAGCAGGAGGCAACCCATAAATTATATTTCCTCGCTGACAAGTGTGCAGTACGGTGACATTCAAGCATATACAGAAAAAGACAATTAACACAAGTTGATTTTATCACTTCTCATGTACACTGTAGATACAGGGTGCCTTCTGAAATATTCTCATAATTGTTTTAGGAAAATGTAGCCTCTTTTGTATGCAACATGCGGATTTTAAATAGTGTGCTCAGTACTGATATTAAACACTTAGCAAACAATACAAAGCAGAATACAGAACTCCTACTTGGCATGGGCTCCGACAGAAGGCTTACGATCTCAGCGACACAGAAGATGGATTTAGATACCTTTTCCACAACACGTGCTGATTTTTCCAGTCACCATGTGCTGTTTTGGTAATTGTGCAAGACTAGTTTGTCAAGAGGGAATGGGATAAAGAGAAGGTTCAGTGCACAAAGGAGGTCAGTTAGTGCTCTGTGAAAACCACTCCATGCATTAGCTGTGGAGTCTGTTCTCCACTGAACTTATTTAAACAAACAAGTTCCACTAACAACATAGTAAATGAAAAAGGCAATACATGTAGTCGGAGAAAAACTGGTCATCTAAATTAATCCGGACAATATACTGCTGAAGAGTGATGGGTACTGCAGTAAATGCGAGGCTAGGTTCTGATTGGGCTGCCTTGACTGTGGTTCTTCTCTGAACTGGGCCATCCCATGCTTGCTGTTTGCAATGGGAGGGACACTTCTGTAAGGGACACCTCAGTAAGGTTGTCTTTTCCCATATGAATAAACCAGGCAGTGACAAACAGATCAGGGCCAATCAATGAGAGGAAAGGGATGAGCTGCACCAGCCCTTTGCTCTTTTAAGTGTCAAGTTGCAACAGCTCTTTTCTACAAATGCTCTTGGGCTGTAATCCCATGCAATCAGATGCAAATCAACTGAAGCCAGTGGCACTTACTCCCTAGTAAGTGGGTTTAGGATTGCTGCCTGAAAATGCTCCTTTGTCAAACCACCCCAAGCCCAGTTTTGTGCAGGTAAGCCCCAACCAGGTTCTGGGTTCTCTCCCGCCCTCCATGCTGTTTTGCAGACTTAAGACATCTGGATGTGTCATCATGGTGAATCTGCTTACCGGTGGGTCCTGGCAATGGTGCGGCTTTTCTCCTTCGTTTGATATCACCCATACATAAGGATCCCAAATGCACACTTGTCTGTCTGTAAGCAATTACCAGAGAGATGTATTAATAACTGGTAGGAAAAATAACAACTCTACAGAAGAATGTGTATCACAGAATCTGCATCCTAGTCAAAATAGTTTAAATAAATATAGAGCTACACGCTGCAATCTTTCAGATACTATTTGTAATTCTAGTGCTTAGAGTGATGTTACTTATGTAGCCAAAAGGGCATTGGCCATACACAAGAGGGAGGCATCAAAAAGACTTGGTGAAAGCCCAAAGTTTGCAGTAATACAAAACATTTGGGGGGGGGAGGGGGAATCTAAGAGTGAGGACTGAGCATGCTCACTTGGCACAGAATACTACTGGGCAAAAAAATAAAAATAAATTTAAACACTGGTTGGGATAGAGAAAGGAATTTTATGTCTAGAGTTCAGATCAGAAATACTCCACACTGCAATATTTTGTTGCAGGTTCCACATCCTGAAAATGAATTATATTTATTGACAAGCAGTCAGTATTTAGAAACAATCTAAATCACCACTGGAATAAATAAATTCTAAAAGAAATACTTTCAGGTTTTCAAAACTGACAATTTTTCTGAGTCAACATAAAATGACTACTGATGCTACTGACAAAGCAATAGATAAACATACTTAAATGATCACAATATTATTGACTATCAGTTGTCTACTAATATCTGCCGTCAGAATAACATATATATATATTTAAAAAATCAGTTAACAAGCATCTTTTCACAGGTGATAAACAAGTGGGAAACAAAACATTATTTTTAAATAGAACATTCTGTTGGCTTTATAATAAAATGGCATTGATCAAATTGAACAAAACCTGTAATGTGTAACATATATACATTGCAAAATCTTCTCTTTAATGTCTTTTTTAATTTAAAATGAGAAACACAATTGTTGATCACAACTTATCACATCTTCTAATTAAAAAATCCATGTTAATCATGCATTATGTGGAGCCCTTTTATTTGCCTGCCCTGAAAATACTTCCATTTCATTGAATGATCCAGAGTTCTGGAACTGAAGAAGAGAGGGGGAATTTTTTCATAATCCGGTTTCCACATTGTTCATAACTTTATAAACCTCTTCTGACTGACATCATTCTGAGAGGTTTTGAACTCCTCTTCTTACCTTGGCACCCCAGAGATCATGGATAAACCTTGATTAGAGGGGGGTCTAATTACTCCAGCTTTACCAGTGGGACTAAATCCTCCCCTATCACAAAGTACAACAAGGTAGTCCTGCCACGTACTGGATTATTGGGTGATAAGGAAACTAAACAACTATGCTCCAATTCAGAGATCTATCTGGGATACAGTGTACACTTCTATTTCGGACTCCTAGGGTTATAGTACTCAGTCATTTGGCTGAAAGGACAAAGACATTAACTTCAGGTAAGACAAGGCTATGAGAATCACCGCAGTTCAGAACTTAACCAAGAGATTCATTTCTTTATTTCTTTTTTTCAGAGACAAAAAACAAAAAAGTTGCAGCCAAAGGACTCAAAAGCAAAATACCCCCCCCCCCAAATTAACACTTTCCCTAGCAAACATTAGGTAGGAAGTTTACACCTGGCTTCATTAACAGATAGCAAGAAGGAGGAGAAGTTTCTGATGTTTGTTTCTTACATCCTCTCTGAATCTTTGGCAGAAGTTTGGAAGTGCAGGAATGCAGCTTTTGCTAACTCCAAGCTGAAGATAATTACAATGACTTTGGTTGTATCATGCCTTCTATATTCAACCTATAGTTTGTGTGTGTTTGCTTTATGAAGCCTAGTACAAGAGAAAGGTATCAGCAAACCTGGAGGAAACCTGAGGTCTGTGGAAATGCCTAACATCTGAAATGCCCCTCTCAAATTTAGCAAACACAAAAAGGTACCTGAAGTGTACACATGTGTAAAAGGCATGCATGCCTTGCTCTAATTCATGATGCTTGCAACTTGTTATGAACTGGGTTTGTGCAGGGCGGGGGTATGAATTTGCTAATTTGTCATTAAACAGGCTGAATAGGGAGGGAGACACAGGACAGTACACGTGAAGGTGAAGGCAGTGGAAAGATTCTTCCTCTCCTCTACATGAACAAGAAGGGAGGGGCCACTGTGTGTTTGCGTCTGTTTCCTGAACAAGAGAGTCGGGTATCTGTCTGCTCATAGAGTCACCATACAACTGTTTGGACTGGGGACCACAGTGTTTCCTTAATAACAAGCCAGCTGTCTTCTATCACAAGTCACGGTCTGAAGATGTCTAAACTGAAATATAAATTAGGCCAAGCTTTAAAAATTGGACCTTGTAGATGTCTCAAGTTGGTCCAAAAGTGACTGCAGACCAGTAGATGAAGAATATATGAAATCTAATATAACTTACACAAAAAAACATTAAGCCTCCCTCTCCTCTGTTCATAATATTATTGCAGGGTCACTGACAGCAAGGGACTTTGGGGCACAGCTCGTTCTATAATAGATTGCAGTGTTTGTCAGGGCTGTTATAATGAAGGGAGGCTGAGAAGCAATGGAAAGGAGGGAAACAAGAATTCAAGCAGGATGAAAGATAAAAATTAATAAAGTCAGCCAATTGAACCTGGAGACCCTAGCTCCAGGAATAACAGCTAGCTGTGCTTGAGTAATTCTGCTCACATTGATTATCTGTTACACTGCATTGAGATATCTAGATTATTGATCAGTTAGATTATGGAACTTGGATCCCCCCCACCCCCGCTTCTCCTGTGGCACATGCAATGGAGTTGCAACAAATAACACTAAGTAAGGACTACTTTGTTATTGTTGTCACCCTTTGTGTAGAACATAGCAGTTACTTTTTAATTTAAAATCAATGAATGTCTGAAAGGCAGCTGTGTTTCTTCAGCATAAATGAATCATTTGTCTTTGCAAAGCTTAACAATTTGATCACTAGCCAAGGTGAGAGGTTTGTTTGTTTGTTTGTTTGTTTGCTACTATTCTGAGGGGAAAAACTTAAGTTTTATCAACATTCTGAAAACAAGCATTATTATAAAGAATCAGAAAGCAATCACTATTATAAAAAATATATAACCCATATGCTCTCAACATTCTGAAAACAAGCATTATTATAAAGAATTAGAAAGCAATCACTATTATAAAAATATATATAACCCTTATGCTCTCAAGATAATCAGATCTGGTCAAGTTCAGAGTTTTAGCATTTAACTGTAGCTGCATTTAACACATCTTGAAAAGTGGATGAATAAAAAGATTAGCAGTTCTACTTTTCATGCATTGCAGAAAATGGTGGGAAAAACGAACTTGTTATGCACACTGTGAGGCAGTGCCTCCGAATCGGAAGATCTCAAAGTTGGGATTTGAGAATTCCAACATGAGGTGGAAAGCAGAAGGGTGAGCTCATTCACATATCCAGTTGATCAGAGTCGAATTAATTCTACGAGGCAGACTGCTTCATTTTCAAGCAGCATTATTTTATTTATTTAACAAAATTTGAATACCACTTGATTGTAAAAAGCCTCTAAGCAGTCTACAAAACTATAAAATCAAAACATTAAAATTATGATGGAAGCATAGAACTGTAGAGCTGGAAGAGACCTCCAAGGGAAATCTAATACAACCCCCTGCAATTCAGGAATCACAACTCTCAGGAACCCCTGATACATGGCGATGCAATCTGTTAAAAAACCTCCAATGGTGGAGAGCACCCCTCCCCAAGGCAGTCTGTTCTACTGTCAAACAGCCTGTACCATCTCAAATTATTCCTAATATTTAGTCAAAATCCTGTAATTTGCATCCACTGGTTTGGGTCCTATCCTCCGGAGCAAAAGAAAACAAGCTTGCTCCATCATCCATGTGACAACCCTTCAAATATCTGAAGATGGCTATTGTATCACCTCTAAGTTTTCCCTTCTCCATGCTAAACATACTCAACTCCCTCAACAGTTCCTCTTAAGACTTGGTTTCCAGACCCTATATCACCTTGGTCACCTCCCTCTGCACACGTTTTGGCTTGTCAATATCCTGGTGCCCACAAACTGTGATTCCCACCCAGTACTCCTGGTGTGGTCTGACCAAGGCAGCATAGATCTGGACACTATACGTCTGTTGATGCGGCCTGGAAATGCATTCACCTTTTTGCTGCTGCATCACACTGTTGACTCATAGAATCACGGAATTGTAGAGTTGGAAGGGACCACGGGGATCGACTTCTAAGTCCAACCCCCTGCCATGCAGAAATCTTTCACCTAACATGGGGCTCAAACCCCTGAGATGAAAAGTCTCATGCTCTACCAACTGAGCTATACCTTGTGTTAAGCATGTGGTCTACTAAAAACACCTAGAGCCTTTTTACATGTACAGCTCTCAAGCCACATGTCTTATATTTGTGCATCTAATTATTCCTAAGTGTAGAACTTTACATCTGTCCCTGCCTGAAACCCTGGAGATCTGCCGCCAGTCAGTTTCAACAATACTGGGCTAGACAGGCCTATAGCCTGACTATGAAGCATAAGGCTGCTTCCTACGCGGCCATCACTGCTGCCTCTTTAAAAAAACTTATTTGTTACCAGTTAAATGATATGCTGATGTCCTCATGAAAGCTGCTATGGGACCCTTATTGGTGGAAAAGCAAGGTAAATGCTTAAAATACTTAAATATTGGGAAAGAAGCTAAGCAAAATTAAGTATTTCTGTTTCTCTTGATTTATTTAATAACTGTTTCAATTTCCAAGCAGAAGAACAAGGCAAATCGGAAGAGACTGAGCTGCCCTGCCTTGGACGTTCCTTAGCTGAAGACTTGGAAGATTGCAAATAGCTAATTCCCCTGATTCTTCTCCACTTATCCATAGCTTGCTGCGAGCTATCATTTATAAATAGCGTTTTGGCAGGAAGCTAGGCATGCTCTATGGCAGGGGCGATAGGAATTGTTAAGACCACCTTGCCTGAAAACTTGGCTGCTGACGTGCTGGTGACAGGGACTCGAGCAAGCCGTGTCAAAGGGAATAATTTTAAAGGAAAGACAACAGAAACTTGTCGCCTCATTGTATGCATTTACAAACAGGGCTTTCCAGAGTATTAGGCCTAGTTAAAGCTGCCCCCTGGATAAAAAGTGTTCCCGAGCAGCCTCAGACGAGCTCGGGAGACAAACAGATGTGACTATGGTCCCTGGCATTTGGCAAGAACACTCACTGTCACAAAGAAAGATATAAGCCTGGACAGGGCATCAGCTGCACAACAATGGAGCGGGCCTGCAAGTGTCACGGCAGCGGCAAAGTTGTGGCAGAAGGAAATAAAAGGGCTGGAAAAGCCAGACTAGTGTGAACTTACTCTAGTAGGCCAAATATATATTTGTTATTGTCATGCCTTCTGACATTAAATGAACAAACAACAGAAGACGGGGGAAACTGTGGCCAATTCTTAATTTTCTCTCTCTTTTGTATACAATATTTAAGCATGTCTTTTCTTGATGCAAGTAATTACAAGAACTGGAGGAATAAGAGAGTCTATTTTGAGACACTGGGAAGGCGGCAGTGGCAGCGGGGGGCTGCAGGAAAGAATTTGATGATGATATAAATGGAAATGTATTATTGCCATTAACAGCTATTACCATGTCATCAGGCAATTTTTAAAGCAGATTTACCAATATACAGCAGCTGCTATTTGATGGCAAAATTTCCCTTGCTTTCTTCCCTCTGTTGAAGTTCTCCGTCCCTTACAATTCAATTTCACACCTTATTATGTTGCATGGCAAATTAATATTTCCTGTAACTTAACCATACAACTGTTGCCATCATTGTGCCCTAAAAGATTAAGAAAATACTCTGTTAAGTGAAAGACAGCATAAGGGTACTGCTGTCCTTTTCAGGGTCAAAAAATTATAGAACTGTAGAGTTGGAAGGGACCCTGAGGAATATCCAGTCCAACCCCCTGCAATGAAACAATCTCAACCTAAATATCCATGGCAGATGGCCACCCAACCTCTGTGTAAAAACCTCCAAGGAAGGAGAGTCAACCATCTCATGAGAGTCTGCTCCACTGTCAAAAACCTCTTATCATCAGAAAGTTCTTCGTGGTGTTTAGTCGCAAACCCCTTTCTTGTAACTTGAATCCATTGGTTTGGGTTGGTCGCCCTCCTCTGCACACATTGCAGCTTGTCAATGTTCACCTTAAATTGTGGAGCCCAGAACTGGACACAGTATACCAGGTGTGGTCTGACCAAGGCAGAACAGAGTGGTTCTATTACTTCCCTTGATCTGGACACTAGACTTCTGTTGATGCAGACTAACAGCATTAACTTTTTAGCTGATGAATCACACTGTGTACCCATGTTAAGCTTATAGTCTACGAAGACCCCGCGATCCTCTTCACATAAGCTACTGTCAGGCCAGGTGTCCCTCCTCTTATATTTGTGCAGCTGGTTCTTCCTGCCTAAGTGCAGAACCTTACATTTGGCCCTGTTCTCCAATCTGTTAAGGTCATACTGAATTCTGTCCCTTGTGGCATTAGCTGCCCTCCCAGCTTGGTGTCATCTTTAAATTTGATGAGCATCCCCTCAATTCCTGCATCCAAGTTGTTTATAAAGACGGTGAACAACAACAGGCACAGGACAGAACCTTGTGGCACCCCACTTGTCACTTTTTTCCAGGATGACGAGGAACTATTAGTGAGCACTCTTTGGGTTCAGTCAGTCAACCAGTTAGAAATCCACCTAACAGTAACTTTGTCCAGCCCATATTTTACTAGCTTCTCTGCTTTACTTTCTTTCCCCCTTACGTATGAAAAAAGGAGAGCAGATTTCATCAATGGTATTTTCCTTTACAACCGCATTTGCAACTCTTCTAAACCCAGTTAGTTGTTCTGAACTAGATATCCGAAATATTATTGAACCATGTCTCAAGGGGTAGCTCCACTTGGGATTTCCAGTGATACACTATCACTAGACATGCAGCTACCAGTGGAAAAAGAATTAAATCTTAATGCTGGATAGCTTTAGTGCACAAAACCACTTCCCTATTTATATGTTCTCTAGTAACTAAATACTTCAAGTTGAAGCCAATGCAAGGTTTCTTTTAAATCCATTGAGAAAGACAGCATCTTTTCGAACAATTTATACCTAAGGTTGTTTATTCCTTTTACACTTCACCTAGGTAGAATATGCTTATTAAAAACGGCAAATGGAAGATTAGTTCCCTTTATGACCTCATTGAAGTTCCACAGGTGCAGCTTCTTTCATCATAGGGAAAAACCACACCTGCAGAGCGCTGCCCTGGTTTGGAACTCAAAGCCTCAGAAGCCTTTTTCCTCCAGCATATAGACTTCCTAACATAACCTGAATTTCAAAAGGAACTATTTCTGAATGGAACAATGGTTAGCTCATCTGTGGAAAAAGAATACATGTGCCACTGATTCAGAAAGCTTTCACTGCATTGCATCTTTCTAAACCTGTTTAAACACTCTCTTTTATTTCATTCTTTCAAGCCGTGAGCTGATTTCATTCTGTACTTCAGTTTTAGGCTGCTGTTAACAAGCCTTTAACCCAATTAAAATCATGAAATTCTGTAGAAACAGTCACAGAATACTGGCACAGTATCAGTGAGCTCCTGCAGATGGCTGTAGAACCCTTTGGTTTATGCCTTTTGGATGTCGTTAGGTCATACATAGGCTTGGAAAAGAGCGAGTCTGAGGTGGTCTCAGAAGGATAATGTAAAGTGGCTAGAGTTAAGTTCTTTTCATCTTAAGAATGACAGAAGAGCATTTTGGTAAGTGAGGGATTTATTTCATTTTATAAGGTGCTATAATGCTACTAATTCAGAGCACAAAAATCCCTTTCGGCATTTTAAAGGATGGCCACAACTTGCAACATTTATGAAGGGGAATTACGTTGAACTGGAGGGAACTTCAGCACAGGCAAGTCTAGGACTGCACTGCAAGTATACTAAATGTGCAGCCTCCCTGAATCCCTGCAAGGGGCATAAAATATGTAGAATTGCATTTGGAATCACAGACTGATGGTGTGTCTAATTTTGTAAAGTTGCCATGGGAGAATTTATACATGGTGTATAGATGTCTTACATACCGTATTTTTCGCACCATAGGATGCACCTTGTTTTAGAGGAGGGAGAACAAGGAAAAAAAATTATTCCGCTCTCTGCCCAGTGCCCCTTCAGCGAAGCGGCAGGAAGCGCTGCGCAGAGAGTGGGAGAATTTCCCCCCTCTTGTTTTCCCGCTCTAAAACAAGGTGACGTTTAAGGTGCGTTCAGGCAGCTACCTTGGAAGCCTGGAGAGCTAGAGGGGTCAGTGCGCACCGACCCCTCTCACTCTCCAGGCTTCAGGTTCCTTTCGACCTGCTCTTTGGGGCTGGCGGGGGGAAGCCCACCACCAGCCCCAAAGCAGCGGAAAGGCGCAGCGGTGAGGCTCCTGCCATAGCCGCGCGTCACCTCTCCAGCCGGGAGAGGGTCGTGGGGGGCTGCTTTAGCTCCGCGCACGCTCTCCCGGCTGGAGAGGTGATGTGCGGCTATAGAGGCTCCTGCCATAGCCGCACGTTACCTCTCCAGCCGGGAGAGGGCCGCGGGGCTATGGTGTCTTCGCTCCATAGGACACACACACATTTCCCCTTCATTTTTGAAGGGGAAAAAGTGCGTCCTATAGAGCGAAAAATACGGTAAATCAGTATGTATGCTCACTATTTAATACTAACTTTATGGGGGATAACAATTTGCACCCACATTCACCACTGATAATAACTGAGCATGGGAGGGGCACATAATTCCATGCCTACTGTACTTGTTTTTTTTGGGGGGGGGGCGGGGATTTGACAAATGTGTTAATAGGCCCTTGGTATTACATAATTATGTCTACATTATGAAACTCAAATAATAGCATTCAATACAAAGTACCTTACAATGGAAGCGAAACTCTTGCTAACGGTATAATACATCTTAGTAGCAGTTTGCATTACTAAAGATGCTGTTTCATTTTCATTAATTCCAAGCCATTAAATCTTAACAGAAACAAAGGCAGGTTAAGCAGTGGAGTGTATTCTTGCCTTGCTCTCCATTCTCTTCCCTACACCTCCACTGTTTCCCTGTGTTTAGATCGTGCTTATATTGCTACCCCTTTAGCACTTTCACAAAAGACACTCTGTAAAATTAGGAAGGTGTAGCAACTTGTGCTTTCTTAAGTCGTGCGAAGGGAGATAAACCTAGCTCACCCTTCTGTTTTTAAACGACCAACCAGAAAACCTCTGGAAATGCACAAGCAGAAGATTAAGATGAGAGTCATCTCCTCTCACATGCTCCGAGGATCTGTTAATATAGTGGTAATATTGCTTATTATGGTAAATAGCTTGTGAACAACAAGCAATTCTAGGAATTTTGGCAAGTGAAGATTTTGAGGTGCTGCACCTGTGGAAATTCCGCCTCCTCCACAGTCCATTAATAAAGGACTCTCTCCTTTATTAAATGAGGGTTCTCCAGGAAGCCAAGATGGGTAAGTGTTTGGGAGTCCCTGCTGTACATTTCATCAGCAGCCATGTCTGAATGTGGTGCAAGCAGGCTCTGCTCTAGTTTGAGCTTGATGGCTGTTGTTCTGCCAGCATTCAAGGCTATGGTTCACACAGCTCAGCAGCAGCCTCTAGTGTTATCGTCAATGCATCTTCTAAAGCATCTCTGTAAATTAGGGAACAAGAAAGGTCAGGGACCATCATGTCTTGATTCTAAGGCCTCAATACAAAACATTAGCTTTGTCGAGGAACCAAAATGAAGGAATTAAGGTCTCAGGAGTTGACACAGGCCTTATGTTCGTGAAAACTGCTGCTGTTGCTGCTATCAGCATGGGTGATGTGGATCTGTGGTTGGACAGTAGCTACTGGTATGAAATGAGATAGATTCTGAAAGCCCTCAGAAAATCTAAGTTTCATCTTCTTTTTAAAAATGTTCTTGAAAAAGAGGGATAGCTCAGTCAGTAGAGCAGAAGACTCTTCATCTCACGGTCATGGTTTCAAGTCTCTTGTTGCGTGAAAGTTTCCTGCATTGCAGAGGGTTGGACTAGATGATCCTCGTGGTCCCTTCCAACTTGTGATCCCTTCCAACTGCTCTTCAGTGCTATGGGAGAAACTTTCCATGACCCGGGGAAATTCAGGGACAATTTATACTTCATGCACACAGCAACAGATTAAAAAACAAACAAACCACAATCTAACACGGCAACCAATATATAATCCATTTGAAAACAGCAGCAGAACTGAACACTGAAAGCCTGCTGAAGCAAAAAAGCCTTTTCATTTTGTCTAAAAGATGAGGGAACCAGCTATTTCCACCTGCAGTGCCACCACTGAGAAGGCTCTGTCCCTTGTTCTCATCTATATCACAGCCCTAGATGAAAACATAGCAAGCAGTGCCTCTGATATATTGTAACCCTCGGACAGGATATGTGAAACAGGTAATCCCTGAGATAATGAGTACTTTAAAGGGCCAAACCAGCACTTTAAATAGATACTGCAAATGAATGGCTAACCAATGCAGCTGAAACAAGATTAGCAGACGAAGTACCTATCTGGTCAGTGCTACTTGAAATTTCTGAGGTTTCTGTTTTGGTTTTTTTAACAGGCAGCCGTCACAGAAAGAGTGCTCACAGAGAGCCCTGCAAAACCAATCTGGAAGTAACTAAACCAGGGTAAACTGATGCTAGCTCTTCTTTCTTTCGGAAAATCAGTCTTCAGGCAACCAGGAAATCAGTCATAGTTGATAAAAGACACTCCTGGCAATTGCTATCATCTGGATATCCAGGGACAGCATTAGATCCAGGTGAACCCTGAAGCTACATATACCATTCATGTTAGGTATCGAGTTAGTCTCCAAAACCTCCAGAATTTCCAACTAACAGCACTTAATCTGGTACAGGTTAAGTTTTACTTTGCTGAGCACTCCCAGCCCCCCCACCTATATCCACTGCTGAACTGATACAAGACACTGATCTATCACTTCCATTGCCTTCCAGGGTTTTGATAACAGACACAAGAAGTGTTTCATCTGCTTATTGGGATGTGTCCAATGGAAGCTAGCTTATGCAACCAACCTCTCTCTCCCCTTCCTCCCCCTGCTGATGCAAGCTCTTTAAGACCAATTTCCCTCTCCCATTACAGCCTCATATAACACAGCCCCCACTATTCAGGAGTTCCCCCTTCCCTACTGGGTGTACAAGGAGAAGAGGGGAAAGAAGTTAGCTGCGCATGGGGCCTGCAGCTATAACCATAGCCTAAATCACTGGAAAACCTTTTGAAGATCTTTCATATAGATCGGGGGGGGGGGAGCCCCAGCTGATGGGAGCTGCAGACTGACAATACCTTGTAGGGAAACAGGTTCCCCATCCCTGATGTACATGATGTACACAGGGGAAGCTTGTGGCATCCTACAGACAAAAGGCCCCAGAGGGGTGGGGTCAGAACAGCCATCTTCCAGCAGTCTTCTGGGGCTGGCTAACCATTGTAGAACAGCATTTTGCAAACCTTGCAGGCAGCCCAGAAGGATACCATGGTTGAAATGTCACTGTATGTGTGGTACATATGTGCCATATGAAATTTGATTTTGGCTCGTTGGCAATGAAATTGTTTCCATTTTTGCATAATACAATGCTTCTTAGAATTTGCTTTCCGCTCAGAACTAAGGTTTTATTAGTGAATTTGTTCTCAGGAAGTCACTAGATGGCTTTGCCTGTTAGGAAATGGTGGAAGAATGAAAAGGGGACAGGAAAGGACTGTTGATCCTATGACCAAGTGGGAGTTCCCTCCACAACTTCTATTTTTTAAAAAGAAAATGCAGTGGTTCAAGTATGGCTGAGTATTTTTCTATGTTTTGATTTTAAAAAATTGGAAGAAATGTATATAAAAATAACTACTCGAGCTTGTCCCAGGATAATGTTTCTGAAGTCTCAATACTTAGGTACCTAAACACTTCTAACTTTAACTTTGGTCTTCAAAAAAGTCTTAGCATTCACTGATGGTTAAAAACAGCCTCTTCGTGAAATTTCACGTTGCTCTATTTTATATAGATCCTATAAAATATATGCATATCTTGTGACCTATTACTCTTTCTTTTCAAGATAGCAGTCTACTTTTAAATTGAGTTTTAAAACCCATTATGAAGGTTTGAACACACAATTTAAAAGCAGACGACTATCTTGAAAAGAAAGAGTGGTAATAGATCACAAGATATGTATTTCTCTTTTTCCTTCTGCCACATTATAGTTTCACCTATTTAGGTCACCTGAATCAAGAATAATGTGAAAAACACAAAACAAAAGGGGTGGGGGGAATCAAGGAAAGAAGGTATAAAACCATGACAGCAGTGAAGATTTGTTATTCACAGGTGCAAAAACATGGAAAGGAAATTAAAATGGTTAAAACTGGAGATGGTTGATATAGAACAAGTTCCTTGAAATGCAGCATTGGCTAGTTATATTATCCTATAATTCTAAAATTACTGATGCAAAAATAGACAGTCTTCCACATGTTATATGTGTGCAGCCCATAGGATGATATACTGTGCCCTTCTACTGCCATTCACATAATGGATTTCTGTTCACAGAATAACTCGGAGGCAGCCACCACAACTGCTCCAATTGAAAGGTAGAAAATACACAATTTATTCTAAGGATCTAACTAGACCACAGCTTTCTGCATTCCTTGTTAGGTGCTATATTACAAAACTAGGAATAGGGGAAGCATTTTCGGAATGACAGATAACTTTTAGCTAGGGGACCATAATACTTAAAATGGTAACTTGTAACCAACCCTGTGCAGATCTGAGGTCCACACTGGTTCTTTATCAGTTCCTTGCTAGCAATATAAACCAACTGGGCTGCAGTGATCCAAGCAGTACACACTGTTCCTAAAATGAGAGCTGCCAGGACATGCTTACTGCTCTCTGCTTCACGCGCCAAACCTATTTTTCATTGCAAGAAGAGGAAAGGTACCTTGTCCTATCTTGGCCAAGACACTCCTGTGTTCCTTCATACTGTGGCCTACGGTTTTCCTTGCGTGTGTGGTCCTTTCCCAATTGTGCTTATTCCCACAACTGTACCAGCTATGCTATCAGCAGAATTTTCCTCTGAAACAATATTCAGGATGGCTAATATACAAGGCATTTTAAAGCAGTCTTGGGCTCCTTTTCTCTTTCAAAATCTTTATATTTTTATACTTTTAGAAAAATTAAGGGAACATGTCTGCTGCTTTTCAAAGATCGGAAAATATAAGGGTCTCCAATGTTGAAATTTCATCTATTATTTGCTTGGCTGTTCAGCAAAGCTGAATGTCAGAAAACCTATGTATCTTTCATAGCAAAGTTTTGGGGAATTGTTGTCTGGCAGTGGTTTGAGCAGTCAGTGGCAACACAGAATGCTAGTTTCATTTCTAATGTCTACAGATGTAATTCTGACAGCTGCTATCTTGGCAAACTGTACATAATTTTCTACTTTGGGGGCTGGAAAATGGAGGGAGCATGAAATTCCTTATTCAGGCTGCATTCGAGGAGCAAATGCTTTGCCCTGCAAAAAAATACATCCAAACCTACTTAGCAAGGAATGACAGCGGCGAGTTGCCTTACATTCACACTTTTATAGAAGCAACAAAGGCTGATACCAAGAGACTTCAAGTAACCTCTGAAGGGGATGTGGGTGGAAATGCTGAAATACACTCATTACAGTTATCAGTTATTAGAATAATGGATACAATAGGACAATTGATTTTAGTGGCCTGAGCATTCTGTAACTGCCTCTCAGACATGCCCGCAAGACATACAAAACAGTAAATTTCATATAATCTAAAGATTTCCTTCCACAAGCTCCTGGAAATTCAATGCAATTTGTATGTTATTAAAACTTCCAGCAGTTACAAAGGAATGCCAACAGTCCTCAATTGGGCTACTTGCAAAGCATTTTAAATGTGTTTAAAATAATATTTGCAGTGGGGTTTTTTTTAAAGGGTGTACTCAAGGGTACTCCTGTCCACCTAGCAGTTTGAAAGCACACCAAGTGCAAGTAGATAAATAGGTACCGCTCCGGCGGGAAGGTAAGCAGCATTTCTGTGTGCTGCTCTGGTTTGCCAGAAGCGGCTTAGTCATGCTGGCCACATGACCCGGAAGCTGTCTGCGGACAAACGCCGGCTCCCTTGGCCTATAGAGTGAGATGAGTGCGCAACCCCAGAGTTGTCCACGACTGGACCTAACGGTCAGGGGTAGCTTTACCTTTACTCAAGGGTACGCAGTACCAGCATCTCTTTTGTTTTTTGTTTTTTTAAATGTAGCACTTACTGTAACAACTTCACGGGGAGTACCAGCACCTATTTTTCTAGAAAAAAACACTGGTTCGCAGTATAGTATATAGTGAGCAAGTATTGTATAGTATATAAGTGATCAACCCAGAATGGAATCACATCTTGCCATGAGGCTCACTGGGTCACCCTAGGCCTAACCTGCCCCACTGGGCAGCTGAGAGATTAAAATGCTACCCTGAGCTCCAAAGTGGAACTGTGAGCTAAAAAATATAAACACTCTATCAATAAATGGCTCACCGATCAATTTCTCAGTTGTGTTTGTATGTAAAAAGAGGCTTTCAGTCTTGCTTCCCCCCGCTTACAGCTCTCACCAGGAACATGCAGAATAACCTATGCTGGGTGACAGGCGGTGTAAAATCTTTTAAACGCAGTTTCTAAAACTGATGCAGTTGAGTCTTATTTTGCACTGGGCAGGTGTAATTGGAATTTCACACCGAATCCAGCTATTGGCTTGCCTCGCTCTGAAGCCTTTCCTTAGGTTTAGCTATAACAATGACATCACCAGCTCAACACCCATTGCAACATCTGCTTTCACACTACTAAGAATGCCATTGTATTAACCAACAAGAGCTATGACCATTCCTTTTTCCTTTCTTTTTTCTTTTTTGGTTAAATGTTAAACAGATGTGATGGAACAATTCAGCTCTGTCAAACTCCTTTTATACAATGCCAGTATGCTGAGATTGGGGCTTTAATGGTGACACATTTGTTTTATATGGAATAGTAACATAATGTGACTATGAAACGTGGAGGGGGGGGGGATTCTCTTGCCAATAAATTCTCATCTCCATGCACAGTACTCTAACACCTCCTAGCTGTTCCAAACCTTATTCAAAGTCAGAGGCTGTCATAGATTTACCTGCAATAAGCAGGTTGCATTTTTAAAAGAAAACCTGGCAGGAAATAAAGTCCAATTGTACTGTTATTCTAAATGCTCTGCACCACCACGCCTCCAGAGACTCATGAACTTTATGCCAAGCAAAAAAGACTTTAAAATATCTGTATTAGAGTCTTACTGTCCTTAGAAAGGATAATGCATTGTTTTTACTTGCTTCTAATTAGTAATTTAAGCATATGTTCAGCATTTAACTCTAAATGTTTGCCTTTTCCCCAAGCTCTGAGACAGCTGTCCAAGATGTGAATGCCAGAAAGCATTTAAATATCAACATCTGTTGAATTATGTTAATGCAATGTAATATAATTGGGCATGAGTTGGAATTGATCAAAAGTGTGTGAATTAGACAAAGGCAAATCTAAACCAATATTTCATTTCACAAACAAGTCAAAGGTAACAAAACTGTGTTTGTTACTAAACCAACATGATTAGAGCACAATGTTCAGGACACCCAGGTCCAAAAATTATATAAAAAACGCAAAAAGGCAATTGTAAAATGAATCAAATATAAAATATTATTGCAGAAATAATATCCTATCACTAATATTTTGTTAGATTTGGCCTAGGATTTCATACACATTTTTAGAAACAGCTTGTCTTACAAAACACCAATTAAGAACAGGCTTTATTTTATGGTAAGGAACAACTCAGAACAGTTGTTCTCAGAGTAATAAACCACAGTTTAATAAAACATGGTTTTGCGTTTTGTGTGAACCCTGCCCAGCAGCTTAACAATGATTTGTTTACTGCTAAAATACATTGGTTTTAACTATGGCTTGGTATTATATGTGCACACAGCGCCATTCTTTAACCATGTTGCTTTTTATCCACCTCACCACAGAATATGGTCAGGCTACAAAGGCAAGAGCAGCTGGGAAACACACCAGACTTGGGAGAATCAAGAATTATTTTTGGCTGTGGGAAAACTTGTGCTTCCTTTTGTGAGACACATTATGTAAGCACCAGCTCTGTGAGTACAAACTGAACTGGAGTATACCCTAATGCAGAAAAAAAGAACTGTGCTTAAATTAAAATGTCTAAATTCTTAGCTGTTTTTGCAGGCATGCTTATACGGCGGCCTGAATTTTTGTTTCTGCTTGCAAAGTCTCCTTGAAGGAGAAACAACCTTGGTTGGTGTATTTTAAACTATGTGCATTTAAGGCTGATCTTTTTTTTAAAAAAAAAAATTAAAATATTCAAAAATATATATATATTCATCATTCTCTGGAAAGCTGTTTTTTGTTTTTAAAAAAACCATTTCAGATTTGCAGCAAGCTGTTATTGTTGTGTTTTTAGTTAACGGCAGCAACGTATAGGAAAGGAAAAGTCTGCAAAGCTTTGCAGCCCACTTGTGCAAAAGGAGGGACGCGGGTGGCGCTGTGGGTTAAAGCCTCAGCGCCTAGGGCTTGCCGATCGAAAGGTCGGTGGTTTGAATCCCTGCGACAGGGTGAGCTCCCGTTGCTCGGTCCCAGCGCCTGCCAACCTAGCAGTTCGAAAGCACCCCCAGGTGCAAGTAGATAAATAGGGATCACTTACTGGCGGGAAGGTAAACGGCGTTTCCGTGTGCAGCTCTGGCTTGCCAGAGCAGCGATGTCACGCTGGCCACGTGACCCGGAAGTGTCTCCGGACAGCGCTAGCCCCTGGCCTCTTAAGTGAGATGGGCACACAACCCCAGAGTCTGTCAAGACTGGCCCGTACGGGCAGGGGTACCTTTACCTTTTACCTTTACCTGTGCAAAAGGCTCAACTTCACACTGACTTTACAAGGGGTGGGGAATGCACTTGGGATGTTGATCAAGCCTGCTGCATAACTCAATGAACAAACCTGCCTTTCAATGAAAAAACATTCTTGTCAGTGACATGCTACTATGATAAAGTTCTGCACGTGTTCTTAATTGGCCAAGTGCTATAATTCTCTGTGCTTTCCTGCTCAATCACCCTCTCCTCTTTCCAACAGTTTTAAGCAACCTAACTTAATAAATGCACCACTATTAAAAAAACCAACAACAATTAAGGTGGTAAGCCTGCGTGAAGCATTTGGGTTAATATTGTTACCAGTGGATCTTATCTCACAGAAGCTTAAGCATGAATACCAAGACTGTTAATAGGCTTGGTAGGAACTTGAAACGTATCAGATTACATCCAGAGAATAAGTGACAGTAGAAGGTGACTTTTCCAGCCACTTCCTGCTTCTCTGGCAGCCTCCCCAAAACCCATTTCAAAGGGTCAGGTTGGGCCCTTTGGGCTGTGACATGGTGGTGGTGGGCAGGGACTCCTGAAAATCAGGTGGGGACATCTTGTGTGAGGAGAGCTTTTGCTCACAGAAGGTGCCTCTCTGTGATTTTTTGCAATCCCCTCCTCCCTCAGCCCACCCTATTCAGGAGCCCCCCAATGCTTAGGGGGTTGATGTGGGGAGAACTGGGAGAGGAAATCAATTTCTGCCTTCCTCTTTTGCCTGCCCCAAACTGGACACAAACCATTGATTCCCAAGAATTTAGTTTTCAGTGTGCCAGTTGCTGCTAGAATCCTGAAACTTTCGATTTTTACTGCTTTTAAAAACAAAACAAAGCACTTAATTGATGCAGGTAAGGCAGGAATGAACAGGAAGCCTTCTAGCCTGTATGTTGCTGTTTCTTGTGGTTGAGCTACTCATGGTTATAGAATGAAAGGTGAAAAGGGGGGCACTGTCCCAGCATTATTCATTATTTCTTTAATGAAATTATTAATCTCCTGCTCTTCAGTCAAAACAGCTTACAGTTCCTTTCAAAACATTACATTGCCTGCTTTTAGGCTTAAAGTCTAAAAGGGCATGACACAAAAGGAAAAAGGACTGGGAGGAAGAAATAAAGAAACTCAGATGCAAGATCTTAATTACAAGCTGCACTTTTTCCTGGGGGGGACGCAGGGGTACGCGATTCCCCTAAACATTTAGTGAATTTTTGTACTTTTGTCCATTTACTGCATTTATTTTTCCCAATTTGAACTATAAAATGGTGGTATTCTTGAGTCCATTCTTAAGGAAATCAGCCCTGAGTGCTCACTGAGAGCTCCAATACTTTGGCCACCTCATGAGAAGAGAAGACTCCCTGCATAAGACCCTGATCTTGGGAAAGATGGAGGGCACAAGGAGAAGGGGACAAGAGAGGACAAGATGGTTGGATAGTGTTCTCGAGGCTACCAGCATGAGTTTGACTAAACTGCGGGAGGCAGTGGAAGACAGAAGTGCCTGGCGTGCTCTGGTCCATGGGGTCACAAAGAGTCGGACACGACTAAACGACTAAACGACAACAATTCTTGAGTCAAAATGAGAGTACCCCTAAACATTTTTTTTAGAAGAAATGCACAGGTTACAAGTTATTCTAACTAGCCGCTGAGGTAGAAACGTTGAAGGAAAGAAGGAGTCAAAAACTGTTGGTGTCTCAGTGGTGCCAGTGAAGTGGCCTGGTACATCTTCTCTGGCTTCCTCTATAGCAGCCCATTGTACCTGCTGCTGCCTGGTGATTGTGGCAGAGGGAGAAGCCTGGCTTCTTAGTAGAGTTGGTGATGGCCCTACATCCTTTCTCTTCCCTCTTCTGCTACAGGGTGATGCAGTGTCTGCTAGCAGGTGACAGCTGAGGAGGACTCAATCCTCTTCTCTACACCATCCCACCTATTGGTTTCCATACACGCTTCCAAGCCTGGCTTTGGCATTTGCTTCCTTCACTCTCTCAGTCTGCCTGCTTCCTAACTTGCCTGCCTACTTCTACCCTGCATTCCAGTCCCCTTCAGTTGAGAGCTCAGGTCACCTGAAATTATCCTGCCTTTGGGTTGACCCTTCTGTGAACAGGAAGAACAAATAGCTGTGTTTCTTCCTTAAACACACACACACACACACACACACACACACACAGAGCAAGAAAAACATTCCCGCATTTTGCCATTAAGGTATGATGCTCACTTTGTATACAATCTGTTTCCACCTTTTTGGGGCTGTCATTATTTCCCACAAAAGCTACATCAAACAATTATAGTTCTGGTAATTAACCAGTAAGTGTAATGTACAGTTTTCCTACCCCAATCTATTAACAGCTGCTCAAAAAATGTGGTAATTAATGGTTTCATTTATTTTTGGCAAACCTGCAACACAACAAATAATTTTCTATCTACTGCAAATTAGGACTCCTTCCCAAACAACAGATGACGTGGTGGGGGAAAGGGAGCAGGCGTAACACTTGCACATCTTTGCCTCTTTAGAAGATCAAATAAAGAGCAGCTGTAATTCTATTTGTCACATCTGTGTAACAAAATATAGTCATCTGTATCATCAGAAGAAAATGAACAAGCTGCATTCAGATGGAAAGGGATTTCCCACCAACCTAATGGGAAAAGGCTTGCTATAGAGGCATAATGGAACTTCTTGTTCTCAGGTCCCCCACCGGTGTCCCTGAACCCCCCTTTTTTACATAACCTGTAGTTATTAATACCAGAATTAAAGATAACATAAATATACATCTATAATTTAGTCCAGATATCATCACAATAGACCCAAGATCAACTAAGCTAGCTGTGTTAAAAAGAAAATGAGAAAGCACAAGCTGTATTTAAACAAAACCCTGCAAAAGATTACAATTCAAATTAATCCTTCATTTCCTTTAATACTAACTCAACCTACCCCTTGTAAGAGTTTTCAGATTCTTCATAGAACATTTTAAAATAAAAACAAACAAACAAACAAACCCCAATGCTGTTACTTTGGCAAGTAGATGCACTGGAAGCCAAGAGATCCATTTGTTAATTTTTCCATCAGTCTCTCTCATTTTTTAATATTGTGAAAAACAAAACAAAAGGGGACACTTGAAATGCTTGTGGGGAGAAAGAAGAAGAGACAAGCAGATACATTGCTTTTTTTAATTTGGGAGACTGCAAGTTTTCATTTTAAACTCAAGTTCATGATGCGTACAGATTACAGTACAGGACAATTTCTCCAAGTGGGAAAATCATATCCACCTCATGATAAATGGAATCTAAGCAGTATAGCATACATACCAGCCCCCTTTCAATACAAGGTATTTCCAACACAACTATATACACGGATATCTGTGTACAATTGATTAACACTTTTCGGACCCCTTTTAAGAGCTTCTGTGGCAGACAGATAGCAGCTGACCAGACAAAGAAAGCATCTCTCTTTCTGTCTCTATATCAGCAGTTTGGGTACTAGCTAAAAATATTGACTAGGGATCTCACTTAAACTGTAAACTGCATTGCATATTTAGCTCACCTGCTAGCTGTTTTCACTGAACTGTTTTTCTTGTGTCCTCTTTCTGATCGGTTGTCCCGCAGGAGTTGAAGCTACACAGAAAGTTCAGAAGACATATAAAAACTATGCAATGATGCTTGCATTTTTAGAAATAAGTCCTACTAAGCCTTGTCATGTTATTGTACTATGTTGTTTCAGCAAAGGGCCTGACAGCCCTGACATACTTTATCCAAAGTGCATCTACTGAAATGGCAATACGATATTACCTACATTTTAATTCAGATCCGCTCTCATTTATTCCTATACGCCTTCTTCTACAGAGGCAGTCTTGTATTATAGTAAGGTTTCATGTCAAGATGCCTAATTAGTAATTCAGAGCGTACTATGCCATTACAATATGTTTAGCTTTAAGATGTATCACAGTAATATTGTAACTTCACCATCTCCTTTAATTTGAAATGAGCAGCAACAGAGCTTTGTACTTGGAGGAACCGATTTTAGAGGCTCACATTCAAATCTCTGAAATTACTGTTTTATAAACTCTCTAAAAATGAGACTAATAAGGACCTGACAGAGCTGTTGTAAGAATGAATAATGATTATAGATGCTAAAATTCTACATTATTAGTAATAGATAAAAGTAGCACCTCATAATTACTGTTGTCATATCAATCCCACTGCTTTGCCATTATTTCTGGATTGAGAATTATAATGAAGTTCAGTAAGATTTTAGTAATGGGTTGGGTTGGCATCCCCGTCTGTCTTGAGAGACAATGGAGTGCGCCTCCAGGGGTGAAGTCAAACTGTTGGGTTAGCAGCACCAAAGTGACCTCCCCGAGGTGAAAGACTGAGCGGTGTGTATGGAGGTCCTGGACTGCCCAGACAACAAGACCCTCTGCTTCTCAGCTTTGCTGATGTGGTCCAAAGGAAAGCAGAGCAAAAATCATTCTCCCACCCATCTTCATTCTGACATAGGGGCTTTTGAAATTAGTATAAGCTTCATAATTAATTCACACAACAATCCTAATCTTCCTTTTTTTGGTGGTGGGGAGGAAGGATTCCACAACACATCTACTGTCAAATCCCAAGCTCTGCTGGTTCACAGTGATTATGATGGGGGGGCGAGCATTTTCCATCTTGCCTTCCCTGGAATGCCCCCCTCCCATTGATTCCGGGGAGCGGAGGATTAATAAATTAGTTCCAGGGCTGGAGCATCTCAGGGCTATTTTAGGTGGTGTGTTTAGCAAATGAGGGGCCTTAGAATCCTATGGATCTATGATAACCTTCAACATCCTCCCACCATTTCCCCACTATTTGGGACCCAACAGCCCTTTGGCTGCTCTCACCAAGATCTTAGGTTTGTTTCCTCATTGTTCAAACTTTGCAACACAATTTTATGCAACAGTAAGAAGTCCCCCCCTAAGGTTAAACCACATCATTAGTTATTATTAAAAACCTATGTTTAGAAGACTGACACTTGTAAATAATGAGCACAGCAAAAATAGCTGTATGTACTCACTAGCACGAAAACAAACCTCAAAAGGGCACTTAAGATTATTGCTTTAATGGAAATAAAGTTGAATAAAATTCAATAACCAAATGAGATAAGCAAATCATTGTACCTGTACTTGAGAGGTCTTTGTGATGGATTTTTGTAAACAAATCATTTGAGGAACTAGGGATTTCAGTTTGCCACTTCAGTTACAAGAAAATGATGCTAGACTGGAAAAAAAGCCCTCTAATGAGCTTAAAACCTAAATCTTATGCTTGAAGACTGTCCAACTCCAGTATCAAATGCATTTCTAAGAAGATGAATGCGGGTGTACCTGCAGGACCTCACCAATATCACACGGAGCTCCAGGTGAGGAGCATTTTCAGGGCCCCTCTCCATTTGTTAAACTGTTGAATACGTTGCTTCTATTGTGCCTGCAGCCCATTTTGTGTCTTTGCTGCACAATTTGCACCCATGATTTATCCATTTCATACGAAGACAATGTTCATTTTCCAGTGAATACAAAATGCTTAACTTCAATGGAACCCTGGCCACACAGTTCAGCACTGGCAGCTTTAGGCGTGAAGGTGAACTTTTTGTGCTATTTTGGTGTGGAGCACAGTCAGGCAGATGGAAGCCTGGTAACCAAGTCAGTTTTCTGCCCCTAAATATGGCCCTGGGAACTTAATACAGTGGTACCTCGGGTTAAGAACTTAATTCGTTCTGGAGGTCTGTTCTTAGCCTGAAACTGTTCTTAACCTGAAGCACCACTTTAGCTAATGGGGCCTCCTGCTGCCGCTGCGCCGCCACTGCACGATTTCTGTTCTCATCCTGAAGCAAAGTTCTTAACCCGAGGTACCATTTCTGGGTTAGCGGAATCTGTAACCTGAAGCGTATGTAATCCGAGGTACCACTGTATATTGTGAGTTCCTAGTATCACTCATTTTAAAATGCTTGTCAGAGACTTTATTTTTGCTTACATCTCTGCTTTATAGCTGAACTATCATATCTATATGGCAGAGATTCCTTTATTCATTATCTTGGAATTCCTGTTTCATTAAACTATAAACAACAGTGCTTATTAGCAAGCCTTGTAATTTATCTGCTTGTAAGGTAAAAGGTAAAGGGACCCCTGACCATTAGGTCCAGTCGTGGCCGATGCTGGGGTTGCGGCGCTCATCTCGCTTTATTGGCCGAGGGAGCCGGCGTACAGCTTTCGGGTCATGTGGCCAGCATGACTAAGCCGCTTCTGGCGAACCAGAGCAGCACACGGAAACACCGTTTACCTTCCCGCCGGAGCGGTACCTATTTATCTACTTGCACTTTGACGTGCTTTTGAACTGCTAGGTTGGCAGGAGCAAGCAGCAATTAGAGCATGGCCTAAAAACACATGCTGAACTTAAATAGGTGCTAAGTCTGGTCAGTGTGTCTATATATGCAACTGGAGATCCATGAAGGAAAAGCAGAATATAACTTCAATTAACTCCAAGTGCCACTCTAAACCTCTTTAGAGTTTTACAGCACTGAGTTTTGGTGGGCAATGATAAGTGCACAAGATAGTGGGCTGCTCCTCCCTTTTCTAATGTCAAAAGGTGGCAGCTTTCATGGTTAAGAGAAGGTGAAGCAGAGCTATAAGTACCACAAAAGGGTATATAAGGGCAGAACAACCTTCTTGATGCCAGTGGGCCATAGCGGAATAGAATGGGTTCCTAAGAACCTGAATGTGAGTGTAGCTGCAGGACCTTGCCTAGATCCAGTGGAGCCGCAGACGAGGCTTCTCAGAATAGAAATGTAAAGGGTTTTTCATGAATGTGGTTTTCCTGCTATAACTGTGACTTTGACCGTCCCTTTCAGAAACAAAAAGCTAAAACTGTGCTGCCCATTTTTTTTGCTAGCTTACAAATAATACCTTTAGAGTTGGTCAGTCAACTACAACTGGTGTTACTTTCCACTCTTATTCTTCCCTGGCATTGCTGCTTATGCCCACTTTGTGGGCTCCATTTTTGTTATAGCCCTGAAAGATCTTGACAGTGATTTGGTAATACAGGTGTTTGTCATGCATCCAAAATAAGTGAAATGGAAGTATTATCAAGGCCTCTTTTACACCAGCTAGCGGAATATCTATATTTTCATGATCTAGTGTTCTGGTTCTATGAAGACTCTGCTCTCCTCAAAAGATTATCAGTAGTTCAGAAAGGCAATTTAACAAAGCAAAGGCCCTGGAAATGTTCTCAGCCCAATTCTAAAGACTCTGCTGTGCACACATGGCGGCTCTGGTGTGCACACATGCTGCTGCACACAAGACTCTCCTAATTCACTCAAATATCCTTGAGAGTGAATTGGAATGCTGATAATTACCGGGCCTACACCCACAACCCTTTTGTGGTAAGCTATTTGTTGTTAAAGTATTTTCAGGTGTTTTCAGTAAAAAAAAAAAAAGTGATTATTTTGCTCCTTATTTCAGAAATTGGTGCTCCTGTTGTTCCGGACAAGCGACAGTTAAAAACCTTCAAATATATGAAATAAACTGTTCTTGATCAAAGTGGTTCTTACCTGGCTGTGTTCCTTCCTAGCCCCAGGGCTAAACCAATGGCTGAGGGAGGGAAGAAAAAAAAAGGTTTAGTAGCATAGCTAACTGAAGCACGAGCTGTCATATGACCAGCCTCTGCGTGCTCTCGGGTATTTTATTGTCCACCAGAAAAATGTAGCCTTTGGCTATGATTTATTTAAATGGGATATTTTACAGAACTCTCAAGGTCTATAGCAGTTTTCACAGGAATATAAGAATGTATCTCATTCTGTGGATTTATCCTGCTTGGGCAAGTGGATATATACTAAATCATATTGAGTTTCATGCCACAGATTCTGAAATTCTTTATATATTACATCATTTAATAATATTTTCTCTGTGTGGGTGCTGCTAAAATCTAATGCTCTTATTACTTAGAGTAACGGAAATCTTAAAAAGTGTTTACAACTATTGGAAGCATGCTTATTAATTTTGAGGGTTTGGGTTTAATGCCTAAGCACTGCTACTACTATTGCTACACAAACACACACACATGGTGTGCATAGGTTTGCTGACTTAATATCTCTAAAATGCAACACAGTGTGGAATTATGTGTTCTGTTTCCATTTGAGTAAGTAGGAGGGACTGATAGAACAGCACTGTATCTCTCCAAGTGTCTGAACAGTTTTTCCTCTTAGTTTATGGGGTGAGTTGAACTGTTCACCAGACTTCGGATTATGCTGCCCTAGCAGGATTCAACCACTAAGGGGCAATTGTAGAGTTAATATCACAGTTTAGCCTTTCTCTCTCGCTACCAGTGCTTATTAGCTTACCAACACCAAGCAGTTTGTTTTATCATCAACAATACTTTGTGAATAATCACTGCAAAAATGTTACATACATTCACATTTTTAATGCAATTGTCGCAGTTGGTGTTCTCTCTGACCTCAATGCTTACTTAACTGCTGACTATTCTCTCTCCAACTATGTGTGTATAAATACCGTATTTTTCGCTATATAGTGCTTCCCCCCACCGCCAGCCCCACAAGCTTGGTCGAAAAGCCCGCAGGAGCCGCGCGCTCTTCAAAGGGTGCGTGGCTCCTGTGGGATTCTGCGGGAGATGGGGGAATTCCTCCACCTCCTGCAAAAGCAGGGAGAAGGTCTGGGAGAAGTGCACAGGCTGCGTGCAGCCTGTCCGTTGCTCCCATAGCTTGGGGGGGGGGAGAATCATATTTTTTCACTTGATTTCCCCCTTTGAAAACTAGGTGTGCCCTATGGTCAGGTGCGCCCTATAGAGCGAAAAATACGGTACTTGCCAAGTTAGGATAGCACTTCATACACAAAAAGTTGCTCTAGTCCACTAAATAAGTTTTCTGGGTGTTTTCTTTTAGTTTTTAGGTTGCCACAAGACTATTTAAAGAGCCACGTGCAAATCTCTCTTCTCCGTGTACCAACCTACCCACCCCCTCCCATATGCTTACTGTGGAAACACAGGGACAAAAAGCAGCTGTTTTTGTTTTATTTTAAAATGCATATACACTGCTGTTCCAGGCAAAGCCAGTCCAAAGTGCCTTACAACAACTTCAATAACAGATAGGTAGCCGTGTTGGTCTGCCATAGTCAAAACAAAAAAAATTCCTTCCAGTAGCACCTTAAAGACCAACTAAGTTAGTTCTTGGTATGAGCTTTCGTGTGCATGCACACTTCTTCAGATACCCTGGAACTATGTAACTGGAACTATGGAAGGCACCACATTGAGCCACATGAAATGGAAGTCCATCAACCGTATCTGAAGAAGTGTGCATGCGCACGAAAGCTTATACCAAGAACTAACTTAGTTGGTCTTTAAGGTGCTACTGGAAGGAATTTTTTTTGTAACAACTTCAATAGAAATAAGAATACAGCGAACGCTCGGGTTGTGAACGTGGTCCATGCGGGAGGCATGTTCGCAACCTGCAGCATTCGCAACCCACAGCGGTCTGCACACACACGGGTTGCGATTCGGCGCTTCTGCGCATAGTGCAATTTAGTGCTTCTGTGAAGGTGCGAGCGCCGAAACCCGGAAGTAACCCGTTCTGGTACTTCTGGGTTCGGCGCGGTGCGCAACCCAAAAACATGCAACATGAAGCATCTGTAACTCGAGGTATGACTGTAATAATAAAAAAGCAATGTTACAGAAAAATATAAAACAGATTCAAAACTTCCATAAATATAACATTCCAGGTTCCATCCAGCAAGTGGGACAATATGCACAGAGAAGGCCAATCAAAACAAGTAGTTCTGATGAAAATCCTGGACTGCATCCATCTGCCACAGCTCTACTGGAAAGGAAGCTATAGAAGACCCAAGAAAGATATTGTGCTTCTTTTTCTTCTAGCCACACCTCTGGTTTTACAAGCAAGAATGCAAGAGATGTTATGCACACACAGGAACAATATAGCAAGAACTGTGGGGGCGGGGAGGGGGGGGTTAATCCACAGACATCTTTCCAGACAACAGTACTGAGAACTGCACATGTTCTCAAGAGCATGATCAGAATTCTAAACAGTCTTGATAGACTGGACAATTAGGGTAAAATTCAAGATGTAATTAAAACAGGGACAAATCTAAAGTAAGCAGTTGAAATAATGATAAACCTGACATGGATACTTACTCATGGTGATGAGACTCCTGGGACAAATGTGCAGCTTTCTTGTTGACGCATGAGCCTGGAGCAGTATTCTAAAGGAGGCATAAATAAGTTTTATAAGTTGCATACAGGAATTTAAGAACACACAGTACTCACTGCATGCAGGAAATAAATGGAAGAAAACAAAGGTCAGTCACCAACACCATTAATAAGATGCATGTGATGAACAAGTCAATTATCAGCTGTTTCCTCCCCCCCCCCTCTATATATAAATGTAAAAAGCTTTGAGTGACGTTTTCCATTTTTTTCAATGCTGGTCATCAGGGTTTTGGGGAGCAATGATCCTAAAGAGGTATTGGAAAGTGCCTCAAGACACACTGTTACTTTGGAATCACAGAACTGAAGGGGACCCTGAGGATCATCTAGTCCAACCCCCCAGGAATACGCAGGTAGACAAGTGTGTGTGTCTTTACCTCTTTTATTCATAGTGTAGACACCCAGTTCATAATATTACCCCAGCCATGCCTCTCCCCTACCCAACTCTGGAAGTTTCTAATTGCTACTAAAGTTTAAATCACTTAAGATAGCGAGTTTGAAAAAGGTGTTCATAGTGGTGCAATTGGTAACTGCATCACTTTCATGCCTAATTATGGGAAGAGTAGCACACAGCACAGCAGTCATCACTCCTAAAGCGTTGAAATGCACATCATCAAGACAGGGCAACCTATGACCAGAATGAACACTGGATGATCTGTAGATACTACTGCAATGTTTAATCCTCTAAACAGCTTTTACTTAGAAATCTACATATACCTGCCACAGACTATATATGGACCACATGTAGCCTGCTTACTGTAGTGTCTGCCACCTAATCTTTTCAGAAAACTAGGCTAGGAGTGGGTTTAAGCCGCGCATGTGCAACAGCAGTCTTTGATCTTTTCAATCTACAGGATCGCGTTGATACACTACAGCACTTTTGAAAAAAAGAAAGTATTTATTTATTACAAACATGTCACAGCCAGTCTTTGTAATACAAATGTATTTGTCAAGGATGCTTACGGAAATGTCACCATAATTGGTTTCAGGACAGCCAAAGCATTTATATGACCTGGTGGTTTAGAGCGCAGGCATCCTTACATAATGTAAGGGCGTGTTCACACAGTGGGCGTTAAAAATTGCTGTTACTCTCTGAAATACGCCTACATTAAGTTTCACTGGATAGGAAGTAAAATTACGGGATTTTCTTCATTAGCCTAAACATAGAAGACAAATAAAACTTTTATTTTCATAGCTGACTTGACTTACAAGTTGGAAAACAAGCACCCTCTCTCCAGACAGGTGCGTGGGCTTTGAAATTCTAAGGATATTGAAAATAAAAATACTTGTATGACCTACTGATTATAACATTAACAACTCAATAGTTACTTTAATGCTGGAGGTAAACATTTGGCTCAGCTCTCCAGTTGCATCCTGTATTAATCTCAAAATGAGGTTTTCATGCTATTCCAGTGGGTATCCCTGGAATATAGTAATCCATTTTCTACACTGTGGCTATAAGAAAAGCCGACTGTGCCTATGTCATGCTTTGTTAGAGGTTCATGATCACATTATCTCATGGTGGACCTGACACTTTTATTCAGTTTACAGTATGTTCTGTGTACAGGCAACTTATTTCCTTTGCCAGGGCTGCTGACAACCTTTTCCACACTATATTAATCTTGTTTACTGACTTTATCTTGGTACAAATATCAGAAAACTGAACTTTTTATCTCAGGGAGAAAATAAACAACGTGTTGACAGAAGCAGAAGCTATTTTCTGGGCTAAAATTGGTTGTTTACCTTCAGCCATACTTATGGAAAAATGTTTTAAAGTCTTCCAGTCTGTGCAAAATGCATAATCCATAATTTAATAAATGCAGGCATCCCATGGAAAGTCACCCAGATACATCGGAAGGGATAAAGGAAGTACGACCACTGAACAAAATACAATTTGTAGATAATTTGCACATAAATATGAGCATGTTTTATCTAGTCAACAACTGACTAGATCTTATATTTCTTCTACATACCGGGCGGGGGGCATTTATCAATGTAATTTGCTCATGTAAGCCACCTCTTAGCATCTTATGAGTGATGAAGGTAAGAAAACCTTAGGGAGGTAGAGAATCAAGTTGAAACACTTCCTATGGTTAAGCTACCGTAACTCCTAATAGTCCCCCTCTAGCTCAGTGAGGGTGCCTATGCAACCTCTGCTGGTCAAGATGCTTTGGAGGGTGGCGGCGGCTGAGGGATTTACTTATGTGGGGGGTAAGTACATAGTTTGAAAGGTGTCCCGTCTCTGTGAAAGCACTTTAGCATATTCAAATTACTAGGAGAGGAAATTTTACGACAGCCATAAAGAAAACAATTTGCATACAGAGTAGGTTATATATATATATATATATATATATATATATATAGTAAAGGGACCCTGACCATTAGGTCCAGTCGTGGCCGACTCTGGGTTTGCGGCGCTCATCTCACTTTATTGGCCGAGGGAGCCGGCATACAGTTTTCGGATCATGTGGCCAGCATGACTAAGCCGCTTCTGGCGAACCAGAGCAGCGCACGGAAACACCGTTTACCTTCCCGCCAGAGCGGTACCTATTTATCTACTTGCACTTTGAGGTGCTTTCGAACTGCTAGGTTGGCAGGAGCAGGGACCGAGCAAGGGGAGCTCACCCCATCGTGGGGTTTCGAACCGCCGACCTTCTGATCAGCAAGCCCTAGGCTCTGTGGTTTAACCCACTGCACCACCCACGTCCCATATAAATATATAACTCTTAGTTAAAATGTCTACTTGGAAATGGCGCGGGGGGGGGGAATGTGATACAGGAAAATGTTGTGAGATGGATGTACTTTTGATTAACACACACACGACTTTCAGACAGTCAATCAACTATTCTTATGATTTGGAAAAATGCAAGACAAAATGTGTATTTTCTAAATGAAATTTTCTGAAGAAATTTCTAAACATTCCTAAAAAGGGCCTCCAGGGAAAGAGAGGACATGAGAATTGTCATTAAACACATTTGTTTCATCCATCTCCATTTTAAGGTTCAGTCAGGATAAAAAGAAACTTATGTGCTGGAGTATAGAGAAAATGGGAAGTTAAAAAACAACTGTTGGCAGGGCTAGACCAGATAATTGTGCTGTGTTTAGAGTATATACAAACCTAAAGAAGGAAAAAGACTTTGTCAAATTAGTGTCCAGCTTTATGTAGCACGCTGTGAGTGGCCTCTACTGGCTGACCAAGGGCTACATAAGTCACCTTGTCATCTATTATTATGATGGTATTTTCACAATGGCTGAACCTTTATACGAAGCTTTTCGCTTATCAACTTACAAAGTTTATACGTTCCAAAAGAGATAACTCATGCAGCAACTGTAATCCATTTTTGTAATTCTAAGAAATGAGCAAGGTTAATTAAACAGAAATAAATATAAGGAGGACATGCAAGTCTTCGAAACAGACACATGCAAATGAGGGCGAATGGTAGCTGAGTGAATGAGTAAGGTAGCAGTGAGTAAAGTATTCAAATTTTACTTTCCTAAATACTCATGCGCAATTACAATAAAAATTCAACTTCTCCTAAAACTCCTCTTTCTAATCTATTATTAATTTCAAGAAGCTAACCAAAGAAATTTTAAAAAGCTTCTACCCAGACGCCACTGAAATCAACAGTTTGTTTTAGTGGTTGTGGATAGTGCTGAAGCTACTCTGTTTAGAAAATTGAATCCTGTGATGCCATTAAATCATATCTGCACATAGATATCTAATTGCCTTCTCTCTCCGTATGTGTGTGTGTCCTCCACCCCTTTACTACTGTTGACTTTGTGTGGCGAGACGTGGTTCCAGAAATGCCTAAAAAACAGGCAGAACCAATTCTGATGCTAGATAATGGCATGAAATCAGTCAGCTCCTTAAAATTGAAGGCTGTTATTGTTTTCAGAACCCTCTAGAAGGGCTCTCATAGACCCCAACAATTTCTACATGGATCGCCGGCTGACTTTGGAAACAGGAGCAGGCCTTGGGGATAAAAATACTGTTCCTTAGTAGCCTTTCTTTCATCTCAGCATCACAACTCTTCCTGGTTTACAGAACAAAGGCTGGTAAACTTGTACTAAATCTGACTGAGCGTTGTTTGCGGCTGGTTATGTGTAGAGAAAGTCACCTAGTGGTTCTGATTTTGGTACGATATCCTGCTTTGAAAGCTGCACTCAAAACAAGTTTCACTATTTACATGTCACAGAAAACAACTGTACCAAACCCAATTATCTCCCTCAAAGCTTGGCACATGAGGGCAAGAAGGAAGGCTCATTCACATTCCAATAAACTGGCCTGTTGGGCAGAGATTGTTACATTTGAGCTGAGCTTGTTACAAGCAGCAGCAAAAAAAGCATTTAATATCTAAGCCAGACTTGTAAAAGTCCACGATACCATTTACAACGTGGTAAAAGAAGGTAATCAGTAGCTTACCAATTTATATATTTCATAGTTATTAGAGGACTAAATTAATCTATTTTAATGCAAAGTAATTTACCAAATAGATGGTTATCTAGGGGGTTACACACTGAACAATTATATAGATGTGGTCTTACTGGTTTCACTGGGAATATATAACTGTAAACTATCAGTGAATTACACTGTGGCGTTTTAAGTTTATGAGCAGTCACCTGGCATGATGTACTTGTATTACAATACTACTGCAAATACTGATCCAAAATACATTTACTCTCAAATAAGTTCCTTTGCTTTCAATGAAAATTATTTTATGTTCCTTTGCTTTCAATGAAAATTATTTTAAAGTAAAGCACCCTTAAAACTGTTGGCTTGCTCTCTTGTTCAGTATGGGATTATGCACTTGATTCTATTATTCCCTTAATTGCACCTTATTAAGGAGAATGTTGTCAGACCTAAATGACTAATGATGCCAAAAGGTGACTGCAGTTGTAAGAAATATTATTTTGCCGACACATAGCTTGGTACTCTGGGATATTTCTAGCCTTATTTCAGAATTCTACTTTGCTTCAGAATTCAGTCCCATTATCTTGACTGCTCAAAATTGTTCACAGGGTTATCTAGCTGACATATAAGATAACCCTCCATCTCACTAGACACCACTGGGATATGACATGCTGACCCACAGTAAGCCTTGATTATTAGCCTGAAATATATACCACACAAAAAGGGAGCTCTAGCTAAAGAATAGCTGAACAAAAATTCTATCGTATATACCGTAGTTGTTTTTTTATACAAAAAACCCCAACAATGTAAGATATACTGTATTTGATTTATCAGAGAATTTTAAAACATGAAATAATATTACACATTTAAACCCTGATCCATACCATTTTTACTGGGAAGCAAGGCCCAGTGGTTTGAATGGAATAGACTTCAAAATAAGTTTGTTATCGGAACCTTAGATATTTTACCAAGTGGCACACAAAAGCCCCTTTCAATAGAAAGCAGCAGCAATATATTTAATTTATTCATACAATTTAGTCCCCAGTTATTTTTTCATTTATGGTCTATATACTCTTGGGAAAAGACCACAGGTACTGATATTTTAACACCAAGGAACATGGAGCAAGAGTGCAACCAACGTGTTTTCATATACTGATATCCGTAATATCCATATTTTGATGCCTTACAAAAATGAAATAAAACCTTATATCCGTTTCAATTTACACCATTACTCAGTCAGAAACACTTTGTGCTTAACTTGGTGAGTCAACAACAATAAAATACTTCAGTGAGCACTATTCAGTTCCCAAAATAAGTAACCATTGTCGCATTCTAAATCTCTTTGCAGGTCCTTGGGGTGGAGTGCGGCTCAGCTTTGCTACTAAAACCTGTCCATCTTGCCAGCTGTTGAAAGTGGCTTGACAGTTCCAAATCACTGTAAACCAAGCGACAAGGCAAGCTTATTTCACACCAGAAATCAGATTCGGATTCCACCTGCCTCTCCTTTTCATTAAATTGCTTATGGACAGAGCAGCATGACAGAATACCCAGCAAACATGTTGTCATGCCAAGTGCTAGTACCTCACTGTTGACAGACATCTGACCTGACACATCTACAAACATCGAGAAGTGTGTGTGTGTATGTGATGTTTTATTCAAAGCCTTTCCATTTCACGCAAATTGGAGTTGGGGAAGAAGAGCAAATGCAGAATAGGAAACCAGATCCTAGGAAAACCAGTTTTGGTTTCTGCATCGTTGAGTTGTTGGGGGGTTGTTTGAGAGATTCCCCCCACCCTTAACAACCCCTACCCTCGGATTTTTTTGTACTTAGGGTTACTGTGAGTCAACTGGTAGTTTTCTCTTATGTGGTGGTGGTGCAGCTTTGGGTTTATAAGCAGGAGCAAAGGAAGACTCAAATCAGTGTCAGTATGTAAGATTACCTGTTAAGAACTATTGCTCATTGAGAAAGGCAGCTTTAAATAAAGTTTGTCTTTAGAATTTTGAAAAAAAACAAAACATTAAACTCTCTGCCTTTCCAGATAGATACACTTAACTTGCTGGATTTACCACTGTACCCTCAGATCTCCCAAATCCTAAGAAGAAAGAGATGCCTCTCCTTTTTGGAGGAAAGGAGTAAGGAAAAGAAGTTCTCATTCACAGTTCTGGCAGCATCAGTATCAGTCCCTACACAAATACATGTATTTGCACACCTTTGACACCTGAGATACACGTTCCACTCTATTCCCATGACTGTAATTTGTTTTTACTCTTTTTAATGTTGAATTTTAAATTGCTATAACCTGTCCTGGGATCTAATGGTGGAGTAGGTAATAAATTGAATAAATATGTAATTAACAATTAAATGTGTAAAAATTTATAATCTCTATAATTTACATGTTAAACATAGCCCACTATGGATGTTGGATGGCAACACCTTATAGAAATAAAGCTATTTTTAAAGGGGGGGTGCAAGCAGCACGCACACTGCGATATTAGGACCAATCCATCAATTCTGCTTATATTAAATGATGAAATATGTAGTATGTGTATTATTTGCTTAAAATATTTTAAACCGCCCTTCACCAACATTAGGGCAGTATAAAGAGGCATAAACAAAACAGAACATACCAAAAATATGTCAATTGATCTTAGCCAAAAGGCCAGTTTATGCAGCATGCTTATGATAAGAGACATTTGCCTGAAATAAGTATTATTGCTCCTAACACTTTGCAGCACTGGTTATCTTTTCCCCATGTTTTTGAGCTGTAACCTTCATATTGCTTCATTTCGCACTGAAAGAGACTCATTGATTTTAAAACTAATAATGGTTTACATGTTGAAAACGGTGTGTGTGTAACTATTAATATCTTCTGTCTCCATCTGCAACATTGAAACAGATTGACCACTAGATGTTTTGAAAAGGGCAACTGCCACATTGTTCCCTTGGCACACCAGAATGGCAGGTCAAACTTTTGTTCCTCTTGTCCTACAAACAATTTTCAAGCCAACGCTCAATAAATAAATTTGGTCTCTGCACTCCCAATCAGGACTGCACAATCCCCTCAGTAGCAGACCTATGATAAATGGACTTATTTTCCCAAATCAAACACTTGAATTTAAATTCAGATGAGTTAATGCAAAGGTCAACATTGTAATCAGTTCTTTTGATCTTTATAGAATTTCTGGAGTAATACATAATAAATCTGAAACAAGGCAATTTGCAGCTCTGTATGGGTGGCTGGTAATAAAAATCTTAACGATTAGAGCCTTTATGTACTTAGGGAACATTTTATAGTAATAGCTATAGTGAGAACCTCAATGCATGGGGAAAGATGGCAATAGATAACACAGAAAGACATGATTGCTTGATTGTTTGTGGTTTATACAGTATGTGCTCATGTGAACTATAAACAAATTAAATCACACATCTGCTGATGAATTAACACTGCTTGGTTCTTTGCTCACTGGGCAGTCTGTAACCTTACAACGCAATCCTATGTATGTTTTCTGAGAAGTAAGCCCCACTATGCTCAAAGAAGCTGAATGCAAGGTAAGTAAGTGTGGCTAGAAATGGTGTCTTAGTCATGTTTATTTACTTGGAAGCTCTTGATAAAAAGCATGGAGGGCATTCAAGATCATATTCATTTTAGAAAACAAAACTTTCTCTCAACTTTAGCAGAGAAGTAGACATTATTTTAAAATCTACAGTGTTTATATGTGCTGTAATGTATGGCATTATTTTTTAAACAAATGCTTGCTGTTTAACAAAATTAGTTTTAGACCTACAGGACACAGGACACCACTTGCGTTAAAAGTCAAGCTTTCTTTACTAATGAGCTATGGTCAGAGCAATATGCTCCTCCTAAGTTCACATGCATTCCATGCTTGCAAGCAAGAAACTCCCTCCAGATTGTGTCCTATGTTCACAAGCTTGTTGTTGTTAAGAAATATTTCCATTTAAGTGGTGAAACTCAGATTTTACAAGCATTTCAATCTTTGCAAAATTTGCTCCCTTCTGTTAATGATGAGGGTAGGTGCTAGGAAAGTAAATGATGAGGGTAGGTGCTAGGGAAGTAAACAGTTGTCAGGGCAACTGCGCCAATATTATTTCACTCATCTCTTTCTGCAGTTAACTAGTTGCAAAGGGATATGTGCATTTGGGTTCAAATGCACTACTGAAAATGAAATTTGTGAATGGATGACATAAAATCCTAGAAGAGTAGAGTGGAAGGGACCCAAGGGTCATCTAGCCCAACCCCTGGCGATGCAGGGATCTTTTGTCCAGCTTGGGGCTCAAACCCATGAGCCGGAGGTCTGCATGTACACATGTACCCAAATGCATATTCCCTTTCACATCCTTCCTGAATTACTCATAGGAATCTATGGACAATTGGATCAATGGGGATGGGATGACTTGCCAACCAGCACTGGCAGAGGAACAAAAAAAGGAAGAAAACACTTGTCAAAGCAACAGAGTGGCAGGGGTAGGGTTCACATACACCTAGTCACATCACACAGATAACCGTGCACTGAAGAGAAAGGTCTTTTAAGTAATAACATGATTTTAAATGAAAAACAGAAGTATACTGGAGAAACAACTGTGAATTTGTGTGAAGAAATGTACACAGATAGGTAGAGCTGTGGATGTACTGTGGTACTTCGGGTTACAAACACTTCGGGTTACAGACTCTGCTAGCCCGGAAGTAGTACCTCGGATTAAGAACTTTACCTCAGGAAGAGAACAGAAATCGCACGGCGGGGGCGCAGTGGCAGTGGGAGGCCCCATTAGCTAAAGTGGTACCTCAGGTTAAGACAGGTTTCAGGTTAAGAATGGACCTCCGGAACTAATTAAGTTTGTAACCAGAGGTACCACAGTATTTGGAGACTCTTCTTAGTCCACTCTTCACCCCCAAAAGAGATTTATAAAAACATGAACACCACAAAATTCAGTTCACCATCCATTTAGAATTGTGCTTTGTTTCACACAGTTTCAAAGACTTATGATGCCCATGTAGAACAACTGTATACATGATCTATGAGCACAGGTCATTCATTGGTGGGTAGAAGAAGCAAATGTACTGCCCCAGAGGTGAACGCCTCCGCAAATGAGACCTTGAGCAGTGATGCATAGGATGGACAAGCATCCACTTACTGATGCTGATGTAAATGTGCATTTCCCACTTAGAATTGTAACGGCCTGCAAAAAGCCCTTTTGTTTTAGGCAACTCTAGATTAGGGCTTCTGTTAGTACTACTAGACGTGAGGTAGGTACCGGTAATAAATAAATATGAAATATGAACTGTTACATTGAACAGTTCAGCTCAGTACTATAAATTATAATGTTTGTGCAGCAGTTTTTGTCCAATGTTGCAAAGTCCTAAAGTATTGTACTCTTAATATATTTTACTGTGCCACATATTCAAAAGAACAAGCCAGCAATTTTAACTGACAATGTGATCCGATTTAACAAGTGAAAGCAACCTCCCCTTATGTATTTTAAGAGCTCTCATTCCATGGTGAACACATTCACAAATACTACTTCCATATAAACTACTCAAATGTGTCTTCTTAGGGAACATGTGGCAGTGGAGGGGGAAGGGGCAATGTCCACATCCAAGCGGATTTCAGCTGGACAATGATGAAAAGTCCATATGTTCCAATGCCATCATAAATTATGTTGGAACATTTGGTCAGGCCAAGAGGGACTCCAAAAATAGGCTGGAAACAGCTCTTTGACTGAAAACAAATTGCCTAAATTCCAATATGAAGAAAACAGTGATCTTGACATATATTTTCTTGTGGCCACTGCAGTTTGAAGCTAGGTCTGCAGAGATGAAATACAATATGCTGCAGTTTTAAATTTGGAAATTATTATTCCATCTAGACACAAAAATGCAGAGAAATCTGCATGGGTCCAGTGCCTCTGGGCTCAAAGATTTATTAGGAAATAAAGGAAAAATGAATGATGATATGTCAGCTGGCTTGGACCCCAGCTATGAACCAGCATTTGGAAGGACAGAAATCTCAAATGATTTTCCTTTTAATCATCCAACACATTAAAATATGTTTGTAAACCAATTATTGCAGATGAAGCCAAATGTCCAAAAATGGAAAGTGTTAAGAAAGCCACAAATTAATAGGAGAATTACCCCACTGGGTAGTATGTCCTTAAACGAGCATGCCATCCACTAAATATAAAATATTTTTTTTTTGGGGGGGGACAAATTAGGCTCTAACTTAACTGCCTATAAAATAGTTGTTCACATAATTTTAACTTAGACTTAACATTTCAATACCAAGAAAATGTCAACTTTTAGCAACAACATTTTATATACCTGATGAAACCACTTCTGCAAGGTATACTACAGAAGTGGTCTGGAGCCTAATTACCGTACACTGCTTTTGCAACTTAACATTCAATAAACATATTTTTCTCAATGGTAAGGAAACTACTACACTTCCAAAGAGGAGAGGGAGACAGAGGAGAACCAATCTGATAAATGTGTTTGCTAATTAATCCTATGATCTCGCCAAAATGCCTAAGATCAAATAGAATATTGTATTAATTGCCATGTTAAAACTACACAATTCTCAGTTATTCTGAAAGGTGCAACTGATAAACATATATTACAGCTACCTGCACAACGTAAACCCAACATAACTGCTTTCTGGCACACAGCTCCAATGCACTAAAACAATTGGAACGCACACTCCTTAATCCTGCACACATTTTGGCTGCTTAAATCCTATTTCAGGTTAATAAAATTAAAGTAGCCCAATAGTGTGCAGTGTTGGAACCAAAAACATTACATGATTGCTAGAGGCCTAATCAACTTAAAAGTGGCATTTCTGATGTCTGTTGCGTTTAGGGAAATCTCCAGATGATCCAAAGCAGTCTTGAGGAAAATGTCTTCCTCGTGAAATGTTTCAATAATGTTAATAATGGTAATAAAATAGGCAAGATTTAGACCGCAGCCTAAAATATTATATCATTACAATGTTTTGAGTTAAATTCATTTATTAAATATTTATGTGCAAACGCCTACATGTTTTGCCTGGAGTAAAAAAAAAAAAAAAAAACCAGAAGTGAGCAAAATATTTAGTTATTTTAATTACCAGTGCAGTATCAAACAACAAAGCCATATTGTCCCACAGCATGAAGTGATCAGATATCTGCCCAAAATGATGGACAGCTCTGGCCCATTGAACAGGCAAAAAAAGAGAAAAACCCATTTACTCTCTGCCAGATGGGACCTACTGGACGCTTCAGCGCAAACAACTCATCCTTCTTCAAACCTTCTTGTCCAGCTCTAGAGCCAGCTCCAGCTGATAATGATGGATATCAAGGCTACAGTAAAGTGGGTGACAAAAGCAGCCTTGTTATAGCTGCCAGTCTTTCGGTCTTGTCATTATTACACATTGAAGATTTATTTGAGTTTATTGTTGTGCACTGGGTCTAGCCATTTGCAATTCATCACCTAGTACAGAAGGTTCAAGATAGTGGCCATAGCTATAATTGCCACCTCCACCTGCTTCTTGAAATTATGAGGTCAGCAGCTAGGGCAGCCCACTGTTCACAGAGCTCTCTACACGTCAGGAGAGACGTCTGCTGTAAAATACCAGGGCTGCTCATCTCTACATAAAAAGGTGGTGCCAACCTTGTGGAAATTCTGCGTTGCATTTTTAGTTTACGCCAAGCAAATCTATGCACGGTCTTGAAAGACCGGAGATTTCCGAAAGGTTAAAAAAACACCCCTCTTCTGAAACTTTAGAGCTGCTGCTGTTTGTTGGTTTTCTTCCTAGCAATTATATTAAATCTGTTCAAAATAATCCTGTTTAAAAATAATTATGTATTCTTCTATGCAGTTTAAAATTTTCTAAAATAAGCAATGTGACACTTTAGCCTGCCTAAGCATGATGTAATTCCTTCTCTCTAATGCTCCTGGGTGCATGTGAGGCTAGCTGTTACCCCAGTTAATAAGAAGTGCACTCTGTGTATGCTCAGAGGCAAAAGCATCTCCATTATTTTACATACTAGACGACAGAATCGGAAATCAGTATTCAGTAACAGGTTGCAGAGTGCTTTATAACCAACACGCTAATGATAATTCAAAATATTTTCATACCGCTCTTCATTTGAAAGAATTTCAAGGTGGTATAAAAATATTAATACCAAACCATAAAATGGCGACGGCCACCAATCCCTGCATCCTTCTTGGTCTGGCCGGACAAGAGCTCCACACAAGCACAAGGAGCTCAATGGGAAGTAATGCTTTCTTTGCCTCCTTCTCCTCCTCTAGGGGCAGGTAGCAGAGTGAGCCTTGAAGCTTCCTTGCCATGGAAGGAGAGGGCTGCTTCCTGGAGTCTCCCTGCCGCCTCCCAGCATATGCCGCCTGAGGCGGTTGCCTCACTCAGCCTAATGGTGGAACTGGCCAATACGGTAGAACTGGGATGTATTGTGCTTTCTTTTTTGTATTTTCATAGCTTAAATTGTTGTTCTATCATATTTTGTAGTCAGCTGCCTTCAAATCTTTAGATTAAGGCAGGGAGGCAAGTAATGTTAACATGTAAATAACAATAGATTGTAAACTAGATCAGGGAATGTATGTCAGGTATCCAGAGGTGAAGAAGAAAGTGTAAAATATATTTATTTACTAACTATTCTACTCTGTCAAATTAAATTCTGACCTCTTGGCCCCTCAAGTGAAACCTTCACATAGTTCAGACTTTAAAATATTTTCTAATAGAAGAAAGCACTGACACAAGCAGAAGGAAAACAGCATTTATTCAGCCAGATCCTGTGCGTGGCTAGCTTGGAAGTAATTTCCACTGTCTTTAAAGGGGCTTCCTTCTAAGGGTGCAAAGGATCACAGCTTTATTTTCACAATCTACATAACCACTGAAGGTGGTGGTTCTGTTACTCAGGTAGAAGTTAGCAGTAGCAAGAAGCCTTATGTTTTTCATACATTTTGATAGTGGGGAGTCAAATAATGAGGCAGCACACACTGCCTACAAGCTGAGAAGGCTGTATAAAACAGTAGCAGACCCACCTTGGCTGGATCAAAGTCAGTATAGTCTCTGGGTTAGCAGGCTGTGATTGGCCCCTACTTCACTCCCAACTCTGAAGTTGCATATATGACATTTGGTGCTCACATATGTATAGTCAAAGAAAACTATACAGTGGTACTTCGGGTGAAGCACTTAATTCGTTCCGGAGATCTGTTCTTAACCTGAAACTGTTCTTAACCTGAAGTACCACTTTAGCTAATGGGGCCTCCCGCTGCGCCACTGGAGCACGATTTCAGTTCTCATCCTGAAGCAAAGTTCTTAACCTGAAGCACTATTTCTGGGTTAGCGGAGTCTGTAACCTGAAGCGTATGTAACCTGAGGTACCACTGTATTAATATATAAAAAAAGGGGGATATTGCATATCTTAGTGGTACATAAACTTCCATGCTTTCCTGGAAGCAAAAGACTCTAAAGCTCCCTTCATGGGTTAATCAATTGAAATATCTCCTTGACATCACAGGGCTTCCCCAGCCATGTTCTAGCATTCACACAATGAGGATTATGTAGCTCTCCAGGTGTTGCTGCACATCCTGATGGGAGTTTGAGTGCAACAATACCTGGAGGGCCACAAAATCCTCATCCCTGATCTCAAGTAAACTGCCTGGGCAGTTGATAACATTGCTGTTCATTCCTCTTCTCTGCCAATCCTTTTCACAGGTCAAATGCTCACTGCACTGCAGCAATGAGAGGGGATCTTGAATAGTGCCAGATTCTAACATGTTGCCTGTCAAACAATCATTCAAACTTTTATTGTAAGGTATTAGCATAAACAACATATCAAAAAGTCTCCTCTAAAACTGATTTGAGCTGACAGTGTCTTTGGTTATAAATGTAGAGACCATAATAGGTGAGATGTGAGTAGAGAAACCCTTTTAAGCTCATTTACATTTTTTTAAATGTTAGTTTTTCAAGCATAGATTATTCAAATATGCTAAAAGTATTGCACCCATACCTACTGTTGCAATCCTATTCCTTGCAGTGACTTTAACAGAATACCAGTTCCAAACTGCTGTATTTGGATAGTTACAAATACAAAATAGGTGCCATTATTGGCTTCTTTATGTATTTTATGAAAGGCAGGACAAATGAATGAAACAGATGAATCCTAAACATTTGAATAATTAACAACTGATTAATTTTCTGCGTCTTCAGAGTTAATATACTGATGGCTATGAAACTGCAGTAAACATACTAAAGAGAGAACCAAAAGTTTACCACCTCTAATTTGACAAGTGATATAAAAATAATCTCTTAAGAAAGATAACATTATTTGCAAATTGAGCAAGAGGACCCCAATGATAGCCATATATAATCAGTTGTCACCTTGCAGCTCAATTAGCCCTCATGTAAAAACGAGGCATGTAAGGAGAAATGAGGTTTTGACATTATCTCTGCCAGCAAGATAATTACACAGCCTTCATTTAACAGTAGGGCAACACTACTGTAGCAACAAATTAACTCAGCTCCATTTGCAATTCATGGTGTGTTTTCTCATTTAACACCATTTGTCTTACTCCAGTGAATGTTTCCATTAGTTTTCTTCAGCAAAGCAAAAATATTCCTTGTTTTGATTTCAACATTACGTCACCAAATCACTATGTATCTGTTCCAGTAACTTTAAGTAAGCCAATATAAATCTGATTTAAGGCCCTTTTTCTGCCATTTTAACTAAAATCTTTGCATTTTGGTTCACAGCCAAATAAAAGTGGAACAAGTGCTTTTGAATTTAATGGATACAGAAATTTGTTTCACTTTGCATTCATTCCATTTCACTGGGAGCCCAAATTGTCATTTTATTAATAATGACGAAAGGCATGTACTAGATTAAATTGCCAGTAAAACCAACAAATCCTTAAATTTAGTACTACAGGGCATATGAATGATGCAATGCTCACTCACTGCAAACCAGTTTTCAAGTCAGGAAACGGAGTCACAAAAGTATACTCCTCCTCGCTCCCCTACCCAGATCAAACTCCTGCTTCCTTCCTTTACCTGTATGTTTCACATGTACAACCACACTAAACATGGTTAAAAATCGCCCCGGTTCCCTCTTAATTAAGATTTACAAACACTCTTCAAACTCTGTTTTTAGTGGTTCACCTGTCAGGGTAAGCCAGGATATGACTGTGTGAACATGATGGCTCCTATTGATGAGCTGGTACCCACTTGCTCCCCCCCTGAACCTTTTAAGTCAGTGTGGGATGGCAGCTAAACCATGGTTTGGTTCAGTATATTATCCAAATCCAGGCTTATGGTTAAAGTATTTCCTCCCTAACCATGATCTGCAACCATAGGACAAACTTTGGCTACAGATTGCGGTTAAAATGGAGAAACCTTAACCATGACTCTGGTTTTGGATGACACTCTTACCCAAACCTTGACTTAGCTGCTGTGCTGCACTGACATAGACAAGCTGGAGAGTAGAATGGCTGCAATCTCCACCTTGGGAGCCAGAGTGTTTGCACTAAGCCAAGGTTTGGCTTAGCATGACATATGAATGTGGCTAAAGAATGGAATTCTGCTTAGCATGAACAAACACTTGGAACATGTCAATAAAACACTTGGAGCACACCAAAGCAGTTATATTAATAGTAAGGTGTGAGAAATTGCTGAATCCTGCCACTAGCTACTTAACAGAACCGACATATTACAAAGGCAACAAAAGTCAACAGGTGATATAGCCAGCACAATGAACAGTTTCCACAGAATTTATTTTAACAAAATACAGTGGTGCCTCGCAAGACGAAATTAATTCGTTCCGCAAGTCTCTTCGTCTTGCGAGTTTTTCGTCTTGCGATGCACGGTTTTCCATAGGAATGCATTGAAAATCAATTAATGCGTTCCTATGGAAAAAGCCTTCCCCCGACCTCTTCTGGCGGGCGGCATTTTAAAATCGCCCGGGACAGCGGAGGACTTCTCCGCTGTCCGGGGCGATTTAAAAGCCCCTGGGAAGGCAGGCAGGGGGGACAAAGGCTTTCCCGCCCGGCCGCCCGGCTTCGGGACATCGTTCCGATGCCGGGCGGCTGGGGGAGGCGTTCCTGCCCCACCGCCCGGCATCGGGACGATGCCCCGAAGCCGGGCGGGGGGGGAGGCTTTCCCGCCCGGCCGCCCGGCTTCGGGACATCGTTCCGATGCCGGGCGGCTGGGGGAGGCTTTCCTGCCCCACCGCCCGGCATCGAGACGATGCCCCGAAGCCGGGCGGCTGGGGGAGGCGTTCCTGCCCCACCGCCCGGCATCGGGATGATGCCCCGAAGCCGGGCGGGGGGGAGGCTTCAAAAGCCGTCCGGGGGCTTTTAAATCGCCCCGGACAGTCCCGGGGCGATTTAAAAGCCCCCGGTTAGGCAGGCAGGGGGGGCAAAAGTCTTTGCCCCCCCTGCCTGCCTTCAAAAGCCGTCCGGGATAGCGGGAAGCGCTTCCCTGCTATCCCGGACCGCTTTTAAAATGCTGGCGGTGGGGAGCAAAGCCTTTCGCCCCCGCCGGCCTTCCTGGACCTCTTCTGAAGTCCGGAGGGGGGGGGAAGGCTTTGCTCCCCACCGCCAGCATTTAAAAAAAGGTCCCCGAGATTTCCCTATGGGCTTTCGTCTTGCGATGCAAGCCCATAGGGAAAATCGTCTAGCGAAGCGTCGCAAAAACCGAAAAACCCTTTCGTCTTGCGGGTTTTTCGTCTTGCGAGGCATTCGTCTTGCGGGGCACCACTGTACAGAAAATACAGACAATAGGGATCAGGAAATACAATAAAAAACATACACATCAAGCAACACACCAAACATGCGACGTGATGGACCATTATGTTCCAATGTGTTCACCTGTAGGTGTGGCTCACAACATTTATGTCCTGCACTTCCTGCAGGGAGTTCAATGCAGCGTATGTTGTTCTTACCTCCTCCCACATCTATTTTATTCTTACTTCTTACAACAACTCTAAGCTAAGAAGGGATCAGAACTCTTGTCTCCCAGATCCTATTTTAGTTACAGAACAAACATCAGTCATAGAAGAAACTGAATTTCTAGAAGTCTTCGTGTGGTCAAGAATTTATGAAAGAATCAAAACCAGAGTAATGATTCCACCAGTACGACAGCAGGACATTTTAGAAAATATTCACCAAGTTCACTGAGGCACTACAAAATGAAGACATAGAGACCTTACAAATTTGTGCTTAGCACCGGCTGGTTCCAGTAGAGCCCTGTATCACAATGGAATTACTGGAGCTTCCATAACAAATATTGGTAGCTAATCTGCTTACCAGGAAAGGCTTGATTAATCTTGTTGTCACTGATTGCTATTCCTAATACTTGGAGATAGCAAATCTACACGGCACAGACATGGGAAGAGTGATCACTGTACTAAAGAGTGTATTTGCTCACCATGGCATGCCTCCATTTTGAGGACAAATAATAGGCTTCAATTATCTGGCATTGCTTTCAAATGCTTTGCAGTAGACTCAGCAATTTTCAGCATATCCTCAGTGGACCACACTGTCTTCATAGCAGTGGGGTAAAAGAACAGGTTGTTTGGACACTGGAAAACCTGCTCTTAAAAAATGAGAGGATACATATACAGCTCTTCTGATTTAGAGCAGGCAGAACTGTTCATGAGTAGACAACTGTGTACAGCTCTACTAACCACTGCAGGAGCATCAAGACTTCCATCAGAAAGCGAAATTGATAAAAATCAGCCAGAGGAACCATTTTAATATCAGACCTGCAAGCAGAAATGTCCCAACTCCTTACATATTACAGGAACTTTGAATTCTAGATACTCTGAATTCCAGAGTTCAAGGAATTGTCCAGACTAGTGGAAAACCTTCACGCATCTGTAAGAAATTAGGGGATACTTCAATTCCACAATAAGTTTTATAGAAAACCTAGTTATTAAAGACTCAATCCTGAGAAAGTGGAGAAAGAAAAAGTTAAGCAAAATTTTAAGAAAATTACCCATTTCCGGAGATATGGGGATGTAGTAGACAGAGTTAACTTTGTTGCAGCTAGAGAATGTCATCAAGAAATACAGCTTTCAGTGGTGTTAGTTGTAACAAAGCACTGGAGCAAGTCAGACCGTCTCAGCTCTCTTAATATAGCTAATACATGGTAACGGGAAAGTTTGTTTCAGTGTGGACAGGGAGAGAATCTGCTGCTGCCTAAGCAGGCAACATCATTGCAAGATCTCACGCCTTTCATCCTATTTTTGTACTCATCACTCCAATCAGCAGGTGACATAGGTGATTTGTTAATGTAACATCTCCCTCTTCAAGCTCAATGAAAAGAGACCTCTGGGTATAGAGTGGTATATAAATTCAATATAATTATAATAATAATAATACCTTTTAAAGCTATCAGCTGATGGACGATTTATACTAGGAGATAGTAAGGAGATTACGACAATGAAGGTGTGTCACAAACACAAGCATCAACACAAATGGTGCCTGGGAACTAAAACTGCTACATGTTGTCATATGAATTCCGACACCTTTCCTTGATATAGTTATACAACAGGTACTTTCTGTTGTTGTTGTTGTTGTTAACTGAATTTATATACTGCCCTATACCCGGAAGGGCGGTTCACCTGGGTTTCTACTCACAAATGCCTAACTTTTTAAATAAATAAATGTGTGCCTTTAGAAACAAACAAACTGTAGGCTAGCGGCTGCCTATTGTACCACTGGCAGCTCTATCATTGCTCACATCAAACAGAAAGCTTATCCCAGAGATGCCCTCTTCTTACCCTCTGACAGCTCTTTGTGCTCTCAGCATTAGCCTACTAACACAAGGCATCTCTGTATTAACCAGTATGATCTATATGGAAAGGTCTTTACTATAAAGTAAGACTAGTTGCATTAGAAGAATTCACATAATTGTGGTCACCTGCAAAGCTGCTACAACAAACTACAGAGCCAGCACTTTATGACAGAAGCTCATGCAACAGCTAATTAAAGGAACCGAAAACATTAGGGGCAGTCTTTTGAAGCTTTTCTATATTTAAACGTTATGTTGAATGTCACCCTTTTCTACTTAGAATGAATAACCTCTGATAATCATCTGACCCTCTTTAAAAGAGATGAAAAATAAACCTAATATCCTTGCATTATTTAACACACATGCACTTTTTGAGTGTGTGTCAAAGGAAAGCAACAACTTCCAGGATTAATTAAAAAGAACAACAAATGCAACAGACAAACAGCTGATCTGTCTAAACTCAACTTCATAAGATCTATCTACCCTATAGTCAAAGAAAGGGTGTCACTTTCTGTTATGTGATTCCAAGGTGACTGCTTATATTTTGAACTGCTAGGCTAATTCTAGCCTGAGCAAAAATCTGTCTTTTATTTCATAATTAATTCTCAGTGTCAACACTGGTAGATGTTCTTTTAGTAACAACCTACTGTGGCTTTTGACTACAAACAAAAACAAAGTATGATTTAACATTATTAGTGGCCTGACATACAGAAAACATGAAAAAAGTACAGTAAAGCTTAGGCAAAATTATTGATAATATGTATTCTTTAACTATTTGTTTTTTCAAAGCAGGCCAAACCAATATTGTTGAAATTCTGCAATTTTACTAGCATACATTTCAATACTGTGACAACACATGGCGAAATCAAATGTCTATCAGATGAACGACCAGGATGGTACTTCTAATACTATTCTTAAAGTAAGCATTTGAATAATACCAACCAGAACAGACCCTTATGTACTAGATGGGCCATATATGACATGAAAATTTGGTAGGAAATATCACATTTATTGATGTGTGAGAGAAAGCAGGCCACAAAACTGCTTCTCAAAGCAAAGAGTATGTGCTTACTTTCCAGCACAATGTTACATCAATCTATATGCTTAAAGCATTTCTCCAACATTTATTGATTACCCCTGTTAAGAAAATTGGGATAAACTAATGGAATATGCTGAAATGGCTAAACTAACCAGAAGATTAAGGAATCAAGAAGAAAGCAAATATTAAAAAGAATGGAAAATGCTTACTGCCTATTTACAAAAGCATTGTAAAGAAATTAACACAATAGCAGGGTTTAAAAAAACCACTTGCAATATTAAGGATAATGTCTGAAACTGGTAATACAACATAAAATAATACAAAAGAACTGGGGGAGGGAATGGAGAGAAGTCAAGGGATTGGGGAATCCCAAAGTATGAATTTAATATGGTATGAAAATGTTTTATTTTCTGTTTTTCTTTTAATTGTATTGGTTTATTAAGGTATGTGAAGAAAATGTTCGATTGTGAAAAATTATAAAAAAATATAAAATAAGAAAATTGGGATAAAACTTTCAGTTACTACTTATAGGAAGCCTAGTCATCAAACATGATAATACACAAAGAATAGGCCCAAGGTTAGAATGAGGATTCAGCCTGTGATCTGATGGTCGTTCTGCCTTAAAAACCCATGTTTACGCTTCCCAACATCTACGGTATTTATGTGCAGAGACAGGAGGGGAAGGGAAGAGTTCCCCAAGCAATCTCATGAGGGGAGAATGTCTTTTGTCTCAATTTGACTGTTCTTTGTTCCCAGGATACTGTCCTAGCAAGAGTGTTCTAGAATGTCAGAAACCTTCATCCAAGTTCTGTGGTAAATTTTAAACATCCACTTGATGCCATTACCTCTTATATCCAAAGCCTACTTAATCAGATTAGCTATCTTCTAATTCACTTGCCCTTTGACATATTTTAAAGAGTCCTAGCATACCCCCTGTTTGGGGTGCATGCTAATAATTATTTGTTTATTGCATTTGTTTCTCACTTTCCCTCAAAGCAGCTCAAGGTGGCATACATGGTTCTTTGCCTCCCCATTGTATCTTCACAATGACCCTGTGAGGAAGGTTGAGACTGTGATTGGCTCAAGGTCACCCAGTGAATATCATGGCTGAGTAGGGATTTGAACCCAGGTTTCCCAGGTCCTAGTCAGTGCTTTAACCACTACACCATACTGGCTCCCAATGCCAGTTTTGTATCACCTCAGCTGGAAAGTACTGAATTTGAGGAGGCTCACATATTCACAGCATGTGTCATAACAAAATGCTAAGTCTACAAGTGACAAAAAATTGCATGAAGTGCTTCCGAGTGTGAAGAAGTCCTAAGTTGCATTTCCCCTAAACTAACAAGCAGATACGGCAAATAATTAAAGAACAAACACTTGCTTGTAAAGGAAATGTTGTACGACTGTTCACACATAAGGGTTTCGATTCAGGGTAGCGCCGAGATTAAAAACGACATGTGCTCAATCGCTGTAAGAAGCAATGACGAGAATGTTCAGTGCTAATACAGTCAGATCGGCAGTGTAAACAAGATAAAAGAGATGCATCACATCACATTCAAATTTTGAAACAAATGTTAGGAGACATACTTGTAAGAGGAGTGTTACATTTTATTTTGCTGCAGCTAAGCAACCGATGATGTCCGAAAGCAACACATTATGCCTAACACTGTGACCACATTAGGGCATAGATCCCAATAAAATATAGACAGCAGTGCCTGTGTCTACACGTATTAGTGGCCATGGCAATCACATCAAAAATGGCAATGTACTCCCAGAAAAGAGCAATAGCACATTACTCGTGCTGCTTTTTTTAACAGTTTAATAGTGTGTGTACCATATATGTGTGCCCATGATGCTTGGGGGGGGGGGAATCTTAACCCTTTCCCTCTGTGCCATTTTCCTAAAGGAAAGCACCTCCATGAATGTTATTTCTCTCCTGGAGTAACACAGGCAAGTGAAATAGCAGCTTTAGCAGGGGTGGAATTTTTCGTGTTTCTTCAATGTCATGTCTTATTTAACCCTGAAACCATGGTTAGAAGTGGACTAGGGAAGCTGAATTTAGTTACCAAAGTATATAATTGCAACAAAAATGTAATGTACAGTGCAAAGCACTAAGGCTGCAATTCTTACTTACAGGTAAATCTCATGGAAATCCATGGGACCTCTTTCTGAGTAAACATTCAGATTGGCTGCTTTTGCTGTTCCTGAGCCAGCAACAATGAAATTAACAGGACAGCACAGAAGTGATTGGTGGATTAGGCACCTAGTACAGAAAGCTCAGGTGAGTGAATTTCTGCATTGATTGGCAATGGTTTGATGAGAGCTCAATCAGCACTTAAGCAGGTACCAGGGGATCCCCTGACAAAGAATTTGATGGCAAGTGGTAAGTAGTCAACCTACTAGGCAAAGTTCAGAAAATCCAAAAGGCACAAACAATGTATATTGGAACAAATATGTAAATAAAGAGTTCTGCCATTCAGGCTGAAAGATATCAAGAATTCAGAATGGATGTTCCCAGGTTTATTTTTATTGAACTGCGGTGATCCAAATACATTCACATCATGAACTAATTCCTTTTGAATTAAATGAATTCTATTATAATGGAATGACTGAAAGACTTGAAAGAATTGCTTACAAATGCACATAGAAAGGGGGGGGCAAGATAGCTAAGTCTAAATTAAGATGTTGGCTATGAAGTTTCCAATAGGACCTTGACATGACTGTTGACCTACTCATGACATGATCACACCAGTAAGGATTTGGAATTCTATTAGTATTACCAGAGGAAAAAAGTCAAGGAGTCATCAGGAAAACAAATCTATATCTGCTACTCCATCAGCCAATTACTGTTGTTAAAGTGGAATTAGATGGGTATTGACAATGCGAAGGGGATAAGGATTAAACAGATGACTGAGTATACAGCAATGTTGCTGTGCATTTTGCTGCTTAAAGTTTCAAAGAAAAACAGCCTGGGAAAGGAAAATAATTGTCATATAATATTATGACTCTGAAAAAATATATCGGAAGGGAAACAGGTATTTAGATTAAATATTTCAGCTAGTCACAAAAATTTCCCTCTGGCCGAGGCACTAAATAACAGCACTCAACTGGAGTGCACTAACAGAATATTATTATGCTATTAACTTGGCAACACAGTTCAACCACGATTATCTCAATGCCATGGGGGACTCTGAATAATTTTAAATAATTACCTTTTTATAAAAAAAATAATAATCAAGGGATTTCTTTCAATTGAGTTAACAGATGTCTTGGGGACATGAACCTGATAGTGGTGAATGGAGTTTGTAATAGAGAGGATGGACTGCAATATAAAGACACACAGAGAATAATGTGGTATGTTTGTTGGATATATTAACTAAGTAAACAACCAGCATTATTCCTGACAGGTGGCCATCAGCCCTCTGCTTAAAAACCTCCAAAGAAGGAGAGTCCACCACCTTCTGAGGGAGTCTGTTCCACTGCCAAACAGCTCTTACTGCCAGAAAGTTATCCCTGATATTTAGCTGAAATCTCATTTCTTGTCGTTTGAATCCATTGGTTCGGAGCTGCAGAAAACAAGCTTGCTCCATCTTTCATGTGACAGCCCTTTGGGTATTTGGAGATGGCTGCCCTGTTACCTTTCAGTCTTCTCCTCTCCAGGCTAAACATACCCAGCTCCCTCAATTGGATTTGTCTGCCCCAAATCTCATTTGTTTCACAACGTACCAAATCTGCCACAAACATCAGATGATGTCCTACAACAAGGCCAAGAGTAGGTTCATCACATAGTCAATGACAAACCTCCATTTTGCTTTTCCCACTTTAAATACACTGATATAAATATGTAGGAGGTGGTTGCAAGTAGTCGGGAGTGGAAGGGGCATTTATCCTTACTGGGAAGCCACTCAATAGGGCTGGCCTACCAGGCAACACAGTTTTGGTGGTGGTCAGATATGATGCCAAGGAGAGGGAGTGAACCAGGAGGGCTGAGGGCTGTGCGTCTCATGCAGGAGCTGGGCTATTAGTCAATCCAATGCCTCTCTCAGCAACGTCGGTCAGAAAATTTTCCAGTGTTCGTTTTTCCACAGAGTTTTCCATTTCAGCTTGCCAGACAGAACAGCTCCTATCTCCTTCCTCCATGCACTGTTCTGGGGGTTCTCCTGACACTCCATCGCCAATATGATGGCACAGAAGTAGAGGAGGGAGAACCCCGTGTGCCAGCAGAACTTCCCCATGTGCTGTGAACTTCCACAAGGGCATTGAAGAAACACTAGGAAGATGCGATAATTTCTGGGTGTTTAGCCAAGCTTAAACCTAAGCTGAATTAGGGCAAGAGAAGATTTTCTAGAAACCCCATCACTCTTCCTCCCAAATGGCTGAAGTGTTCCTGAGTACACTTCAGGATTCCCTTTACCCTTTCCCAGTGTGTGTTGCATTGAACCAGGGGACCTCCAACTGTTCAAACATACATGGTTCTCCAGACTGGAGGTCCTCCTGCAGACCCCGCGCTCCTGGCATCTACTGGGTCCTCAGAGTAAAAGGTAAAGGGACCCCTGACCGTTAAGTCCAGTCGCAGATGACTCTGGGGTTGCGGCGTTCAACTCGCTTTACTGGCCAAGGGAGCCAGCGTTTGTCTGCAGACAGCTTCCAGGTCATGTGGCCAGCATGACTAAGCCGCTTCTGGAGAACCAGAGAAGTGCACAGAAACGCCATTTACTTTCCCGCCAGAGTGGTACCTATTTATCTACTTGCACTTTGAAGTGCTTTCGAACTGCTAGGTTGGCAGCAGTTGGGACCGAACAACGGGAGCTCACCCTATCGCAGGGATTCGAACCGCCGACCTTCTGATCGGCAAACCCTAGGCTCTATGGTTTAACCCACAGCACCACCCGTGTCCCAATGGTCCTCAGAGTGGAGGCAGACAAATGACTCATGATGTGCCTGATGGCTGGTGGCTGCTGCTGTGACTAGAGCTAAGGGCGTTGTTCCCTGGTATGTTTACTGTGTGGAAAGCTCCCCTGTATTGTGCACTGACATGACTTCCCTCTCCCCCTGGTATGCAAAAGGCTAGTGGGGGTATGTTTCTTCCTTCCCTGTGATGGAGCTCAAACTCTTTCTTCTCAATCATACCCCCCCCCCAACTTTATCATGTTAACTGATTCTTATTCACATTGTATTGAGTTTATTGTATGTGCCTTAGAGACTAGTGTAATTAAGATGTATATAAAATCACAGAATCTTAGAGTTGGAAGGGATCCCAAGGGTCATCTAGTCCAACCCCCTTCAATGCAGAAATCTCAGCTAAAGCACCCATATATTTTCTTGCAACTTGAAGCATTCCCTCAATTCCTTCATCCAAGTCATTTATAAAGATGTTAAACAACAAGCCCAGGACAGAACCCTGCGGCACCCCACTTGTCCCTTTTTTCCAGGATGACCCTGTAGGGTTCCCAGAGACTGGCAGTACTCCTGGTTGCTGCTGTCTGTGCCACTGGACCACAAGCTGTGGGAGCACTGTGTCATTATCCTGTGCACTGTGTGTACAGTGATACAGGTGTGCCTGAGTGGAGGGTATGTGGCACCATTGGAAGCTGAGAATCCAAACCAAGCCACTGTTAACTTCTGGTCACATCTTCACAGAAATTTCAGTAAGTTGAATAGAAGACTTTGGGAATTAAGAAACATAATAATGACATACACTCTTCTAGAGATAGCTACTGTTATTAAAACCCGACTGACATGTAAGGGACAAAAATAGAGGATCAATTTTATGATCCTCATTAATGGAAATTAATGTTCTATTCAAGATCCTGAAGTGGGAAGAGAAAACTTTCAGAAATACAGCTTGCTGTCCCTGGTATAAAGTCTCTCTTTTGGCACTTTTGTAAAGTAATAAAACACAATGTAATTTTGGGAAGGGGGGTTATTAGGATTGTAGCATGCCACTTAGCCAGAGGTGTTCCCATTGGTTGAAACAGGATTACGACGGAGAAAGTGATGAGAGACTTCTACAAACTTTATACTCATTCCCACAATGTTTTCTATAATGAACTACTAGCAAAATTAAAAGCTTAATGAATCCTCAGATGAGCTACTGCACTGGTAAGCACTGCCAAAAAAGAAATTTATTCCAGAGCCAATCATGTTTCAGCGCTTCCTTTCAAAGGTATTCAAAATGCAAACTGAAACTTGCTCAATACATTTCCCTACCCCTCACCCATATTTTTTCCTTGCATTGGTTTGATATATTGAAGCATTACAGGGCTAAAAGAGATCTTATGTTCTCATGACTTATTATAGCCTACTCTGATTAACATTATCTAGTGTGTTATAGAACCTATTTTTTATCTTGAGAACCTAGGCAAATTTCATATTTACTTTATGTATTAATAGACACTCACTGGCCTCACTTGGCTAACCAAGAGTGCTGCCTTGTGACTTTTAAGGGTGAGAGAACAGCAAAAATGTTTGCTTCATACTACACACACTCTTGATTAGCCAAGGGAAACTGCAGGCAACTACAACTTAAACATTTGATACAATTGTATTTTGAGATTAATTTTCACATGAACAAAACTTGTTGTACAGAGACTACAAAGCACTCTGTACGCTGAGAGTGGTAGAAGTCATAATAGTTTAGTTATAACACTAAATGCGTGCACACACACACAGACACACATGGTGGTCCTCCGATATGTATTCATAAATTCTGGAATTTATAGCACATGCTTCTTGTTATCGGTTCCAGGAGGCCTTACAGTATTGTTAAAGGTAAAGGTAAAGGTACCCCTGCCCGTACGGGCCAGTCTTGACAGACTCTGGGGTTGTGCGCCCATCTCACTCAAGAGGCCAGGGGCCAGCGCTGTCCGAAGACACTTCCGGGTCACGTGGCCAGCGTGACATCGCTGCTCTGGCAAGCCAGAGCTGCACACGGAAACGCCGTTTACCTTCCCGCTAGAAAGCGGTCCCTATTTATCTACTTGCACCCGGAGGTGCTTTCGAACTGCTAGGTTGGCAGGCGCTGGGACCGAGCAGCGGGAGCGCACCCCGCCGCGGGGATTCGAACCGCCGACCTTTCGATCGGCAAGCCCTAGGCGCTGAGGCTTTAACCCACAGCGCCACCCGCGTCCCCTACAGTATTGTTATATGGTATTAAAACAGAACAGTAAAAACACAGTGGAAGCAGAATGAAAAACAAGAGTAAGAACCTCTCATCCTCAAATAAGTCCACCACCTGTTTATGCCTGAGTTACCATCATGGATGGGCCTTCTGTATGCAAACACATTAAATGACATAGTCATGTTCACTTGCCTTTCCTTTAATAAAGGGGGAAAAAACCCAAGGTGTTTTAAAAAACCCTCAAGGGGGCTAATGACAATTAAAATTTCAAAAATCTAAAAACAACAACAGTGGAATGAAAGCCAAGCACCATTAAAACAATTTGGAACCAATGTTGGTTAAAGCACAATCACAAGGAGTGCAAGAGGTTAAAACCATGCATATCCTAAAAGCTTTCCTAAGAAGAATGCTTTTGCCACCTTATGGGAGGCCATTAAAGATGGTGGCAAGAGGCTGTTCCTCAGAAGTTCCAAGGCCTGGGCATGACCACTGAAAAGGCCTTCTCAGTGGTGTCACCTTGGCCAAATGTGCTGTCTCCAGAAATGGGTGTCATTGGTGTACCACCCTCAACGTTCCAAAGTCACTCCTGGTTACAGCAGCCATGGGGTAATAAAGGTCAAGGCTATGTCCAAAGAAATTCAAATTTTCAAAGAGAGTGTAAACCCATCTCCAAATCACCTCTACTGTCCAGGAGCACCTGTGTCTTCTATGGATTAAGTTTCCGTTTGTTTGCCCAAATTCGATCCATTACCACCTCCAGGCTGTATCCAATACAGAAATGCAGCAGAATAACCTGTCTGTTCCTGGTGTCTTGGGATTTGGCTTCTGCTTATAACCAGGTTGCAATCCCATTCAGTGTGTGTTTTTTCTCCACATGAAAATTGTGTTTTTTATATCGTTGACAAAATAAAAAGGATAACAAGCTAAAAAGCTTATCATCCATAAAATTTAAAAAGTCCACTGGTGTATAGAGAAGGAAGGAAGGAGAGGAAAAGTTTTTTTTAAAAAAGTGGTTAAATTGATAGTGAATTGCACAAAATAGCAGGTTCTGAGTTTTAACTGAAGAATTCAAAATTTAAAAGCAATGTGCAATCTGCACAATTCACTTGAGTAATTTATCTACTCTTCAAAGATTATAATTCCATCTAGGTCAGAAAAAAAACTGTGACCCAGTGAGCTCCCTTACATTTCTCAACTGGAATTATGAATATTTAAACTGGCTAAGATCTACAATCAGTTACTTGACAAGGCAATATTTTCATTACTGAAAAGGCCTTCATCTGGGTTTGGATTAGCAGACATTTCAAAACTCTAACACTGATTAAGAATAAAGGGCAGAAAAGTGAAAATGTTTAGTACAGACACAAATATAAATTTAAAGCAATCCACTCAATGTAACCTGCCTTGCCAGATCTTTTTAACTTATTGGGAAAGTCACTCGACTTAATATTGACACAAAGATGTGTAAATCAATACATTCAGAATGAGTGATATATTTTAATTTAAAAATGCTCAAACTATAGCAGTAAATCTATTCACTTAGCACATACAAATCATCCAAACTGTATGCTTCTTGGGATTTAATATCAAGATACCACAGAAGTCTGGGATGCGTACCTCACACTGCGAATTTAAACCCTATGATCTCCCTACTCCCCCTGAATACAGCTATAAGTAGGTTGCATTGTGTAGCTGCTGTAAAGAGAGGGAAGGTGCACTTTTGCAGGGAGTTAGGATGCTTAAATCCCAGAGGTTAATGGCCCAAGACTACAGCTTGGGTTGAACTTGTATACCAAGGTTATTTTACCTATGTATACTTTGTAATTCTTTAACTTTTGTATGGCATTTTGCAACTTCTGCCAAATCAACTTATTGTATATGTTCAGAGTATTTTTTCGATTTAGTATAAAAAAAATCTAGTAAAATGAAAGTGAAGAAATTTAAGCAGGAAAGCCTGACAGAACAAGGCAATATCAGACTCAAGAGCAGAACCCACTGAAATCAATGGGCCTTTTCCAAGCATGACTAAGAGACATTAATTACTCTTCCTCTTCCCAATATATTTATTTAAAATTATATAACCCACCCAATGTAAGCTGCTTGGAATAAGCAACAATTAAAGTCACAGTGTCTGTGTACACAGGAAGCTACCTTTTGTAGCAAGTCTGATGTCCAGTACTGTATATTCTGACTAGCAATGGCTCCCCAGGATTTAAAGAAAAAGTATTTCCTATTATCTCCTACCTGATCTATTTTAACTGAGATGCCAGAGGCTGAACCTAGAACCTATATGGATCTATATGTGAAACTATGCCCCCTCCTAATACCACTTTTTAAAATAATTTGTAAGCAATAACTATTTAATAAGCTACTAAAGTGTGTGACAACATCTTAAAAAGCAGAGACATCACTTTGCCGACAAAGATCCATATTGTTAAAGCTATGGTTTTCCCAGTAGTGATGTATGGAAGTGAGAGCTGGACCATAAAGAAGGCTGATCGCTGAAGAATTGATGCTTTTGAATTATGGTGCTGGAGGAGACTCTTGAGTCTTCATGGACTGCAAGAAGACCAAACCTATCCATTCTTAATGAAATCAGCCCTCAGTGCTTACTGGAAGGACAGATCCTGAAGCTGAGGCTCCAATACTTTGGCCACCTCATGAGAAGAGAAGACTCCCTGGAAAAGACCCTGATGTTGGGATAGATGGAGGGCACAAGGAGAAGGGGACGACAGAGGATGAGATGGCTGGATAGTGTTCTCGAAGCTACCAGCATGAGTTTGACCAAACTGCGGGAGGCAGTGGAAGGAGGAGTGCCTGGCGTGCTCTGGTCCATGGGATCACGAAAAGTCGGACACGACTAAACGACTAAACAACAACAACAAAGTGTGTGAAGTGCTGTACAAATTAACAAACAACCCCCTTCCAACTCTACAATTCTGTGATTCTATGATCCCAGCTAATGGCTCACAGTGTCAGTGCCACCCATCAAAGGCGTGTCAAAACACAGAAAAGGCACTACAGAATCCTAACTTTGTCCAACTCCTTGTGAACTTCCAGGAGAAGTGATTTTTATAGATGCAGAACAAGCAGCACCTCCCTAAGAAAGTAAGAAGAGTCTGCCAGATCAGGCAATCGTGGGAGACATTATCACAGCATCACACACAGGTACCTTAATCTTTTCTGGATTTAATTTCGACTTGGCACACAGCACAATATTTGGGGTAGAAACTGCCAATGTCAAAAGAAGTAGAGCAGAGTGAAATGCCACCAACATACTGAAGCTCAGAATGATCTCATTTGGTGGTATCTTACTGGCATTGATCATTGGGGGAGAGGGCAGAAAGGCATGAACAGCCACAAGAAAGTATCCCAAGATAACTGGAAGCCATCTACCATGTGACTCTGTACCAGGAACAAGTAGAAGCATTCAAGAGCCAACTGATCGACATCTACTAGCTGGCAAACATTCACTGTGAAAGCATTTAAAGGCTGTATTCCCATGTAATGCATAGCCATAAACTTTGGCTTATCATACCCTATCATGCACAAACTGTGTCTGAGAATTCCTACTTTGATCCTACCGTTGCACAAGCAGGTAAACAGCTCAGGCACACTGTGGTTTAGTTAAACCAAGGGTTAACTATGTGTGAACAGAGGAACCAACTCCTAGGGACTGTGGGGATTTCGGCCCCCACAATAAAATATTTGAGGGGGCCACCTCCCGCAAAGTTGATAGGCATTGCCATTCAAATGGTGTGTATGTGTTTGTGTGCACTGTGTCATGTGATTGATTATGCAGGGAGGGACTGACCTGGGCCCATACAATTTCTTATTCAAGTTGGCACCCCTGTGTGTGAACACTGCCAGTGTGTTATTTAAAGTTTGATTATTATTTTTTAACTATTCAAGTAAAGTTAAGGATGGTAAGCCTACACCGAGCAGTGGATCCTCACAGTTCTCAAAAAGGATAAAGATCAGATAACCCAGACAAGAAACATATCATTTCCTGAAAATTAGTTACTTAAAAGACCTCTGTGCTAAGGGGTGCATAAAAAAGCTTTAAAGAATCGGCTCCAAGTGAATCTGTGCCAGGCGTTTTGCCAAGAGACAGACCATTAAAGGCTTCAATGATCTCTTCCTCCGAGATGGACCTGCCAAGACGAATCCTCTCAGATATACTAGGGAGGTTAAGTGAGGTCATGAAGTCCCTCCTCTCCCCAGCTGTGGGTACTTTACCGGTTTGAACATTTTGCTAGGGAAATAAATGAATGCTTTAGGAGTTTATCTTTAATTAGGCTGGTGCCAACAGAGTTTCTCTGAGCTGGTACTGTGCTTGGGCTTTTGTCTGACTTGATTAACTTAGCTGAACAGCAAACTGGTTCTGGCACTCTACTAGAGTAATCTGTTTTGTGAAAGTCAAGGCCGTTTGACACCTCTGGGCTACATGCAGATCTAAAGAAGAGTTGGCCACTTCCAGTTCCTCCAGCAAAGCAGAATAAAGCAAGGCACAGAAATACCTCATCCTCAACCATTATTTTTACATTTCTGCGGAGATCAAGATTTTACCTATTCATTTCAAGACAGCAAATACTCATTTCCAGTAGCTATAAATTTCTGGAGTAAGTGGAAAGCAAAAAATGTTTAACTAACCATTGTTGGTTGTAAGGATACCTGACTTGCACATGATGTTTTCATCTTGTAAATGAATGCGGCAGACGTCCTTCTAGAACCATGGCAATATTCTTTTGAGGGGGGAGCACGAGTTCAGTGCTTTGATGCAGTGTTGTTTTTCTAGAAAAAGAGCTGCCGGAACGCACCATGAAAGCTTTGTTTGTTCTCTTATAATGGCAATGGTGCCCACCTGAGAGGTGCTGGAATTAAGTTCTGTGTGGTTCCGGCTGAAAAAAAGCTCTGCTTTGATGGGTGCTTTTCACCCATGCAGTGCAGGGAAAACCAGCCCTGAGACTTTGTGGCTGAGATTAAATTTGAACTGAGCTCATACCTAACACTCAGCCAAAGCACTGTATCAGCTCCCAGTATAAAACATAGGATAACTAACATGCTCTAGCTCAGGCTTCCTCAAACCCGGCCCTCCAGATGTTTTGAAACTACAATTCCATCATCCTTGACCACTGGTCCTGCTAGCTAGGGATCAAGAGTTGTAGGCCAAAAACATCTGGAGGGCCGAGTCTGAGGAAGCCTGTTCTAGCTGGACATGCGAATGGTTCATATGTACTTTCAGGAATCCTAGTAAGCAAGAAAATACCACCACCTTATGGAAGTTCATGCAAAAAGTCCTGAAGGTGGTCTAAAGTTATTCATGCTTCCTTTAAAGTTTGTAGAATGCTTATTTTGATATGTAAAATTGAAAACTTAATAAAACAATATTATTTTTTAAAAAGTTCTTCACACTGAAAGACTAGTTTTGAAAATTCAATGTAATTCTAACTAAATCTTTTTGCCTTTACCAGCTTTAAGCAACTTATTCTAACTAATAGCATGTGACATGGCTGGTAAACTAACCATGTGATACATCCAACCTGTCAGGACACAAAAACTCAATAAGCACACCTTGCTGCTAGCATATTTGACTCATATACCAGAATCTGTAAGCACTACCCAGGAATACTAAGAAGCTGGCAATTTTACTCCCAAACTCACTTCTGATTTTTCACTGAAAATACCTAGTAAGGGATTGCCAATAGTACTCTTGGTTTCTAAGCCTACAATACGGAATTTATATTCAGCCACAAATTGAAAATATGAACATTCCATTATCTTACATGGGTTATACTTTTAACATTCTCCTTTGGGTCTATTAATCTGGAAGAGGCTTTGTAGAACAGAACCTTTCCTTATATTTCTTGCTGGATTTAAGATTTCTTCCACACACAATTGTAAAACAATGAAGAGACTGATTTTGTGGATTAAAAGATGGGTATTCTAAATCTAAAAATCTTTTGAGACACTACCAAAAGACTACTATATTCTCTTTTTCTTTTGGTGAACATAATTTTATTTAAAATTGCTTTATTAATGAGGTCTTGGCAACTTCATAATGGCATAAGCCTTTCTACAAAAATCAACAATTTAAAGAGAGAAAACTGAACATATTGACACTATTTTTAGATGAACAGGTAAGACCTGTAATTAATGCCTGCTCTTTAGTGAAGAAAACAGATGCTTTCTTCACTATGTAATTAGTGAAATTAATGAATTCTAATGCTTCCATGCAAATGATTTATTTACCTCAGAAATCAATCATTTCAACACTCAAGATGTTATCAACTTAACAGATTCACTAATGTGCCATGTCTTGATCTACTGTATTTATTAAGTCATTATTTTCTTCCCTGTTGTCTTTGAAGTGTTTTCTAACATTCTCCAAGTCTGTCAACATTCTGGCGTCTATGGTGTAAACAAAACATGATTAGGTATTATGACATTTGTATAATGGGCCATAATTATACAGAATGCCAATCACTGAATCTGCAAGTCTTATCAGAACTATCACCTGCAGTAGAATTTGGTGGTCAGAGTTCTGAGATGGCACACTGGATTATACTACTTTGGATGACAACTGGGGGGGAGAGTAATCACATTTTTGAATGCTGACCCACACTGAAAACAAAGGGAGAACTGAGTGATAACTGCTAGGTTTCTATTTGGAGGAAAGGTATGCAGGGGGTGTTTTTTGTTTGTTTTGCAACATCTAGCAATAATAAAAAGAGTATAGCAAATCAGTTATTCCGAAGTGATATGGCCCATCTTGTTACCTTAGGATGTAGCTACATAATTCTGCTGTATATACTGATCTGATCTGCCAATGTGTGCAAAGAGTTGAAGTTGGCAAGAGATTTCAAATCTATGCTCCACTTCAGAGTACAGACACAAACCTGTAAGGAGAAAACAAGCATGCAGGAAGAGGGGGTGAACAAAAACCTCTCTTGCTGATATGCTACCTTATTTGTAAGGCGTCTCCCACCTGTAGTCTGATGTTGTGCAATCACTTGGTCACTTAATTCCTCTGAATTCCTAAAACCAAGCTATAGATACAGTCATACCTCAGGTTGAATATGCTTCACATTGAGCACATTCGAGTTGCACTCCGCGGCAACCTGGAAGTAATGGAGCGCGTTAGTTCCGGGTTTTGCCGCTCGCACATGCACAGATGCTCAAAATGACATCAAGCGCATGCACAGACGTGCCGTCGCTAGTTACGTTTGCTTCTGGATGCAAACGGGGCTCCGGAACGGATCCCGTTCGTATCCAGAGGTACCACTGTACACTGGATGGCTATGTGCAATCCCCTCCTTTCAGACTCGGTTGTTTATGTAGATGCAATGATACCAAGGTTATTTTGAGGACTGCATACAGTGATTTGCACCAATTAAGTACTATAACGAATAACAGTCTATCCCCCCAACTCAGCATATACTAACATGAGCAAGACTTCCAAGACTCATTTCAGTGGTAAGAGTAGATCTGAATATGGTGGGGTCAGAAAACTTTTTCAGCAGGGGGCTGCTCCACTGTCCCTCAGACCTTGTGGGGGGCAGGACTATATTTTGAAGGGGAAAAAAATGAATGAATTCCTATGCACCACAAATAACCCCGAGATGTATTTTAAATAAAAGCACACATTCTACTCATGTAAAAACACCAGGCAGGCCCCACAAATAACCCAGAGATGCATTTTAAATAAAAGGACACATTCTACTCATGTAAAAACATGCTGATTCCTGGACTGTCCGCAGGCCAGATTTAGAAGGCGATTGGGCCGGATCTGGCCCCTGGGCCCTAGTTTGCCTGCCCATGGAATAAACATTCCTTTGTGTGTACAGACAAGCACTGAATTGTATACGGAGTCCTATAGGTCCTAGGTATGAAAGGTGAGCTCTACTGAAAGGAAATACCGTTTTGCAGAAAATCAGGGTGTCTTTTGGTTTATAGCCAGTTTTCCTTGCTTTTTTATTATTAAAAAGATAGAGCTCCCCCATTTATTTTTCCAGAAAAGTTTATCAGAAGGGAAAAGAGAAAAATTATCTGAGCAATTATATGATCAACTACTGAAGGATTCATTATTTTTATACAAGCAATGGTTACATTGCTACTTTTGAAACAGTTTTGCCATACTGGAAATAATTGACATCTTGGAAAATTAAGCATGAATTTTTAAAATGATAATAGAAAAATGTATCTGAGCATATCAATGCATTCACGCTACGTTATTTGTAAATGCTTTGAAATAATTATTGGCTATGTCTGGATAAGCCTTTGGCTATGCACAAAACTATCAAGCCAATTTCAATATTAAGCCAACTTCAAATAACAATTTAATATCCTGGCTTGTTCTGAAGCAGTTAACCAGTTTTCTAGTTTGGACAAAAGGGGAAACTGGTTTGTTTGCCAGGTTGTACAGAGGAAGGAACAAAGGGGCTATAAGACTGTCTGAACACTGCCAAAGTTTTAAAAGATGACAAAGGGATGCTTGTTATCTCACTGATTGCGTACAAATGCAAATAGGATATTTCTTCTTGCATATGTTCAATTAAACTAAAGTGTACTCAGTACTACACTTATTCACCTGCTTTAATTCTTTCATTAGTCATATGCAATCAAAATCTATGATACAAGTTTCTCAACTAGTTGCTTCACTAGCTAATCCCTTTTCAACAAGTTACAAGTCTTTTAATGATCAAAATTTTATAGGACTGCAACAAAGTTCAAGGGTATTAAAATGTGTAAAGGTCATAAAAAGGAAAAACGTTGGGTTATAGATTTTGACTTCTTAACTAGAAAATTGACTCAAAATAGATTTTCTAATTTACAATGAATCAAAAGAAAAAAAACATTAGACCATAGCAAAAGTGGCGCAAATGTATCAAGCAGCAAATGAATAAACATTTGAGAAGATTTATTATTAGAAATTGCAATAAATTTTCAAAAGATAAATTGATTTTAGTTAAAAGGTATAACTGACAATTTATTGGGCGGGAAGATGCATTATTTTCCAATTGTTATCCATCTACAGTAAAACTGATTTGTGTCCTATTGTATTTTATGGAAAAGGAGAGAGCAACTTTCAGTGATTTAGATTAAATGTATTAATCATAACCAGACACTGTGAACTATATATCTACTATTAAAGAAGATTTTTGACATTTAATTCTGTAGCAATATTTTGACTCTGTACCTCTCTTCCTAAATCTAATTCCTGCTGCAGTTGGCCGATTTCTTCCTCTAAATTTTATGAGACTTAAAGTAGCATTTTAACCACCCATGCGGTAAATAATGCAGGATTAGAAATATTTAGTGTTTTGTTTCCCTTTGAAGAGTACAAATCCATCAAACCCAAAGGGTTTTCTTTTTTAAAAAAAACAGGAAAAGAAGAAAGGAAGAAAAGAAAGAAATTGTACTGTTTCAGCAATAGTCGATATCAGGTACAGTAAAATCTGTACAGTAAAGAATGCATAGATCAAAAATCAAACTATTCAGTTCTGTTATCTATGAACTGGCAGCTCAATAGGCCAGAAATGTATGAAGTTGAATAAAAATGTAAATATTAAAATATTGTATAATTTTAAAAATGTGTAGCTGACACAAGTAGTTTACATTAGAAAGACATCGTGAATGAGAAGCAACTACCTGTGCTACTGGAACAGGCTTCTGTATAAAGAACACCTTGCTAGATGCACTTCATGGGCAAAACAGTGGAGTGAAAAACTTCATATTTCACTTAGGACTTGCTGTACTAGGTTCATGCATGATCAGCCTTGAAAACATTTCTAACTTACTTTGGAGTTACTTTCCTTGCTCCCAGAAGTTTACTGGAGCAGTAGGAGATAACTATCCTCTGTTCAGCAAGTAAACGTATGGATCATTGTATACAACAGCATGCAACTGAGGCTTCCAAACAGAAATGTCTGGTCCTAGTCTTGATAATCTCTTAAACAAGAAGTTACTGTTGGGATACCTTTATTTCCTGAAATCCCCCCACTTCTCCCTTCAAAAATAGATCAATACACCATCCAAACCATTCTTCAAAAACTTTTTCTTTGGCTGAACGAGGCGTTTTTGAAACAGAAATCCAAACTTACAAAAAAGGTCCTTCCTAATGAACCTGTGCAGTGTGAAGTTCCTCAGAGTTCAATTTTATCCCCTGCGCTGACGACACACAGCTCTACTTTCCCTTTACATCTCAAGGTGTGGCAGTGGATGTGCAGGACCATTGCTTTGCCTCGGAAATGGACTGGATGAAAGCCAACAAACTAATGCCCGGACCAGATAATGCAGATACAGATAGGTAGCTGTGTTGGTCTGCCATAGTCCAAAAAAAAATAAATAAAAAAAAATCCTTCCAGTAGCACCTTAAAGACCAACTAAGTTAGTTCTTGGTATGAGCTTTCGTGTGCATTCAGGTATCTGAAGAAGTGTGCATGCACACGAAAGCTCATACCAAGAACTAACTTAGTTGGTCTTTAAGGTGCTACTGGAAGGATTTTTTTTTTCTTCAGATAATGCAGAGTTAGTGGGCGGTACCCTAGATCAGATGGATGGGAGGTGGCATGCTCTTGATGGGGTTACACTCCCTTTAAAAGAAAGAGTATGCAGCTTGGAGGTACTTCTGGATCCTTTGTTGTAACCTGAGGCTCAGGTGGTCTGTGGCATGGAGTACATTCCATCAGCTGAGCTGGTGGATCAGCTGTGCCCCTATCTGGATAGGGTTAGCCTAACCAGATGCTCTGGTAACCTCTAGCTTAGATTACTGTGGTGTGTTATACCTAGGGCTGTTTCTGAAGATGGCTGGGAAACTTCAGCTAGAGCACAATTTGGTGGCCAGGATGCTCACTGGGACAAGAAGGTTTGAGCATATTACACGAATCCTGGCCTGACTGCAGTGGCTGCTAATTAGTTTCCAGGCCCAATTCAAAGTGCTGATGTTGACTTATAAACCCTTAAACACCTCAGAACTGCAATACCTCAAGGAAAGGACCATACTTTTTTCCATACCTCTTTCCATACGGGTCTACCCAGATCCTGAGATCACCATCTGAGGCCCTTTTTAGTCCTTTGCTTCTGGCAGCAGGAGAACAGGCCTTTCCTACTGTGGCTCTGTGTTTGTGGAATGCTCTCCCCAGGGAGGTTCATTATATACCTCTAGGTGCCAGGCGAAAACATTCCTCTTCAACCAGGCCTTTGGCTGATTAATATCTTACACCCCTTCTAAATGTTTGTTGAAGGAGATGGGCCGTTTATTGGTTTTTTTAAAGTCCTTGTTTTTATTATGTATTATGTATTTAAGGGACACGGGTGGTGTGTGGTCTAAACCACCAAGCCTTTTGGGCTTGCTGATCGTAAGGTCGGAGGTTCAAATTTGTGCAACAGGGTTAGCTCCCATTGCTCTGTCCCAGCTCCTGCCAACCTAGCAGTTCGAAAGCATACCAGTGCAAGTAAATAAATAGGTACCGCTGCGGCGGGAAGGTAAACAGGGTTTGCATGTACTCTGGCGTCTGCAACAGTGTTCATGCTGGCAACATGACCCAAAAAAGTTGTCTGCAGACAAACACCGGTTCCCTCAGTCTGAAAGCTGAGATGAGCACCGCACCCCATAGTTGAATGTGACTCGACTTAACCTTTACCTTTTACCTTTATATTGTATTTATATGTTGTGAACTATATAATAATAACAACAACAACAGACTTTATCACACCAGCTTGACCAGAAATATTAATTAGTCGGTTTTCTACCACTTTCTGGAAGATATATATAGGCAACAATAATTTTATGCACATTCAATGTGTGCCTGCACACATCGCCGCAACCGAGAAGTGGTCAGAAAGGAGGCCTTAACAGGCCGTAACAGGGCATAACTGTTAACATTTTCCCCTTTACTTGATGTATGAGACTAATGCCACGGTTGAATGGTATTATTATTATATGGAAAGGGCATCAGGGACAGTGGAGAAATGTCGCAAATATAATACCAGATGCCTGCTTCAGTTGGACTCTCCCAAATTGTTCTATGGAGAAAGAACAAGGGGTGAAAGAGAAATGTAAAGAACACCCTCATCAGTGTCTGCTCCAGTTAGACCACTGCTGGGGCAGGGGCAGGCTTTAGTCTTTCAGATTTCAGCAGTGCCCTGTGTAAGACCAAAATACCTCCTCACCTCTTGCCTTCCATTCTGCTCAATTCATAACATCATGTTTGCGACGCCTGCAGCTACCCCTAGGCTCAGTGCCCAGTTCATGTTGCCCTAAATCCGCCTCTGCCCAGGGGTAACTGGAACTAACTACTCAGTGGGGAAGATTCTGATAAATTGTTCCATTGATATTGTATTATTCTGATTTCAATTTTACTTATAAGCCTCCTTCAAAGGATCTGGTATCTCTAAAGGTTGAATAACAGTCATTTAAATAGATGGTAGAACCTGGGAAATAATACATCTAGGAAAACGAAGAGCTAAAGCAGTGGCTTAGTTAAGGAAAGGGTCTTGATGCCAAACCAATGCAGATCTTTAGATTTTTAGGTGTTCTGCAGTCAGAATTGACAGAAATAGGTTATCTACAGCAGGGTTTCCCAACCTTGGGTCTTCAGCTGTTTCTGGACTACAATTCCCATCATCCCTGACCACTGGCCCTGCTAGCTAGGGATGATGGAAGTTGTAGTCCAAAGCAGCTGGAGGCCCAAGGTTTTTGGACTACAACTCCCAAGTATCCCTGACAGGAACCAGTCTAACTTTTCCTCATACTAGGTAGGAGATCTGATTGCCATGGAATCTCCTCCAGCTGCACCCCTCCACAACACTTACCATGCCATTTCCCAACCCACAGAAGTGGCTTTTCGGGATGTGCAAGTGAGTGTACCAGGCTGCCATCCTGTATCACCTCATCTAGGAGCATGTTCCTTGAAATCAATGAGACTTAGTTTTGAGTAAGCAGGCACAGGACTGCCTTGCAATTTAAAATTTTCTGCTCCTGTCTGAAAGTTACTGTGAAATATTTTTTTATGCTAGATTTTATCTTGTTTTAATTGTGTGGATATTTTTGCAAATTACCCTGTATTGCTTAGTAGTAGCAGCAGCAGTAATAATAATAATAATAATAATAATAACAACAACAACAATAATGTTATGTCTAACAGCTTTGTTACAATTCAAATCATCCAATTCTATCAGAAACCAAAAGGATCATTATTCAGCCACAGCTTTCCCAGTTTCTTGCAGTTAGCCTATTGTACATAGTTTAAAATATCTCTGAGAGTACAATTTTCTTAAGCAATATGGATACCATAAGCTGGGCAGAACTGTACAATCAGGTATGGATGTGCAATGCATATACATCTTGCAACCTGGCATGGCACTCAGATTATGCCTCACCAGAAAGTGTGCCCTTTCCCTCCTTTATTCCCTTCATAGGTATTGAGCAAGTGTTCCTGTACAGACATCACAAACTCATCTACGTTAAAAGTGAAAGAATTAGGTCATCATCCCAATTCTGTTCAATGAGTTGCTTTTGCAGTATTCTCCTTTGCTCTGGAAATTAATCTCTCTAAAAGCACTTTTGCTTTCAGTGTAACATTCTAATAGTAGTAATTACTTCTTGTTCTGCATTACCAGATGTCATAGGTATTCCATTTTTTCCCTTCCTTTTTTGTCATTGGATTTCAGCAATTTAGAGATTGCTTTTGAAAATTCCTCATTGATAACAAATAAGCATATGTGTTCTCTCTTGACAGGGCAAGGCAAATGTGTGAATGCAAGGAGGTGGGTGAGGGAATGGACTGTCAGGCTGCACGTGAATCAGGAATATGGTACCCAATACTATTGCGTATTATTGCCCAATAATATAGGTGTATCCATTTCATCTTTCCTATATGCCATATTTTTCCGTGTATAAGAAGCCCCCTACTTTTGGGGACACTAAATTTAAAAAATGGGCATATGCACTATCCGTGTATAAGATGCCCCCAGATTTTTAACCTTATTTTAAAGTAAAAAAAGCTAGTCTTATACATGTAAAAGTAGGGTAATTATTGTATTTGCAGCAATCCAAACACTTGTAACATCAAGCAACAAATATATTTACACCCCCCCCCAAGAAGAGTATTCTATGTGATTGGCTTTCCTCTGTAAAGTCTGTATTTGATATGAAGATAATTGTCAAGTAAATCTTTTCTCTAAAATTTTTTCAGAGAGAATAATAAAAGCACATCACCAACACAAAAATATTTACATTCACAAACCGAATCAGCAGTAAAAGCAAAAAACAAAAAGACACCATGGCTGGTGTCTTCGACAAGCATTTCGCAACACAAACATACCCAGCTTTCTGGGAATTGTTTAACACCAAAATATTTCTCTCTCTAAAGCACAATTTTATAACATCCACAGGGGTTTCTAACAACTGAGATATTGCGCCAGAAAACAACTCTCATTATATGTACACACAGAGATACAGTATATCTCCATCAATTGAAACTTAATCATCTTTTTACAATTTAGAGGGGGAAGGCAGTTTTTAGCATGGTTAAGCCATGTATCATCAATACCATGAAGTTAACCTATCAGTTGTAATAGCTTCTATAAAATACCAGAGTGAGATTGCAATAAGCCTAGAAAATGGGCTACAAATCCCAGATATGCTCAAGCAAGCAGTGAACCAAAAACAAAAATTGGGAGATCTGAAACCAGCAACTAGATACTATTCATCTGATTCATTACCTCTAAAGGCAAAGTTCACAGGCCAAGGTTTTAAAGCAGATTATTCAGCTTAGAACTGCTATTTCTGAACAAAGAATTTTAAGATTTCTCTCTGCTATCCACAATGGTTTCCATAGTTCCCTTCTTTTCTTTTTTTACACATTTGTACATTTATTAAGCAAGCAAGCAGGTAGAGATCCAGGATTATCAGGTATTAGTTATATCCTAAAATTTCAAATGAATGTGGTAAGGTTAAATGTCATGTATTCTGTTTCTGGCTTACATTACCACCTTCTGAGAAGGATTCTCAGATCCCAGTACAACAGAGTTATTTTATTAACAATGGCACTACAGGATATCAAGTTGCTCTAAGTTTATCTATTGATCTAGTAATCCAGGCACTGTATAAACTTCTTAAACCAATTTCTACATATTATATCAATAATGACTTTGAGGTAAAATATTTAAGGAAGTGTTTCCAGAATTAAAAGATAAGCAGATCAGTTTAACACAGAGAGCTTCTCTAGACTATACTTAATGCTGTCGGTTTGACCTTCAAGTTGTGTTCAACAAACTGATACCGTTCTGAAAGGAGAGCCCAACTATTAAAAACGGCAGAAGAACGAAGTCTCACCCCTTGATTTGCACCCTGTAAGAAAATGATTTTCACATATGCACAACCAGTAGTTATTTTTAAAATGTTGCAATTTATTGAGGAAATGCAGTTCATTGTAAATGTTGGGAACCAGCCTACCATTGTGGTCAGATTCCCAGCAGCCTTTTTGATGTTCCTTGCTGGCATTCCATGAAGGTGACTAAACCTTGTCTGGAAATCTACAAAACAAAATTTCAGCTCAGCTTAAACGTGCACAACACTAATACATTTGCAATTGTTAAGGGAGAATCCAAGAAATGAAGATCCTCTCTTCTTGTCTGAGATATTTTAATGGCTGTTTGTTGGTATTACACCTGCTATCCTTTACACTCACAGAGTACTGAATAAGTCACTACAATTTTTTATTTTATTAAAATGTATGTATTTTGCAGGTAAAGGGCAGGATGCAAATGATGGCATCCAACAGATACACACAAAAAGTAACTCCAAAATATGAAAAGATCATACTGTTAATTGTATTGTTTAGAATGTTTTTAGTTTTCCCCCATTACGGAGAGCATCAAAATCTGCAAAACTATCATGGAACACCATGATGAGGAAAAATAGAGACAGAACATGAGCAATGTAGTTCGCACCACCTACGAATCTTGGAAAAGCTAGCATGCATACAGCCATAGATAATTTTTATGATCACCAAAATGCCTTTAAAACGATACATTTGTGAGTTATCCTGAGAATTACAAAGAAGCTACTCAGCAGGAATGGCCACTTTTCCAGCAATTACAATTCTCCAGCTAGAAATTAATCTTTAAAGCTTTAGGGTGCATAAAAACAAACACACAGGTAAGACATTCTGACACAACCCCTAGTGCCCTTAACGATCCAGTGTCATCTCTTAAGGGTAACAATTTCAAAATGTATAATTTGATCACTTAAAATGTTGCTGACCTCTCTTGCCTGAGTGGGACATCAGAGGGAAACTGCCTGTTAAGATACTTTCAAAGACTGGATCAGGCAACTCTTTTTCCAGTTCTGCAGAGTCTTCTTTTTCCCACCAGGGAATGATCCCAGTGATCCCACAGGCACCTCCAGGTTCACTTTCATGGAACCAGTCACTCTGCTCATCGTCACCTGTGATAACAAACACCTTACATTAAGAAAAAAGAGATTGAGGTTTATTATCCAAAGAAGCCCAATCCTAATGAGAATCAGGATCTCCTTTACTGCTGTGCTATAGTTCAGGCTTCCTCAGTGGTCAGGGATGATGGGAATTGTAGTCTCAAAACATCTGGAGGGCCGAGGTTGAGGAAGCCTGCTATAGTTGTTACTGTAGTGCTTAGAACATGGCATTTGCTAGCATGACAAGTACTGACACCAATAAAAGGGTATAAAATGCAATGTTTTAGAACCAATTCAGAAATGTGAAAAATAATAAACTAGCTAATCTTTTGGTGATAACGGCAGGGAAATCCATTTAAGTTACTGCATTCCCAACACTAACAAAAACAAGCCTTAATCTCATGCAGGGAATTAAAGAGAATAAAACTGTGAAAACAGTTCTTTGCAGTTGATAATGGTATATAATTAGCTTAATTTCATGATTTGTATGGTATATAAATGGGGGAAACAATCATGAACAGATGTGACCAAATCAAATTAATCTGATTAAGTTCATTAAGAAATAAGTTTTGAAAAAGTTGTTTTTAAATGAAAGATGACAGTACCACAGGAAACATCAAGAGTCCAGGGATATTTTAATGACTCTTAGAAACTAAAAAAAATCAAAAGTAAAACAAAATTATGCACTTTGCTAAATCAACATCTGAAACTCTTGTATGCATCTATGCTCATGTCACTTTGATTTTATCCAGAGTCATGCTTTACTTTCTGTATAGGAATGATGGCTGCTGAAGCACAACTCGTTTGTGATGTCAGAAAAGACATTATGGATCTGCAGCCTACTGTAGAGTGGCTAAGTTACCTGGATGATGGCAACAGGTTGTCCTCAGGTCACTGTGATAGAAAGGAGTGTTAGCCTGTCTATCGTGATTAAAGGGATGTCCTATAGAACTTGAAAGTCTTGTGACGCTCTTTTTTTTTTAAAAAAAAATGTTTATTAACGTTTGAGAAAATCAATCAAATAGAAACAAATATATATGTGACTGTGACTGTGAACTTAGGTGATGGAAGGAAACATGCACACAACATGTGAGAAGGATGCACACAAGAGGAGGGACGCAGCTGCCCAGGCAAGATACCTCCACACGCTTTGCTCAAGCACACCAAGAGAAGAGAACAGTAATTCAGGTGCACTCTGATCCTCTTCCTTTAAATCTAAGCCATGGTGTAAGGTAGGTTTCACATAGATAAAGATATCAGTGCTTGCATTTGATATCTCAAGGAAGTCAAGCAAGCTGAGGATGAATTGTCCTGCATTATGAACAGTTTTGAACTGTTAAATACTTAGGCACCAAATAAAGGAGATGGCACAGCAATCAGCAAATTGTTGGTACTAGACTAGCCTTCCCATCTGGTGCTCTCCAGATGTGTTGGACTACAATTCCCATTTGCCTCATCTGGAACCAGCTGGGCCTCATGGGGGCTGGAGTCCAAAACACCTGGAGGGCACCATTTTGATGGAGGCTGAACTAGGTATTTATTACACAAACTTTTAAGAATGATTAGCAGAAATTGGCTGATAGCATTGTTTCATAAATTGGAAATATTCTCATGCTTGAAAATTGTTCACGCTGCCTTTCAAATAAGGAGTGTAATCCAAATAATTTGACGGTTAGGTAGATAATTCAGAGCAACAGAGTATACTAATGAATACTGTACTGTTTAGACTAAGACTAATACATGCTAGCAATGGCAACCCAAAGCCCCAATACTATTCTGAGCAAAGGTCAGAATTAAACTGTAGTATTTACCTTAGTCTGACCCAGCCTTGCCCTTGAGATTGTCTGCAGAGATTCCAAGACTTAGTCCTCCAGACTTAATTCTAGGTAAAGATGCCCATGACCCTAGCCTTTAACAAATCACCAGAAGAGAGAACAGTAGTGTACAACAGTCTATACACCAACAGCAAACTCATTCTCCAAGTGTTGTTTCTTATGTAGAACAAACAGCACCTTACACACATGAGAGGGAGGTATCAGCTGGTGTGGAAGTACCAAAAAGAAAGAAAACCATTTAGATAAAAATAGATTTTAAAAGGAGGAGGGGTCCAAAGCAGTCTAGAAACCACAATAGGGGAAAGAGCTCTTGTGATTGAATCCTGCTTGCTGTTGGGGGAGGGGGACACAAGAAAAACAGAGAAGTGGGGAAATGGAGAACATAGGGAATGGCTGGCTGGAACAGTGTGATTTGGAGCTCTCCAAATCCGTTGCCCCTCCATGTACTATTGAAGGTTAAACAGTGAATTTTTGATAGAAGGGTACACTTGGTCAACCAGATATGTAACAGCAGAGCAGAGCAGGAAGTTTCCTCATTAGGGATATTCAAACCCTGTTTAAGCATCTGTAAACGGGGAGGGGGGGAGGGAGGATCAAATGTACTCCAACAACACTGTAGAAATACAGAACCTTTGTCTTCCACCACTATGCTTTAGGTATTACTCAACCTTGAACAGGCATGAATTTCCATGTGGTGTTTCAGCCCCATTCTGCACTACATATAGCAACAAAATTTTGTTTTCCTTTCTACTGCTCTGTGGGTAGGCAATTCTCTCTATTGGGTTGATTCAGAAAACTGGAAAGCCATACACATAACAAGCTACAGATTGTAGTACCCCACAAAATGGTGTTTAAATTCTTTAATTACTCTTCATGTTCTATAGATGTTTAGCCAATAACTTGCTCCTTCAATTTCTTGTGAAAAAAGGAGCACAAACAACAAAACAAACTGAGTGGTATGCAACTTATCTATGTTCATTGATTTCAATGGGTCTACTCTGAGCAAAACTTATTATGTAGTATTTAACTATGTTCATAATAAACTACTCACTTTCCTGTATATTAGAAGTTTATAGAAGGCCTTTACGAACCTGAGTTTTCTAAATCTGTTTTTTTATTTAAATAAACAACTATAGCTATCACTTAATGCAGTATACACTACTAATTCAACGTTTGGGGTCACCAAAGGTTGCATCCAACCAAGTCATATGAAATCAATGGACTAATTAACTTAAGCCAATTGATTTCAATGGGTCTACTTTGAGTACAACACAAAACTCTGGGTCCCTATTGCATATGCAAATGTTAGCAAACAGCCTGAATCCTAATCAACAGGTGGCAAGACATAATAGCAATTTTCAATCAAGGACCTTCAGATGATCACTTTTTCCTTTTCACAGAAAGGTATTTGCTGAATGTGCTGATGAGAATAACCCAAAAACACTTTACATGCAAGCAACTTAGAGCTGACTTATGTGCAACTGTATTGTTTTGCTGGAAAAGGAAAGTTCTCAATCAAGGCATGATTTATTTATTTTTTGCTTGCAAGTGGTGTCATGGTTTTTACCAGTTACTTTATTTGCATAGCTTTCCAGCATCTGACCCCAAAATTGAACTGATACACTCCATTTTCTAATGATTAAGGGTTAAGAGGAAATAGTGGTTAACATTCACACTCAAGAACGGAAAAGAGGGGATCAGAAAGGGAACTCACAGTCTCTTAACCACAGTTCAATAGACTGACCAATACTACATCTTCACTGACCCTAACTAAAGACACAAATCCCAATTACTTACTTCAGCATAGTATTCCTAGATCAAGGAGACCACACTTGGGATTTGGCCCTTTAGCCCATGGGAAATAAATAGTTTAGGATGCGGACATATCCTGTATTCTGTTGTGTGAAATAAGAGAGTTGCTGCATTTCAACTGCTAAGTAAGGCTTTTTAAACTGGACTAACAAATTCCCAAATGCTTCTATAAAAATAGAATGCAACATTTATATCAGGCCTGTAGTTCAGAAAAGGTTTCTTATGTAATGTTGCTCATTCCCCAAATCACACTTTTCAAAGATATGAAATCATATTTTTTATACATTCTGAAAGAATATTGCATGGAATGTTTAATACAGGAAACAATGCAAATGTTCCTTTACTGTGTTCCGTTTCAAGAACATTCAAAAGGTCTATGGTATCAACTTCCTGAAAACAATAGGTTTAACCTTTTTGCCTTATTGTGGCAACAAGAATGGTTTACCTTATGCCAGTGCAAGTGTCACCCTATACATGCTAGGATTGGGACACTAAATATCAGTCAAATATCTCATGAACCCAAGAATGCCCTTCATTCAGTCAGTAATTTCAGTTGTAATATAACGTTTTCAAACAGGAAAAGCAAGAATAAGGGCTCTGCTCCTTAGTTTGCTATGTGTCTGCGAAACCATGAGTACATTTAGGGCAGCCATAGGCAAACTTGGCCCTCCAGATGTTTTGGGACTACAACTCCCATAATCCCTAGCCAACAGGACCAGTGGTCAGGGATGATGTGTTGTAGTCCCAAAACATCTGGAGGGCTAAGTTTGCCTATGCCTGATTTAGGAGAAGGTGGCGCTGTGGGTTAAAGCCTCAGCGCCTAGGACTTGCTGATCGAAAGGTCAGCGGTTCGAATCCCTGCTGCGGGGTGCGCTCCCGCTGCTCGGTCCCAGCGCCTGCCAACCTAGCAGTTCGAAAGCACCTCCGGGTGCAAGTAGATAAATAGGGACCGCTTACCAGCGGGAAGGTAAACGGCGTTTCCGTGTGCAGCTCTGGCTCGCCAGAGCAGCGATGTCACACTGGCCATGTGACCCGGAAGTGTCTCCGGACAGCGCTGGCCCCTGGCCTCTTAAGTGAGATGGGCGCACAACCCCAGAGTCTGTCAAGACTGGCCCGTACGGGCAGGGGTACCTTTACCTTTACCTTTTACCCCATTATGCTGAATGACAATATTTAAAAACCAGCTTGTTAAATAATTACTATATACATTTTTTAAATTTAATTTCACTTTGAACAAAATTTGGAATTATTTGGAATTGTTTGGCCTGTACTTGGGAGTCCAAATAAAAGCCCCAAAGAACAACTTGACTTCTTGACTATTGGTGACATACAATTGAACATATGAAGTTGCCTACCTAGCCTCATTCTGCCTACTCTGATGAAGGGGAACTGATTCCTGATACCTGAGTTTCTTAGCCAGAGATGGAGGACATAGAACCTGGAACCTTCTGCATGTCCACCAAGTTATGACCTCTCCCAAATTGATTGGAATATTTTACTTCAGAAGAGTTAATCAACACATTTATTATTATTATTAACATACTTCACCCTCTAAACAGTTTTAACAAATTCATGATTTAAAATGTTTGACAATTCTTTGACCAGTCAAAATGACTAGCCCTAAATACATGGGGCACACTAGCGCCTTATGTAGTGGTGACACATATGAGAGTTGAAAGTTGTATGTGCAGTAGCACCAGCTTCAGCAGCTGTGATGGTGGTGCAACCAGGACCAATCCCCAATAACAGAGGATCAATCATGTGCTTATATAGGCATTTGAACCCTTATCCTGAACTGTGTATGCTGCCGTAGCAACGTGCCTAATAGAAGAGAATAAGAAAGCAGGACATAACAATTGTTATAAGATGCCTCAAAAAAGTCACGTCTCCACAGTCTTTTTTGCTTTACACAAAATGTGATAGGAAAATCACAGTTCATTCACAAGATTAATGACTAAAATTAGAGAGATTGCATTATTAAATTGATTAATAGTTTTACGTTTTTAAAATCTGCAAGAACTAAACCCCAAACTTCCTACATGAAGATTAAAAATACTGGGATATAAACCAACCATTTGTGAAATAATGTTCAGTGTTTTACAGAACTGAATCTGATCCAATTTCAAAAACAAAAAAATTGCACTGTTTCAGTACCTTGTCTTCCCTCATCATTGGTAAACAAACCAGCATCACTACTGCTCAGGCTGCTGGATTCACTGTAATAACAGAGAGAAAGAAACAGATCAAAAGTGCAATTGATATCTCAGTCATAAAATTTTAAAGAGACAAGATTGCACTCAGATGAAACTTAAGCCTTCACAAAATCTAAAAGAAAATAAGACAATTTTTAAAAAAAAAAATATCAAACTGCAAATATCCCAGTTCCATTAACTACAGAACATTATTTTTGGCACATAAAACCACAGGAATCTAATGGGACCCTGACAGTAAGCCAGATGTGACTGCAATGAGGTGCTGACACAATTGATGCATTTTATTATCTGTTTCCATCAAATGCTCACTGCTCCTTTCTTATGCTGTGCAATTCAGCTTGATCCCAAATACCGCTGCTCAGTTAAAAAATAAAATAAAAGCGGTGGTGGTGGGATCTCAGGCAAAACAATTCTGATCTGTTCTTCAACACATGAAACACAAGGGGCAAGACTTTTTTTCAACATTTACAAATATTCTGAAAGATGCACTGCATAAAGAGATTCACCAGAATTCTATTATTTAGAGGAAGAACAAACATTTACACTACAACAACCTATTAAAATAAAGTAAATGTCACCCTGAAGATCCCCCCCGCCCCCAGGATCAATGTGATTCTAATGGCAAAAAGAAATGTTAACTTCCAGCTGACAGCTGTTTCATATGCGTCATTCAAACGTCTTGTCTATCCATATTAAAAAATGTTTATGCACAGATGTGTATTTGCGACTATGAGCATCATGGAAGAAGCCATGTAAAAATTTGCTGCGAAGGCAGTTTTCAAACATTTTCAACTTGCAATTAGGTGGCAGCTGTGAGCAGCTATGAATCGTGGTTTCTTCCAGTCTACTGACTTCACTCATATGCAGAAAAGGACTAACCCCACGCCACTTTCATAATCCTCGAGGACTGACCAATGCAATGTTCTCTATTTGTGGTTGTCCTTGAGCATTTAAAAGCTTCACGGAGGCAAATACAACAGTTTTCCTTGTTAAGCATAGGGCAATGGGATCACAGGACCCATGTTGTAACAGTGGAACTGACTCTCTGCTTTTTGTGCGTAATTCAGGCAGCAGATGTTAACCTATAGCCAAATCTAGGTAATACAAAGGTTCTGTAGTTGAGTGGATCCCAGATATGGAATTTGGCAAACATCCAGACCTGGATGGGGCTGCCCTCTCCTTGAAAAAGCAGGTTTGTAGGGTTTATCTGGTTTTTGTTTTGTTTTTAAAGAGTTGGTGGTGCTCTTATAACCATCACTGTCATTTTAGACCCAGGTGTACTCAGTGGCTAGGAATGCTGACATTTTTCTAAACAGGGTTAGACTAACTACAGTTATCCATGCTTTGGTAACTTCCAGGATAGGCTACTATAATGTGCTTTGCATGGGGCTGCCTTTAAAGATGATCCGGAAGTAATGAAGAATGTGGCAGCCAGGGAATTAATAGAGGAAGCATGCTGGTTGCATATAACTCCTATTCTAAAACAGTTGCATTGGTTTGACAGTCATCTTTGAGGCCCAATTCAAAGTTCTTATGCTGACATTTAGAACCATGAATGGTCTGGGAACCAGATACAAGACAGAATATCTTCTGCCATATTAACATGGATGTGCATTAAGATCAGTCAAAGAGGTTCTTCTGGCGAATAGTGGGGGGGGGGGGCTAGGGAAAAGTCTTTTTGGTGGTGGCTCTGTGTCTGTGGAATAACCTCTCCAATGAAGTGAGGCTTGTCCCAACTTTTTAGTCTTTTAGATGCCAGGCAAAAACGCACCTTTTTTGTCAAGCTTTTAGAAGCTGATGGGCTAAGTTATATTTATGATACTGCTATTTATGTTATTTATTAATTTAACATGGTTGCTTATTGTGTTTTATATTATTTTTATGCAAACCACTCTAAGAGTATAGAAATTTCTTAACAAATAAATAAAACCAGCGACTCAATAAGAAAGCCCTGCTTCAAAAACATTCAGTTAACACTGCAACATCTAGCAGAATTTGGTAATACTTTCTCCATTAAATACATTGAATCGGAGAGGTCAGTGCTCTCTGTATAAACATTAAGCAGGGCAAACTAGCAGTTGAAAGGAAGGGGGCTATAATGTATATCAAGTGTTAATATACTGAGAACATATAGAGAGTCCTGCTGGTTGAGACCTAGACCCATCTAGTCCTTGTTCGTTCATTCTCACAGTGGTCATATGGTGGGCCTATGGGAAGCCCACTAGCAGGATTTTAAGGGCAAAGGCACTTTCCTGCTTGTGTTCTTCAACAACTGGTACTGATACTGATGCTGGAGGCAATAGGCAGGTTAACAAAAAATATGAAACAAAAATGTAAAATACAAATGGTAAATTATAATATTTAGATTTTATCATGCCACCCAGCGCCTTGTCCCTAAGGGAGGTCAGCTACCATTAAGTGTAGACAAATTATAAACCTACTTCCTTGACAATATTTGACCATTGCATGACTCTCTGTTCTCCAGACTGTAATTCATATTTATTGAGCACCAATAATGTACTAAACCTCATCACCTCATCACCAAACAATTGGTTTACTGAAATTTCAGCAAATACAAAAGCTCCTGAAAATGTAGGCTTCTTGGACAACTTATGGCCTTCTAGAAGAAAGGGAAAAACAGCACCCTACAGTATCTTCACCTAGGAGCAGAGTGGCAACCTGTATGGATGGGTACTAAGATTACTCATTTTGTCTTAACCAAGCGTAACCATGAATGCAGAATGGAGTTAGTGCTTACAAAGGGGACAGAGTAGGAGTGCAAAATAAACCACCACAAAAACAAAACAGAAGACCTAGAACTTGCCATCCAATGTTGTGTAAGTGGAAATTAGTAGGTAAGAACATTTCAAAAGGTTTCCCCAGACCTTGTGGCACCAAGGGATCAAATTAGTTTTAAAATACTACCCTAGATTCTGTTTATCTGATTTCGCAAAACGTCCTATTTGACGTTGTGTTTAAAACTAACAAAATCAAAATTGTGCAAAAAAGTGTTCTGCAAAAGGAAAAAATGATTTTTTACCCGTGTACAATTTTTACAATGTACATTACTTATCTAAATTTGCATATTTTCCCTGTAATTATTATTTGCTCATTCTAACTACTGAAAAGATGAGTGTTCACAACTCATGAAACACAGTAAAAAAAATATCATAATGACTGAAGTTAGTAAGGCTAGCAACCCTATGCACAGACTTGTTTGAGAGCAACTGTCCCTGTACTCTGATTTACTTATGAGTCTCCACTGCCCTTGACCTTCAGGGCACCCATATATTTTTAGATGAAATGCAACAGTTATGCATATGGTGGTATGAATAAAAACACTTGGAAGACAGTAAAACTATTCCATAATTAGAATTCTGACAATAAGAGCTCTAATATAGTACAGTAGCAGGAAGTCTTGAAACTATTTTAAACTGTACACACTTTCGTTGTATGCTACATTATGTTTTCATCATGAAACACAGAAAAAATACTAAGCGATAAACATGTATCAAATGCCAAATTGAAATTGAAAAACTTGCAATTGAATGAAATGTTAAAAGTAACCTGTCACTCATGTTTTCATCTGAGCCCTTTTGCTCCTCATATTCCATCTTATCCTTGCTTGTCTGGTTGATTTCATCATTCTCAATGACCACTCCTTCATCCAAAATGTCTGGTCCTTGCCGACTTGCTGCTAGTTTCCTTTTTTTAACTTTGCTCTTGGTTAGTTCTTGATGTTGGCATGATCTGTTGTCATTGTCCATTTCCTGATCCTTAATGTTATCCTGCTGCTGCGGTAAGGTCAGCGTGTTTGTTACTTCTGAAGGTAGATCCACTGCCATTCGTTTCACCTTTCGCCTCCTACGCAGAGTCCTATTTCCTAGATTGTCAACTGCTAAATCAGGTTCATGCCATAGAGGCCTTTTGCCCCTGAGGTTATTTAAATTTGACGTCGGCCTGCGTTTTGCAAGTAACAACTGGTCATCAGAGTCGCTATGGTCTTTCTTGTTATTGGCATGGTTTTCTCTATAATCCTTGTTTGGTTCCTCAAGGCTGGAATCAGAGCCTTCACTTAAACAGTGGCCTGTCTCCCAGGGGTGATGGGTGTTAAATGAACGTCTTTTCCTCCCCCTTCGCTTTCGGGCCTGGCGCTTTAGAAGACAAGAGACACTGCGAGAATGGTCTCCCGTATCCGCGAAGCCTCCTCTTGCTTGCTCCGAACTCTCCTCCAGTGCCGAGACCAGATCATGAACTAGTTCCTCCATAGTCTTGCTGAACTGCCTGAAAAAACAATTCAAATTAATTGAAGAAAGCTCTTCTACTAGAACCACTAACACCTAAAAGGCATAGATTTCATTTCACATTCAAGTGCCACTTATCAAACTTACATAGAGAAACAGGATCCAAAAGCAAGATGTGGAAATTATCTTATTGTTCTGCCATCTTTCATTTCACCCGTCCTAGTGCCTAGGGCCAGTTAAAACATTTAATTTCTGTCTGTAATTGCTGCCATTTCCCATGCAGTTGATCCATGAAACAGGATTTTTAAGTCCTGTGTGTGCTGTTCTAAATAAAGGAAATATCCTTATTCTCGTTTTCCTTCAACGTGGGCTCACTGACTGTGGTATGCAGGTACAATCATTTAAACAAGCACACATAAGTGCCACCTATACTGCCAATATATTGATTAAATTTGCTTACTGACTAATTGGAATCTAAGGAGGAAAACTTTCTACTTCATGACTCACTATGAGAATGACTGTGAAATTCTGAAGTGACACATCTGGAAGGAGACAGCTGCACCTATTTTGACCTAAAGAGCTTGGAAATCAAAGCTATGCTGATTTTCCCACTTTTTCAATGACTGCATTATTGTGGTTTGTTATGAAAACAAAGCTTATGTGCACATCCCAATGACACCTTCTTGGCTCCTTCCCTGGTGTGAATAAGAAACGACCTGGTTACCCACAATGAAGCGTGACTTCCCATGATGTTGGAAGCCAGGATCCTAGTTTGTTGCAGGATAGATAGGCTAATAATAATAATAATAATAATTCAAATTATATACCACCCTTTATCAAAATATCTCAAGGCAATGTACATTAGAAACACTTTACAAAACATGAATGATAATAACATAGTAAAAAGCAGAGGAAGTCAAGCTTAATTGCAGCTTCCTTGCTGGTTTATTGTGAATGTATGTTGATACATACATTCACAATAAACAGTATGTTGATACATGTGGTCCATTTATTTCTGCTTTAATCCTCCCCTGGTGCAAGCAGGAGAAACAATCAAGCAATATGCATCAGTACATTGTTTATTCACAGTAAATCACAGGGAAGCCACAATTAAGGTTGGCTTCCTGTGCTGTCTGAACCTGCAATCCTGGTATAATAAAGGTAAAGTGAGCCCTGACCATTAGGTCCAGTCGTGGCCAACTCTGGGGTTGCGGCACTCATCTCGCTTTATTGGCTGAGGGAGCCAGCATACAGCTTCCGGGTCATGTGGCCAGCATGACTAAGCCACTTCTTGCGAAACCAGAACAGCGCACGGAAACACCGTTTACCTTCCCGCTGGAGCGGTACCTATTTATCTACTTGCACTTTGACGTGCTTTCGAACTGCTAGGTTGGCAGGACCTGGTATAATAGGGAGCAACAAATCAGGACCCCAGGTTCAGAAAGCACAAGAAGCCAATCACAATGGTGGCTTCCTGGTTTGTTTGTCCTACTCACACAAGGGGAGAATTGAAAGAGGGAGAAATCAGGCAACATGAATTAGCACAATATTTATTTAGCACAATATTATTTGAGGACTGGACACATTACCAGCATTTCAACCCCCATAGAAACTTTAGTAAGTGAGGTAGGAAGAGATTCAGGATACTGTCTGCTGCACAAGCCCAATTGAGGAAAAGCTTTTTTGGCATCAAGAAACAGTGGCTAACATCTAAGCCAATAGTCTAATGTTTCGCAGAATTACTGCTCAGTATCTGAGTGGGGTAACCAAGAAAAACTGAAGAGCAGTATGGTTGGGTTACAATTTAGAAATATCAGCATACTGAATTAAGTTACTATGATGGAAAATCTGTATGAATTGAAAATTGAAAAATATTTTCAGGTAATGCAATACCGGGATAGAAGTATAGCCTTATCCATCAGTTCTAATACAGTGGTACCTCGGGTTACATACGCTTCAGGTTACAGACTCCGTTAACCCAGAAATAGTACCTCGGGTTAAGAACTTTGCTTCAGGATGAGAACAGAAATCGTGCTCCGGCGGTGCGGCGGCAGCAGGAGGCCCCATTAGCTAAAGTGGTGCTTCAGGTTAAGAACAGTTTCAGGTTAAGAACGGACCTCCGGAACGAATTAAGTACTTAACCCGAGGTACCACTGTATATACCTCCAAGAATCTGAATGTAATGGCAGCATTTTATTTTAAAGTGAGGCACATGGATCTTAAAGATAGGACAAGAAGCAAATTATTCCATCCCATATTGTTCTTTCCAGTCTATCTCTGAAGAAAGTCTTTTAAGGTGCCCCCCTGAAAACATTTTATTGTAGGTACAGGAACCACTTAGATTGCCTTCACCCTCTGTTCAAGAAGGAGAAACTTATACCACACTACCATTGTGCAGTCAAAAGAAAAACATCATAAGGATGCAGATTTGCAAAGGAGGGTGATATTTGAAGAAACTGTTACTGAAAGTAGTTATGAAGACACTTGTAAACATTCACCAGAGACTATGTTTTCAGTTCCTTTACTTGCTCTTTTCCTAAAATGTAGAACAAAGCAAGTTAATCTCTACTGTATTTTCCCACTATGCCACCTTAAGTAGGTATCTATTCGCCTTATTTCAGAAATTATGATATATTTAAACAGAAAATTAAACCCATGCAAGCAGCATTCAAAAATTGCAACTTGTAATATTAGCAAAACAAATATTTAAGTCTTATGACAGTATGAGTTGTACCTACTGAACTTCTCTCAAGCATTTAATATCTCACATTCAGTGTTTTACATCGCATAGCAAAGACAATTACAGCAACGCCCCTCAGCTAGTGATAAAATCTACTTCTTGTTTCAAAGAAGACATTAAGCTAAAGAAATTGTAGTTTGCCTGCAGTGACCTTTACATTCAGCTATAACAATAAAGTTTACTAAATGCTGACCTCTCTACGCACTACTAGAAGCAATATAGTTTGAAGCAATCACACTGTAAGGCTGTTTAAGGTTGTAATCTTAAACCCAGTTACCGTATTGGCCTGAATAAAAGCCTCACTTTCCCCCAAATTCCGAATGTGAAAAGTTTAAGTGTGGCTTTTATTTGCGACCTTACAGTATGCAGCCAGAAGCGCGGGGCAAACAGGAGCATAGCAAAGCGGGCGCCTCCCCCCCCCCCCGTGCGTAGTCCCCATCCTCTCCCCCCAGGCCAAGAAGGGAGAGAGCTGGAAGGGGAAAGACCTCTGGCAATGCAGTGTGTCCCCCCCCCCTATGCAGCCAAGAGAAGAGGAATGGAACGGCTTATATTCAGGTATTTTTTCTTTTTTTCTCCTCCAATTTTAAAGGTGTGGCTTATATTCAAGTCAGCTTATATTCAGGCCAATACAGTACGTACGCTTATATCTTCCTGAATCTGGTGGGGTTACTGTGCATAGAACTGAAGACTGGCAATCCAGGGCAAATAACAGCCAGAGATTTTTTAAAAAGTAAATACCGTATTTTTGTGTGTATAAGACTATATTTGTTTCTAAATTTTTAAAGTTTAAAATGAGGGTTTGTCTTATACACAGATAGTGTATCTTAATTTTGGATCAAAAAAATTAGGGGTCTTATACATGGGGGCATCTTATACATGGAAAAATATGGTAAATATAGTAATTACTGTAATTATGTTTTAATATTAATTAGTGTCTTTTTTTAATGATAACCCTGTTTAAAATGAGTTTGTAGCATCTTAAGGACTAACATATTTATTATGGCATAGTCGATTTCATCAGATGCATGAAATATAATTCTCGGTTGCAAGTATACATACCCATGGTAGGATTATAAACAGAGATCAGATGCAAATGAAATGCAAAAAATAGACATGTTAACAACGTAGCTAAATTGTGACCACCTCCTAAATGTGTCTAAAAGTACCAGAGGGGAGATATGGGTTTAAGCATTATAAATGACAGAATACATATTGAGTTTATTTTCATGAGCTTTCCTACTTGATCCAATAACTAAGTAACTCATAAAAGGTGCTGGGATCCAGGAGATGTTATCCTGTGTTTCACTAGGATTATCCACTGGGTCTATGGCTAAACTTGTCCTATTTTACTCCTTCAGCTACCTGATCTCTAGAACAGGGGTAGACAAGCTGTAGCCCCGAGGGGTCGTTTAACCGGCCCACGAGCCACCCCCGAACCGAGCTGCCTGCTCTGTGAGTCCCCACACGCTGCACTAAACCAGTGCAATGCAGCGTGGGGACTTGCTTCCACAGCTCTGGAAATCACGTCTGCGCCGAAGCTGGAAATCGCGTCTGTGCAGATGCCGACGCCGGAAATTGCATCTAAGCAGACGCCAATGCTGGAAATCACAGGCGCTCACACGTGCATACAATCCAGCCCACAGAGGGATCTCCACTGGAGTGAACTGGCCCAGGGAAGGTAAACCTTGCCAACCCCTCTCTAGAACATGCTTAGTTCTCAAGTTACAAATATGTATTACTCCACTACTCAAAACATAATAGACAGTTACTTTACTTTACATATCTCAATACTATTTTGTCCATTATCACAAGCCTTTGTTTATGGAAAGTTCAATCCTGTGCATGTTTACACAACTTGATCATAACAATGAGAAGCCAATCTCACTTTGGTCAAATGGACTTGACTTTCAAAATGTGAGCATGGGCATTCTTAGTCATCAAGTGATGTTGCTTGTATGTTTATTGAGAGCCAAACAGAAAGCTCTCTCTTCTTTATTGGCAAGTGCCTGTGGCATGATACCTCTGACAGTGGAGGTAAAACATTGCCATTGTGGCTAGTAGCCATTGATAGCTTTGTCCTCTATTGCTTCCTATTTTAAAACTTCAAATTGGTAGTGAATACCTCTTCCTGTGCGAGTAAGTTCCATAGTTTAACTACGTGCTGAATGAAGAGGTACTCTTTTATCTGTCCTGAATCTTTCAACAGTAAGCTTCACTGCATGTCCACTAGTTCAAGTGTTATGAGAGAGGAAGACAACTGTATTCATTTTCTCTACACCATGCATGTTTTATAAACTTTGCTCACCATTTAAGCTGTTTAAAATGTGTCCCTGTCCTTAACATCTGTGCCCTCAACCCTTATAGCCATGAGAAAAGGAAGCACTATTATTTCCTATATCACTGATGTGAGAGAGAGCTTGCTAGAGGATGGAGGTGGCTTTATCCTCTTCCAACAGGTACAAATGTCCATTCATTTTCATATTCATATTAGCTGTTTAGATGGGAGGGGGCTAAGGTTAAACTGGCATATGGCAATGACCAATATTTATTAGCCACTTCATTCCAGAAGCAAGTGCTTCTTCATGTAAACATCATACTGTCATTGTTGGCTCCATATACTGTACCTGCTGCTTCCCTCCCTCCACCCTTTTGCATATTTCTTCCTCCACAATACTAGGCCATAAGCTCTCACTCCTTGGTTCTATTTACCATGGACTACATGAAAGCAAGCTTTCTTTCAGTGGCTTACAAGCATTCTCAGCTATTGACAAATATGACATGAATTTCTGTGCTGTTTCTTATTTTTATAGTGATTGTATATATATTATTACTTCATACTACTTTTTAAACTTTATTTTTGTACCCTTCAGGAAATTAATACAAAAGCAGTAATTCTCAGTTCGCAGTGCAGTTCTCAGAAATTACATCTTTACAAGTATCATCCTGGGAATCATCATCCCAGTTGTGGACAACATTCTGGCCAACTCAGCTATATAGGAAAATGAAAAAGTCACTCTGTAGCTCCATTAATATCTTCTTGATAGCCAAAGCGTCAATACCCCAGTCTGCTCTAGATGGCTTGCCTCCTTATTCTCACTACTATTGCACTTTATGGAGACTGTGTGCTAGAGCATCACTTTCCCAACTGTAGCCTGCAGACCACCAGCGATCTGCGAGCTTCATCTGGATAGCCCACATTGTGTGCCTGTGGCTTTGCTGTTGAAGACTGGAGATGGCACATCCATTGCGTTAAACATACTGATTTGATTTTATTGCCTCTTTAGAGTTCTTCAATTGCATTTGCCATTGTCATATGCCAATTTATTTATTTCAGTTTGAATTCTACTGTGTCCTGAAACAAAATGCAACACACAAGCCATAAAGGAAGCAATAAAAACACATTTAAAAATCATATAGCGCCCAGCACAACGCATTAACAATTATTACAGCAAGTAGGAAACCGTGTGTGTGTTGTGTGTGCATTACGTCCTCCATCCAGACCCTCAGCAATGTTCAAGTGGTTCGTGGGGAGGAAAGTTTGGGAGCCGCTCCATTTCTTTTCCAATCCAAACCCTGCACCCCATTAGCACACGTTTCACAGCCAGGGGTTGCTAACCTTCAGCGAACCCCCCTGCAGCCAGCAGGTCACTACGGGGGGGTCCATGCTGCAGCTTCTTCACCTGCCTGTTTCTGAAGGCGGAGATGCTGCTGAAGGCGGAGCGGAGCAGCCCCCCAGTCAGCCACCCCCGTTCAGTTGACAGGGCCGCCTGCCCCCCGCCCACAAGCCGCCCCCACCCTAGAGCCAGGCCTCACCCTCCACCTCCTTCCTCCTGCCCCAGCCCTGCCCCTCACCAGCTCTTCCTGGCGGCCGGAGGTCTGCTCGGGTTGGGCTCAGCCCCCCGGAACATGTACCCGGCGCCCGCCGTCGGCCGCTCCCTGGGGAGGCGGGTGCCGCTTCGCAGAGACTCGGGGGAAGGTGGCCGTCCACCGGGCCAGCTCTGGGGCTGCTGCGCTTCCTCAGTCCCCCATGATGGAATCCCGGAAGCAGCCGCGGCGCTGGGAGGAAACCGGGCCCGACCATTCCTCCCTTGGCGGGGGTCGCCGAAGCAGCAGCAGCTGTAGGAGCGGCGGCGGCAGCAGCAGCAGCGGGGCGTCTTCCTCCCCGCCGCGACCACCGCTTGACCCGCTTCGTCCTGCCTTCCTCTACGCCCTCCCCGCCCTCAGGCTTAACCCACCTTCCCTCCGGTCCCTTTCCTCACCCCCCCACCCCCGCTCCGTCTCGGGTGGTACGGCCCGGTTGCCATGCCGACTCCTTGTACACCATCAATGGGAGCCGGCTGGGAGGGGGGAAGATGGCCACTCTGGCCAGGCTGCAAGAGAGGCTGCCCCTCTTCAAGGGGGAGTATTACTCTAGGAACAGGTAAAGCTCCCTCTCGCCCTCACGCTCGCGCCTCACTCCCCAGCCTCTCCGAGGAGCCGGAGTGGCCCCCGGAGCAGCCACTCCCCCCGGGAAAGTTCCCAGGTTTGCTGCTGGGGGGGGAGGGGGGAAAGAGAAATAAATTCTTCTTTTGTTTTAGCCTCGGGGCAGCAGCAGGAGTTGCCCTTTCCCTCTCTTCCTCTGCTCCCAGTAGCATAAAATCCACAGGTGAACAAGTGGATTGCGCAAAAAAAATCGAAAGGGGAGACCTTCTCCCCTCCCCCACTTCATTTCTGGGAGGGGGAGCAGGGGCATGGGGTGGGCATAAGAAAAGTGAGGGGTTTGGTTTGCTGCTGCACCTTTAGCAACTGCTTCCAAGATTTTGGGAGGGGCAGCTCAGGCTTGTTGAAATCTCTCCCTGTTGTTAAAGGTGTGGGAGACCTATCCACGTTGCACCTGGCCATCCAAACTAGCATGGTAAAAAAAAGTGAAGGTAAAGGACCCCTGGATGGTTAAGTCCAATCAAGGGGGCTCACGCCACTACGCTAGTAGAATACTCTTACAGTGCTTCCCTTTGCTTGTGAGGCTTCCTGGTCCTAGAAAGATGCCAAGTTATGGTTTGAAGGTAACAAGTGGCCATCCTGGCAAAACTAAGCAGGTCTAGGGCTGGTCAGTGCCTCCAGTGAGCGACCTCCTTGGAACCACATCTATGTTGTGCCTTGATTTCAATGATTGGAGAAAAGTGGGATATAAATGTTTTAAAAAAACAAACAAACAAATAAAATGTTCCCCCTACCCAGGATATCAAGAGGCATGGGTATCTCTCAAAGAAATAAAATAAAATAAATAGACAAGCCCCAGGTAGACCTGGCATCTCAGAAACTTGTAATCCAGGACTACCCTTGGGTTGATTATGAGCTGCAGATGTGGCATCCAGACATCTTTCCACTCACCACTGAAACTCTCTGTTCCCACACTGTTTTCTTTCCCTCTCAATTAATTGCACTGCTACCACAGTCAACTTCAGAGTCTACCACTCCACTGCATTTCCCTCAAAAACAAAACAAAACCCAAAGCAATCCACCAGGTTGATAACTTTCCTAGGTTGTCATATGCTATTCAAACTCTTTCCTTTCCCAGCAAAAAAAGTTACAGCAACACCATGCTACTTTGCAGGGCTAACATAACATACACACACACACAGTCCCACCCACCCCATCTTGTCCAATATGGATTCAATAATGATTGGCATTAGAGTAATAACCCTACCTCAATTCCTGTCTTTTCTGCTTTTTTTGTTTTTGAGTTAACATAATACACCATAATTACAGCTACACTAACATTGTTTTCTGTGAGGCAGCAGTCATTTTTCCATCAGGAAAGACTGCAAGGATGTTGGACACCACTCTTTATTTACTTCCTATCAGTTATAAGACAAAATTGTTTTACTAGGTTTAATAAAAGAATGTGATCTTACTCAGATAATATATTGTTTGTTTATTCTGTTCTTGAATCATTTGTTTATTTATATGTCACTTAATTGTATGGCTGACCAAAATGCAAATTGTGAAAAAACCATTTCTTGTGTTTTCAGATGCGTAGATGAATATAGAAAAACAGAATATTATGCTGCTGTAAAAATTCAGAGTTGGTTTCGAGGATGCAAAGTCCGAGCGTATATCCGGTAATTTGATTTGCATCCAAATTGTAGACATGCGTACTTGGAAGTCACCCCCACTGATATCATAAGTGTTTATTTATTGGCAAAATGACTTTAGGTTACACCCTAAATCTGTATGTTATTTACCACTTTGCCAAGTCTCGCTGAAGTTAAGAACTTGCTTTGCACATGGAACCCCCTTATTTTTCAAATGAGAAAAATTAATAGCTTTCGGCTATTTTGAAATTTTCTTCTTATTTTCTTGTTTATTTTATTTAAAATTGCTAGGCTAAATAAGCTGGAGGAAATAATTTAAATCCCTTTAGTCATTTATTTGTGAATGTCAGTCATGTGGTATTCACTTGACAAGATGTCTCTCAAGAGATAAGTTTTTTAAACTTGGCTTCTCTAGACGTTTGCAAAGTATCTAAATTAACAAAAGACTGCACATATAGTTCATTTAGTAGAGTTCAAGCCTCACATTGGGCAAAAGATTCCTGCATTGCAGGAGTTGGACTAGTTCACCCTTGTAATTCCATCCAACTCTAGAATTCTGTGATCATATCTGTTGTATCTGTGGGATGCAGTGTGGAGCTCGTGGTAGTAGCAGACTGCATCCTGGAAATGTCCCCTTTACTTAAAAATCTGTTGCTGAATTTGGCAGCTGCAGTTTCTCCTGCCTGCTTGTTTCCTCTCATCTGCTCCTCCCTGTTTGTTGTGAGGACATACTTCTCATTATAGCAGGCTGGGTGAAGATGTTAGAAACAGCTCGTAAGAGATGGTAGAAACCACCATCTCCAGATGTAGCTGCAGACTTAAAAGCCAAGAAGTTTTCCAGGTTACAGCCTGGCAATCACGAATAGTTGGGGCTTTGTGTAGAGAAGCATGTGGGTTTGCAAGCCTTTTTATACCCTGTGCAGCAGGCTTGTGGATTGAGGAATATGTGTAGAGAACTGTGCCATTTTTTCATTATTTGAATGTTTCCACCTTGCAGAGGAGCACATGAAATGGTCTAGTCCAGACTTAATGTTCCTGACTTTATAGACAGTAAATTATTAAGTCAAGAACAACCACTGGGGCGGTGCTTTCACTGTCATCCATCCATCCCCCCCCTTCTCTTCCTGCATGCCAGCTTCAGTCAAACCAAAGATTACCATTATGTCTGGAACAGGAAACTGTGGCTTAATGTGGCTGTTAACCAAGATCTGAAAACAGACCAAGCAGTTCTTTGTTTTGGATGTAACAGGGATCTGGTGCAGAAGCTGGTGTACAAGTGGAAGAAGGATGGAGAGGAAGGAAGAGGAAGAGTGTGGGCCCATCGCTTCCTCCCACTTGGATAAACTATGGTTTATTAAGCCAACAATGTTATGTCCAAACCAGCCTAGTGAAATTTGGTACTATTCTTCTAAGGCTCAAAGTTCAGACAAGCCTAAAGTGGAAAGCAGCCAGAGATGAATATATTTTTGCCAGCTTATCCTTGTCAGAAGCTGACACTGACTTAAAACTGTTAACGCTTCACATCCTCTTCCCTATTCCTTTTGTGGCTCCATAAAAAGTTACATTGGAAAGGGTCCATGATTCAGGCAAAACTTTAGTGCTTTTAATCCCAAATTGATACCATGTATTATTTGGATGAAAGCATCAAGATTTAAGCTGCCACCTCAAATTTAGGATGCATATTGATATAAAAAGTCTCCAAATTTTAATTGTCAAGCTAGACTGCTGCATGCACTGGATTTTTAAAAAATGGTTCAACTTTTCACTATTTCCAGGGGGAAAAAATCTTACCAAGGTATTTTGTTTCAGGTATCTGAACAAAATGATGGTTTTTATTCAGAAATGGTGGCGGGGTTATCAAGGAAGACAAAAATTCAGAGAAATGGTGGAGGTAAAAGCTAAATTTGTAATTAAAAATTATTGTAAGCTTTCCATAAGACTGTACGCAAATACAAAGTAGGTGAAATCTTTTCAGTTTGGCGCCAAGTACTTGCTAGCTTTTAAATTCACATGCTGTTGATCGGGTATAAATGTTTCAGGATTAAAGAGGGGGAAATAAATTACCAGCAGGTCTTGTTAACTTTTCTAGGCTGGTTGTAGACTCACAGGTTCTGTTGCTCTTATAAAAAAGAATAGAGTATTAAAGATCTGAATTCAAGGGAAGAATGAGAGGGAATACCCTTGGCTTCATTGGCCTTATCTCTTCCAGATGGGGCTGCACTCCTACTAAAGTTGGCATGGGGAACCTCTGATTTGCAAGCCAGATTAGGCCTGCCAAGGGGCCTAATTTGACTTGCAAGGACATTTCCCCATAACTGGCCAACTGCCCCACATCTGAGACATCAAGTGTGGGGCAGATAAAGCCACAGTTAGGAAGGGACAACTGGGAGCCTTGGTGCGCACACACCTTTCCAGTTGTTCCTCTGCAAGCAGAGCTTGCATTCAGTGCCTTTTAAATTTGGTGCTTAACGCAAGCCTCATTGAGAGTAGTCCCACTCAGGAGTTCTCAAAAGGAGAGTGAATCCTACTCGCGACCTAATAAGCTGTTCCAAGGCTTTAAAAAAAACAGATTTTCAGTTTTTTTGGTTTTTAAAAAGCTCTCCCTTCCCTGTGATATTTTTTTGCTATATTAGAAAGGAAGTAATATAATATTAAAGCCAGCATTTTAAGACCTCCTTTAATTAAATGAAAGGAATTATGCCTGGCCTAATGTAATGAAGAAAGCGAATTTTAAAATGAAGTAGCATCATTGTGTTCATTTGTAAATAACATATTGCAGCCAACTGTTTCTTAATTGCCCAGACTGTTGATAAATAATCCAGTCCTGCTGCTCTCCACAGACAATTTGCTTTGGATCAGACTAGGCAATTCAAATAACACTAATTACAGTGAAACCCTTTTACGGTGAATTCTTCTTTGCCAGGGAGGGTGGGGGAGTAGTGAGAGAAAAGGAAACCACATATCACTTTTCCCTCTGATTTGTAGTCCCACTCCCCTCCAAGTCTGCAACTTATGCTAAATAAAGGACATCTTCTGCCTTGAAAGTACTTATTTTACTTTTTATGATGCAGTTGTGAATTATGTTCATTTTGCATTTGTAATTAGAGGGCGGAACAGATGTGAAAGCTTAGTGTAAAGTGATGTATCCATTAAAATAACCTATCCTGCCAAGTGAGTGTTTGCTATAACAGGGGATTCTTTCACTCAGAGTGGGATTCGCCTTTATTGGAAGGGAACCAGGAAATGTTTTCTATATCAGGGGATTCACTGTAACATGTTATCATTGTATTTATGATTTTATGATGTTGGAATGAATATTAAATGAAACAAAATTCCCAAGAATTACTCAGGAGGCAACTAAGTACATAACATTTAGTACAGATGGTTGGAAGGCACAATTTTGCTCCATCACTGCATCCATATCCTTGAACGATTTCGACTGAAGACAGCATTTCTTTGAATTTTTCATTAAACCAGACGTCTTGAAATATGAATTCCTTTTATGTTTCTGTGAGTTTTGGTTAAAAGAACCCCAGTGAATAAATCATACAATACTACGTGTCACCAGCACTTGTGAATATTTCTGCTTTGTTATTCTACTCTCAGTAGAGCACCATTGATTATCAAACTCAGCGGAGAGCATTTTATGATCATATATCTCCATTAGCTGCTAGTTTGACTACCATAGATTTTTCTGGTTAGGCCTGCATTATGTATTAGGAAGCCTATCTCTTCAATACAAAGTTTGATTTTATTCTCTCTAAGCCTAGAACTCTTATTATGTATTATGTATAAAGATTCTTATCTTTTATATGTAAAAATAGGAGTACTGTCTTTGTGTAACTGAAATGTATGCCATCTTTCCCCCCACCCCTCCTTGATTCACAGACAGCATATTTTATTATGAAGATGAATTTCTACAATGAAATGGCTGTCAGGGTAAATATTTCTTCACTTGTTAAACAAATGAAAAGTCAATTGTGCTCTGAATTTGCTTTTAATAAAATGAGCAACCCAGAATAATATACACTTGATTGATATGCTGATGGTAAAGTGAGGAAATGGTACATAGTTACAAATTTAAAGTTACACTAAGTAATCTAAGTTGCATTTTTGAAAATTTCTGTTTGATTTAAGATATTGATGTGTGAATTCTTCTCTATTCCAAATGTCGGGGCGCTTTGTCATAGCTATTAAAATATTATTCATTTATATATGTGTACACCCACCCACCCACCAATTTTCTTCTATCATGGACTCAAAGCAGCTTACACAGAGTTCACTGGTAACCTCCCATTCAGACTACTCAGACCCAGACCTGCTTACCTTCAGCTTACCTTGCTGTATCATGTGTCTCAGATCAGAAGTGAAACCTGTTTAATTTCTGCCCTAATTTTGCTAGGATCAAACATGTACACAGGCAGTTTTCATCCATGGTAATGGTTGATGCATGTATAATTTTCAGTTGTGCAAAGTGTCTTCCCGCAGCTTGGGTGTATGTGCATTGCCCTTACAAGATTTTAAAAATCTGTGGTTGTTTTTAAAAAATTGAATAATATCATTTGATATCACACTGATCATTGTTCAAGAGGTGGGGACAGATAACTGGTGCAACCCCCCCCCCAAATACCGACCAGTGCTATTTCTGAGGAAGTGCATGTGCAGCCCTCCATTGTTGTGTTGAAGTCTATGATTGAGTGCATTTTCTCCACCTTTCCTCTTAGGGCAGTCTACATGATTCTTTTCATTCCCCCTTTATCTTCACAACAGTCCTATGAGGTAGGTTAGATTAAGTGAGAATGACTGGTTCAGAGTCATGACTGGATTTGAACCCATGTCTCTCTTGTATGACACCATAACCACCCTGGCCCTGACCACGTGGAAGTACACACATGCACCCAGTCCCTCTTTTGCAGACATTCTTCCTGTATTTCACAGGCACACCTTCTGTCAGCCTCAGCTTACTTGTGCAGAGTACTAAGGATGAAAACCAGAGTATGACTTCTTATTCTGCCCATCTCTTAGAAACCACATATCTGGATTACCTGAGATGACATTCTGGGTAATCTAGATCAGTGACAGTACAGATACTCTGTAGGAAGCCTAGTGTCAAGCTAAGGGGTGGGGGATACCTAGATCTCAACATTCCAGACTCGAAATCCATAGGATTGGATCTAAAGTTGCATGGAGTGGAACTCCGCAAACTGGATGCTCTCACCTGCAGAAGAGGCTAGGCAATTTTTGCCGATTCCCCATACCCCCGTGGTTGAAATATGTTTCAGGGAGTTGAGAGACCCTCTGGAACAGAATGGGAGATGGCACTTGAGGTTGCAGAAGGGAGAGGAGATCTGTGGAAATTGCCTTCCCTTCTTCCTGATGTGGCAACATCCCGTTTGCTGAATGGAAGCCTCGTCTGCATTTGACTCACTTCTACAAATGGGAGGCAGTCTTCCGTTTTCATAACAGCGTATCTTGATTCAACCCTTAAACCTCCCAATTTTAATGCATTTAGCAATGTTTCTTTAAATTAAGTGAGATTGTGCTTGGTGTTCAGCAGAGGAGGGCCACCATAATTGTCGTGATGCTTGCATTTATATCACCATAAGCCCTGTAAAATCATTGGCATAAATATTGGCATAAAACTGGAGCATAATACCTGAAAATTAATCTGCTGGTGTAAGGACAGGAAATAAAAAGTTGTACGCTGTGTCCAGCCTATCAGTGTTTTCCTTTTCGTTATGCAGTCCCACGCTGCTAAATTGCTGAATCTTGCCCATAGGCTAATGCCTACAGGTGAAAAGGGAGAGAAAAAAATGCTCTGTGTGTGTTAAGTAAAAAATAAAAAATAAAAGCCTTGGGTAGCCTGATACGGCTTCATTGTACCAGTGCAGCATATCTTCCGTTTTGAAAAACAGTTTTAAAATTAGATTCGGGCAGAAAGGCAAAACACCTGGTTGGTGTAATGGCTTTTGTGTCACTGTGCATTCTTTAGAGCTGTCCCTTAATTATATCTAACCCACTACTGTCAAACTCTCACCTTTAGAACAAGAAAAAGCACAAAGAAAGCAATTATTATAATGCATAATTTTCCATGAATCAGATTTACTTTTAGTATAGTGGGTTGTTATATATTCATCCTTTTCATTTGGAAGATTTAAGGGTTGCTGTGAATTTTCAACAACAAAAGTAATCCATGTTTTTTAAAGGAACAATCTTTGTGTGAGCAGATGGCTTTTGATATATCAAGGTTTTGCCATTTGTTTTAGTGCTTAAAATAAACATTATTTATAAGACCACTTACATTTTGATGTTACTTAATGAGGAATATGCATCATTGATTTGACTAGCTTAAGAGGTCATTTAGAACTTGCCCGTTAACAAGCTGTAATCTGCTGAGCACACAATGACTTTGTTTAAAATTATCTGTTTGGTACTGATCAATGACAATAATTGTTTGGTACCAATCACCATTGAAACTTGCTAATTACTTTGAAGGGCATACACACTTGCCTTTTGTAGGAGTGTGTAAATATTCACCTTGGAATTGTAAGATACGGTGGTGGAAGTATTACATTTTTTAACCAATTCAGCAAAGTCAGGTAGGTAGTTGTGTGTCCTGCACTGTGTTGGGAAACACCAGAAAAAAGTTCTGACATATGGAGAGACTAAAATGGCTAGGACTCTTCAGCTCAGACAATAGATGATAGGGAATGCAGAGTATATAAAACTATGGCTGTACTGGAAAAGCTATTAATGACAACGTGTGTGCCATTTGGGATAGTACTAGTACTGGAAAACATCCAATGAGATGTAAGGATTAAAAATGTTTAGGGTGTTGCATACACAGGTGTCTCAAAAGATGCATGCTGTCCACTTAAGATTTCAACAACAGTTGACCCATAAAACTAAATGTGGTTTGCGAGTCTTGTGCTGTATAGCATTCCATAATAAGTTCAGTTAACCTCCCGAGTTTGCTGCCTGCCTGGGGCTGCCAGAACAGAGGGTTTGTCAAGCACTTCTGATGACACATCCATCTTTGTGGATCACTATTTGTTCAGGCCTGCTCTATGTCCTGTTCAAGACTTAGACCTGAAAGGGAGGATCAGTGAAGCACAGCAGGAGTCCAGCCAGAGTATGATTGGCACATAAAGCATAAAATCACCTGATTTTATAATAATATTTCATTTTTTCACTGCTGTGTAATAAAGAGCTATCTGCTTGTTTTCTGCATGTTGTTTAGTTGTTTAGTCATGTCCCACTCTTTGTGACGCCATGGACCAGAGCATGCCAGGCACTTCTGTCCTCCACTGCCTCCCGCAGTTTAGTCAAACTCATGCTGGTAGCTTTGACAACACTGTCCAACCATCTCATCCTCTGCCGCCCCCTTCTCCTTGTGCCCTCCATCTTTCCCCAACATCAGGGTCTTTTCCAGGGAGTCTTCTCTTCTCATGAGGTGGCCAAAGTATTGGAGTCTCAGCTTGAGGATCTGTCCTTTCAGTGAGCACTCAGGGCTGATTTCCTTAAGAATGGAGAGGTTTGATCTTCTTGCAGTCCATGGGACTCTCAAGAGTCTTCTCCAGCACCATAATTCAAAATGTTTTCTGCATAGCTAAAGGCAATTCAGAACCATCACTGTATGTGTGTTTTAAGTCTTATCTGACACCACTACGAATGTCAGCCGCTTCTTTCTTGGCCTACCACCCAGTTTGGAGTCAGCCTTCTGGAATACTTTTACAACCTCCTATAATGCTTCAGAGTTCACTTTGATACATCAAACCCACTACTGTGCTCTGCAAAGTTTTTCACCCCTCTGTATAGTTTATGTTTAAGAGTGCCAGTCACAATACACTGATTTTACTTCAGGTGGATTGCCAACAAATAAATAAATAAATAAATAGAAAGCGTGCGAGAGACAGTTTCTTACCAGGCTTTGGAGGCTATTGCAAGATTTTGCAGGGCTGTCTGAGATCTCATGGGAGCCTCCAGAGCCCTCACACGACCAACCCAGAGCTGAAGAGAAGGACGGAGGGCTTAAAAGCTCTTTCCGCGAAGCGTTTTCCCACCCTGGAAAGTGTTTTTAAGCCCTCTGCCTTGCTTGCTGGGCTCTGGGAAGGCTGTACACAGGCTCTGGAACTCTTCACAATACCTTAGGCGGTAAAAGAGTCTAGATAAATTTATGAATGATACGCCATCAGTTGCTAGGAGTCATGATGGCTGTGTACTACCTCCCATATTGGAGTCAGTGTGCCTCTGAATACCTGATGCTGGGCAACTGAGTGGAAGATGTCTGTTGCCCTCATGTTTTGCTCGTGGGCTTCTCCTTGGCTGGCCATTGTGGAAACAGTAAGCTGGACGAAATGGATCTTTTGTTTGATCCTTCAGAGCTGTCTTTTGAAATAGCCACAGCTTATCTTTCCTGCATTGCCCCCTCCCACCAGGCAGGAAAGTTTAACCCCCTGGGAGATAATACAGCAGCACCTCCTTCCTTGTGAATATGGCTCAGCAATCACTTCCCTCGGCATTCAGAATCACGTGTTTTGTGGCCAAGCATCTCCACCTAGCATTCCTTAGTTGTAGGGAAAGAGCCTTTAAAGTTCTAAACAGACAGAGACAGATAGCCTTCTATGTGATAAAATACAGACCAATTCTTAAGGTAATAGCTTTAGTGAAATTTGAAATGTAGAGAAGCTAGATGCTAATTTACATGATACTCTGTAATTAACTTAAACATGGCTAACTGCTTTGACTTGAATATAATACTTATTTCTTTTGGTACTGCTTTGAAAAGCAGGTGAATGGATTTCATTCTAAATAGCCTCAAAATTCGTTGTTATATGCAAAATATCTTGCACAACTATTGTAAGCTCATGTTCACTTTAGCATTCCTTGATCAATAAGTACTATTTCAATATATTACTTTTTCCTCATACCTGTAATTATGTATACATGCATGCTTGATGCTAAAGAAATATCATCTCTCATAAAACTAGATTTTTAATATAAATTGACAACGTGATCTCTCTTGCAAAAAAAGTATTGAAGCAAATATATGTGCTTTTTCTCCACTAGATTCAGAAAAGATGGCGAGGCTATTACGTGCGAAAATATATCCATAATTATTATGCGCTGAAGAAGTACCTGGAAGCTATTGCTTTGAATAATGAGCTGGTCAGGTAAAGATAAAAATACTGAGTAGTGAAACTTTAAATTTCTTTTTTTATATATTTCTAAATAGTTTATGGTGCTAATTAAATTATTTCTTCATGGAAAGAATTTCCTCCATTATCCAATATATAAAGTAGTCTTCTTCTTTCTCTTACCTAAGCATGTGGTGCAAATTATGATCTCGTTTATACCAGTATGCATGCAGCTATGATTCTACTGAATCCACTGGAGTGAGCCCAAAGCTGAAATGCATACAACACAGAATGTATCTCTTTCCATCTGCTCAGGAGAAAAATACTCTGGACTTTCTATATTAACAAGTCTGTAGAATAATGAAGTAGTGCTAAATAATAATAATAATAATAATAATAATAATAATAATAATAATAATAATAATTTATTATTTGTACCCCGCCCATCTGGCTGGGTTTCCCCAGCCACTCTGGGCGGCTTCCATCAAAGATGAAAAATACACTAAAATGTCACATATTAAAAACTTCCCTGAACAGGGCTGCCTTCAGATGTCTTCTGAATGTCAGGTAGTTGCTTATCGCTTTGACATCTGATGGGAGGGCGTTCCACAGGGCGGGCGCCACTACCGAGAAGGCCCTCTGCCTGGTTCCCTGTAACTTGGCCTCTTGCAGTGAGGGAACCACCAGAAGGCCCTCGGAGCTGGACCTTAGTGTCTGGGCAGAATGATGGGGGAGGAGACGTTCCTTCAGATATACTGGAGGCTTAAGACCGCAGTTGCAACATGTATGTGGGCCCTAATTCTGGTGGATGGGTGCTGAGACAAGGCACATGCTGCTAGGCCATGATAGTTTTCCAGTGCCTGCACCAGATAATGGCTCTCAGGGGTCAAGGAGCTGGAGATGGTTAAGAAGACAATATTGCCACCACTGTCCACCATGTGCACTGAGCGTGTTTATAGAGTCATCCAGCCTTGAGTTAGACTCAACTCCATCACTCAGTGGTGCAGTGAACATTCTGTCCCTTGGGCCTCACTGCTTCCTTACGGTCTGTAGGTCAAGACACCAAGAGAGTGTCACTATCCCTTTAAAATAGGTGTGGGGAACCTGGGATCCTCCAGATGTGGCTGGAATACAACTTGTCCCAGGCTTGTGCCGCAGAGAGGACACTTCACTCCTGATAACTCAGTGGCTTGACTTCACTCCCAGAGGCACACTCCACTGTCTCTCGAGACAGACTGATGCCAACAACAACAGCTTCCATCATGCCTGACCATTGGGCATTCTAAATGGGGCTGATGGGAGTTGGTATCCACAAACATCCTCAAGGCCGCAGGTTCCCTAGTCTGAGAATTGCTCACAAACGACAATTTCACTTGATGTGATTTTTGCCATCATGGGTCTTCTCCCATTGCTTCAGCCCTGTTTGACAGATTATTTCATTTTTAGCAACTCAGAAAGGGAAATCACAATCTTCTGTGGGAGAAATAGTTTGTGTTACAGCTCCAATCAAGATGCATCAATCCTTAGATCTTGTAAATTTACAAAAAAAGGCATTTGTGCACGTTTTTGTTATTCTTGTAAACACAAATACTGTAGTAAAAATGCAGCATAATTTTTTAAAGATTTAATTTGTATATTACCCTTCATACAAAGATTACAGGGTGGTTTATAGTATAAAAACAAAGTACATAACATAAAAACAAAGCAATAACACCCCATCAAGCAGTACTTGGAAACAAAAATCTTCTATGAATGGTATTCAGCTAAGCTTTACTCAGAGGCAACCAATTGAAATTAATATATCTACCCTAGTTGTGCTTATTAATTTTAGTGAATCTACATGGAGTAAAGCTTAGCTGAATACCACCATATGTGTCTGGATAGCCCCTTTTGTCATTATGTTTATATAACACATATGTAAGATTATGTTTTCACAGCCTTCCTCTTACAAAGATAAATTGGTTTGATTAATTTAAAGACTGAGTATGCATTTTCTAGATGTGTCCACTTATAACCTATAGCCCCATATGCAAAAACTGCCCTAGGTTATGAACAAGAAAATGATATCATGAAATTAAAAACTAGCCTCAGGGATACAGATTGGCAGCGTTAATAAAAATCATAATGCTGTTAATGGTGAAACTTACAATACACCGAGTTTCTCTTCTAATTTTAGTTTCAGATATACATTGACTTTATCTGTTACTTAATGTTTTGCAGCATTAAAGGTGGGATGCAATCAACTGAGAAAATGAGCTAATTTCAGGAATAGATTGAATTCATTAGAACTGTTATCCACAAGCCCTTTGCTATTGCTTATGGCTTTAAGCTTCATTTGAAATAGGTTTAACTGGCGACCCTTTGGCTTAAACTGCAAGCTATGAGACAAATGTGGGATCCCCGTGTTTGCCTTGTAACACTAAAGCAAGAAAGAGTTAGGCAGGATAGGGCGCCTAAGCCATTCTTCCTTCCAAATCCACCCTGGCCATTTTAACCCTACATTTCTCAGCCAAGCTCTGAGATTCGAATAAGCACAATTGGGGGATAAAGAGCTGGAGGGTACATCTTCAGGGGAGAATCAATGGAATAGGGGGAGCCAAGCATCTTAATCCCACCAGCTGTTTCTGTGCTACAAACGCAGCCCCAGCCTTTATAGGAATCGGGCAGAGATGGTGTTGGGAACCTGTGTTTGCCTGTGTAATAAATGCATTGTTCTTCAGTTTTCTGATCCTAAAGGAAGTAGTTTGGACAGAGACAGATCACTGTCCCGTCTCAAATTTAGGAGATGTTGTAGAGCTATAACCGGTATAAAAATAGCCCATTTTTAAACCCAAGAGCCTGGGTTAAATGTTCATTTCAAATCCAAACGGGAACTACTCAGATTTAGTATTCCACCAAATGTTTAATAATGCCTCCAAGTAAGGACAGTTGGTTTGTCCAGCTTGGGAACAAAACCGAGTGTTTCAGTAGGTCTGACCAGCATATCGCAGCATTGTAAACAAATATTGCCCAATGCCCTTGTAGATGTCTTTATTTTATTTTGACCATTTATATCCTATCTTTATTAGTAAGTAAATTCAGGGTGACTCACAAGAAAGTTATTGCAAAAGCCTGTTTCCCCCTTCATATGACATAATGATATCATGTGATTGACACGTGGGGGTCCTGCCCATCTGCCAGATTTGGCCCCTTGATGCAGATCCTAATAAGGATCTGTCCCGTGGAGCCAAAAAGTCTCCACACCCTATTCTGTTCCTCAAGAGGTCTCTGGAAACTGAGCACAAACAGTATGAGTAGTTCACTAGACTACCCAAAGGAAACCTGTCGGCTCTTTGGACTAGGCAGTTTTAATGGAGCAAGAGGAGTTGGAACAGAAAAATGTTCTGCTGAAAGCAAGTAATTTGAAACTGTGTGTGTGTGATTCATAGGATGGGTGAATTCCCATGTATAATAAGGAAACAATTTGCTGAGTAGGATCAAAGGCGGATCTAGGGGAACACAACTGGTGCAGCTGCACTGGACACGGAGCTTCTGAGGCACCGCAACTATGACATCCAATGGAAGGCGAGAGCTTGAGGGGACACCCACCCACCCACCCACCAGATTTTGGTGTCAAACAGGGCGCCACTGAAAGTTGAGACACCAAGGTCTGCTGCTAGCAGAATCTAGCTTTTCCTTGACAGTTATCAAGTCCAAAATACACATGGGAATTCTCTGTATCTGATCAAGATCTGATACCATAATTAGTCTTTCTTAACATGAACTTTAGTTAATTGTGCAAACTCTCTGTGACTACTTTTGAGCACTGTTTGGAGATTTCCTTTGGGGAGAAGATGGTGTCCTACCTCTTAACAGGATTAGGTAAATGGCAGCATATTACATTGATATGGCTGCCCATTACCTTCCAGGCAAAAATTAAAATTTGAATCTGTTTCTTCAAAAACTTGGCAACTAATTTCATTGTACCACTTTTTTTAATTGAACAATTCACCGTAGAGCCGGGATGAAACTTAAAGCTGTTCCAGAGCAGTGATAAAGTAATTATGGGACATTTTGGCTGCTGAACTACCTTTATTAAGGTTACTTATGGACTTTAGTATCTTCTGTAGATTGATTCTGCTGTTAAAACCTGAGCCGCAGTGTGTATCACACACTTTTATATAGTCTCAACTGCAACAGATTTCACAGTCTCCTATTTTATCTAAAGTGGGATCTTAACTGTAAAGTAAGTAGAAAAGAAGGAAAAGGTGCAATTTCATTAAGCTCTAACATATCATTGGCTGTCAGGCTGGCCTTGTTATGCTGTCCATCCTCATTTAACTATCCCACAAGATCTCTTAATGAAGTTAAGCCCCAAGTTCACTCCAATAATTCTGTGGCAAGAGTTTGTGCAATGTAACAATTCATCACTTGTCAGGAAGGCACTTTTAGTTTATACATTTAATAAGGGCATCCTCTAGCTTGGTTAATTAGAAGTGAACAGTTTGCATATTTACTAAATGTGGAGTGTCATTGCCACCACGGCCTATTGCCTACATGAATTATTTCTCTATCTGCAATAAACAGCTGGGTAATTATTACTGCCATAATCAGATAAATTCCCTCTGTAAGGCTTTTCTTACATGGCAATTCTTTGAACTCATCCAAAGCTGAACAAAATTTATGAACTCCAGTAGCTGGGCCACTTTTTCATAGTATACTGTCCCTATTTCAAGGACACATATAGCATTATAAATATTCCATAAATTAGGAGGGTAAATATGATTACCTAAAGATTATATATTAATAAATGGGATTTTTGAAAACACAATTCTCGGGTTGTAATTGATTAAATTATATCACTCCTGCTCTATGCAGTTGTAGGCATCTGACGGTATCTGCGGTTCAGGGTAAAAGAGCCAGGCACCAAGATTGGAAGTAAAATTATCTGGGAGAGAAACACCAGAGGAGAGGGGTGTTTGCTCTGTTCATGTTAATAGACTTGTAACTCTTCTTTCATACGCATGAAATGTTAGGTGGGATTTTAGATGGGGGAATGTAGTGGGCCATTAAAACAGTACTTTATCTTGCTTTTTAATCATTGTGTTATAATTATTCTTTCTAGAGACAAACTGAATTTACTGGTGACTAATTGACTGATATGGTTAGCAGGGATAGCCAATGTGGTGCCCTCCTGATGTTGTGATCTACAATTGCCAGCAGCCCCAGACAGCATGGTCAGTAGTCAGGGATGTTGGGAATTGTAGTCCAAAACATCTGGAGGACCCCACACTTTCAGTTCTGTGGCTAGTTGTACCCACACATTTTTGTTTGTCCCCAGGACATGTTATCTGTTTTTTTCTGGCTTGGTTTTAGTTTTTTTATAGGGTTTGGATTATGAGACTTCACTGGACCCTTCTAAAAGGGAAAAGGCATTAGGTGAAGAAGGGGAAGTGTAAGAACAGGAACAGTTTGCAAGGAGCTAGCTCTCTAAACTGGGTGAATGGGCATTAAATGTGATTCAGTGCAATCAAGTGTAAAGTTACACACACTGGGTTAAGTAATTCTAACTTTTTATGGGGGCTGATGGGAGTTGTAGTTCAGCAACATCCTGAGGGCCAAGGGTTCTTCACGCCTGACTTAAAAAGAATATGGCCATAGTATAGTGTTGCCATACATCCAGAAATTCCCAGGCATAGCTGGAATACTGCAGTTGGAAGCCATGTCTGATGGAAATTGCTGAAATGTCCAGAAAAATCCGGACATGTGGCAACCTATGTTGGTATGTTGTTTTTGGCGATTTTCCTTAAAAATAGCTCATTTTTTTTGTGTGTGGTCCTTTTGGCAATTTTGCCAAACAAGCTCAACAATTCTGGCCCATATTTTGAAACATGGCAACCCTACCATAGTGTTATTTCTCACAAAGCTTATACATGCTCTCCTTGTTACATTTTGGGAGGTTCTCAGAGTGAGTAAGTAGAAAACTACTGTATCTTTCTGCAGCCTCCTGAAGCCTCATTTAATTGTAACTCCACTCCCTCCCTCATCTTAAATGTACATATAACTTCTTGGTGGTTTTTCGTAGACTCCTGTGTCTCATCTCCTCTCTACTTAGCATAGCTCTGCTAGTGAAAGTAAATATTGGGGCAGAAAGGCAGTAATCAGAGGAATCATTGCTGATGCACTACTGACTGTGATCCCCAGAAATTGATGTAGTGCCAATTCATGTTGAAAGCTCTTTTATCGACTTTGAGGCTCAGAGAGCTGATGTAAGTGTATTGGTATATTTTTAAAAATACTTTTACATAAATAAATGCTTACTACATGTGTTGTAAAAAAACTTTTACTGAAGATTATTGGTACAATCAAATAACCAATTGATAGCCAGAAACAAATTTTACACTTCATTGGCCACGTGGAGACATCATGGTAATCATAAACCACAGTTTACCATGCAAGAGTGTGTTGTGTCCATTTCACGCTTCCCTACCACTGCTTGGGAAAAACAAAGTGCAACCCTTGGCTTAACATCATGGCTGCGTTGGGGATTGTGATTCGTTTTGGTGAAACCAGGATTGCTAAACCCAGGACAAAGCTTAGATTTGCCTACAAGCTAGGATACTTCATTTGAATGCAGCAATAATTTTATAGGAAAGGAAGAAGCAAAGATCCCAAATCATAAAGACCAGCAATAGATTATCTTGGCATGAAATATGTAAACCTCTATCATTTTTACCTTTCTAGTAGATCTAAAGAATAGAGCAGGCATAGGCAAACTCCAGCCCTCCATATGTTTGGGACTACAATTCCCATCATCCCTAGCTAACAGGACCAGTGGTCAGGAATGGTGGGAATTGTAGTCCCAAACATCTGGAGGGCCGGAGTTTTCCTATGCCTGGAATAGAGAGTTGGAAATGTGGTCATGAGATCAACAGACTAGTTTGATACTGTATCCCTCCTGATATGATGACTCCATCAGAGTAAACCACAGTTTTATTTTGTTTTTATTAATGTTTTACTGTGAATATGCCCTATCTTGACTGTTCTCTCTACCCTTTCCTATACAAATTATACACTATTTTGATTTGTCTGAAATGCCTTTTGCTTTCTTTAATGCTACATATTTATAGTTATACAGTCACAAGATCACAAACTTCTTATTAAAATGCAAAACAAAATGCAATATTTTGGTAAAGTTCAATGAAAGTATGTCAGTATAAATCTGCAAGATCTTGGTGTTGAGTGCATCACCATTACGGTCTGAATACTGCTGTAATCATGATTTAAGGACATCTACTAAAGTGCTAGGAAAACATTATATATGTATTTTTAACATTTATAGAAACAGAAGGAGCACTGTCGACCAAATTTGCATCTCATAGCTGGAACCAACACCACTGCACACTGCATAAATGAAAACTCAGAATAACAATAAGTTACCTTGGCACATGAATGAGTTTTATTTTTAATACCTAACCAAAAGTGAAAAATTCACAGTCTCAGACATTTGTTGCATATAATCTTAGTTGAATCATGATGACAAGTGTTCCTAAGTGCATTACTTCTAAAATATGAATGCATTTAACTAGTGAAAGGATTTAAATTATTGTGGCATTTTACCATAAAAAGATTCTATTCCTTTTTCTCCAAATTTCCCAAAGCTTTATTAGGCCTTCGTTCTTGCTTTCGCTGACTTTTACCATTTTGTAGGTCATTTGGGGGCAGAATGTCAGGCACAGGTTCACATATTCATTTTTCTTTGTAACTTCACTAATATCCTATGCATAGGGTAGGAACATAAGAAGAGCCAAGCCAGGTTTATATAGGATTACATGACAGACAACATTTTAGAAGAGGAATTCCTAGTTCATCCTCATGCTGAAGGGCTTTTCTAAGATGGTGCCATCTGAAACCAAAAATTATGCCACGTTCTTCTAACCAATTTTTATTCATATGTAGATTTACATAATTTACTCAATTAATTTAGCAATTATGAATGATAACTCATAGGATAAAGGAATATTCGTGTATTTGGGTTGACAAAAAAAATGTAACATCCTTAATCTGAATGGTCAAATTATGGGGCCCTGATTCCCCCTTCAGATTCAACTGATTTTTGCTGCATTGTGATTTCAAGAGGGTGATACACTGGTACATCTGGTTACGAACTTAATTCGTTCCGGAGGTCCGTTCTTAAGCTGAAACCGTTCTTATCCTGAGGCGCGCTTTCGCTAATGGGGCCTCCCGTTGTGCGTGTGTCTTTGACGCGCGATTTCTGTTCGCATCCTGGAGCAAAGTTCACAACCGGGAGCAGCTACTTCCAGGTTAGCAGAGCTTGTAACCTGAAGTGTTTGTAACCAGAAACATTTGTAACCAGAGGTACCACTGTACTGAAGTCTAGGGGAAAGATTCAGTTAAAGGGTCCCACTAATGGAAGCCCACACAAGGACTTCTTGCTCAGTGAGGCTAATGTTGTATGATTTCATCAGCATTATGTTTAATTTTCTTTGTAATTGTTTCTCTTTCAAAGGGTTCCCTTTATTGTTTTTATTCTGCAGGGCATGTTATTGGCTATATATTTTAAAGTGGTTTGGAGTTCTTATTAATTTTTTTGTATTTTTTTACAATTTAATTTAAAAGTTTTCAGAAAAAGTAAAGGAAAATGTGCACGTGCTTTCACCTGGAGAGATCATTTTGTTCCTTCAGTACTTTCCTTCAGGGCCTAACCTTTGGTAGAGACTGTCTCCCTTTTTTTCCTTCCCTCACCTTTGAGTCCCAAGCATGTCTGCCCATGAGAGACCCACTGCAGAAACATATACAGTGGTACCTCGGGTTACAGATGCTTCAGGTTACAGACTCCACTAACCCAGAAATAGTACCTCGGGTTAAGAACTTTGCTTCAGGATGAGAACAGAAATCATGTGGCGGCGGCAGCGGGAGGCCCCATTAGCTAAAGTGGTGCTTCAGGTTAAGTACAGTTTCAGGTTAAGACCCGATCTCCGGAATGAATTAAGTACTTAACCCGAGGTACCACTGTACTAGATGCACTGAATTAGAATATTCACTACCCTCTAATTTGCTTGCACCAGTTCAGGATGATGCTTAATTCCTATCAAATCTTGCTACCTGGGAACATACATTTATTTTCTGATATCATTGGACTTCCCTTAAGAATCTGAAGACAGTTGGGGGTGCCTTCTGCTTGGGAATTGGTACCACTCTAGAAGCACTGTTATAGTAGGGCATAAATAACATATAATTCTTTGTTAAAATAGTTCCTTGTTTTTAGGTTCCCTATTCAGTCTTAGATTCCTACTTATATGCCTCTTTGAATCACTGCTTACTTATACGTAGGACTCTGTGTGAACCCATTTGAGGAAGAAATGCTGTTGTTGTAACTATTGTCCTTAAAAATATGCTCATTCATCACATTCCTGCACTCATCCCAACTCAAACCCTGTTTTTCCTTCTATAGGTGTGTGCTAGAGAGCTTAGAACTCTCTCTTCCCACCTATTCATTGTTCTAGATTACTAGCCACCTAGTGTTGAACTAGGGTCTAACAACCACATCATGTTTTTATACGTATAATTCATTCATATACATAAATTATAGTGTTTCCATTAAATATTATATAAGATACAAATTCAACAAAAAATACCATCTTACCAGTTCAACAAAAGATACCATCTTAGCTTTTTCTCTGTTGCCAGTGTAGCATTGATATATATTGTGAAGAAAATGAGCTCTAAAAATGTAGGCTGCCTGTTCACATAAAAAAGAATTATATCTGCTCTTCAATTCTGTGAGTAATATTCAACTAAGTTTTGCTTAGAGTAGACCTATTGAAATGATTGAAAATGACTAAACTAGGTCCATTAATTGCAGTGGGTCTAGTCTGAGTAAAATATAGTTGAATACCATCCTATAACTCCCAGGGCGGTTATTGGACTAGCATTGGAGATTAAAGAAGAAAGGAAATACTTGTTACTGATATAGCCTTTATGCTGCAGTGATTGTTCATAATAAAATTATTTGCTGCCAACTTCTGCATTTTTTGACAAATGTAATTTAATTTTACCAAATTACTATAGTGAATCATCCATTCAAAATAATAATAGTCAACTTTCATTGATGAAACAAAATTGTTTTATTGTTTCATTGATGTTTCATTGATGAAACAAAATTGTTTCAATTAATTAAATTGAATATATATTTGTATATAAATGCTTTTTTCTGTGTTGTCCAGCACTTACTCGTTTTTGGACAATTCTAGCTTTTACCATTGTTGACAAGAAGTTGGATGGAAATGAAGAACTTGTAAATATTCATTAGTAGGCATTTTATTCTCTGCGGTTCATAGATGTTGAGGCTGACCAGAGAAATCTGCAACAAAAAAAGAGTAATTACTAAATAGGAAACATATGTACCAGTGTTGACAGGTGTAATTGCTTTTAAAAATCTGAGAATGTATGTTTATATATTTTTATTAATGTTATTGTAAAAATGCTTATTTACTCACATTTCTCGGCTCTGAGATCTGTTCCTTGAGGACAAAGAAAGGTCACCAGTCTCTCCAAGTCCTAGTTCTTTGTCAAAAGTGGACACAGTTAATGAGGTTGGTTTGGTACGGCACAAATTCTCAGACACAGATAGAGATCCTTTCAATGGAAACAAATTTGTTTGGCTTTACCAGGTTACTTAGCGATTAATAATAGCCTTGAGATGCAGGTCAGAAAGGTCAGTGTACCCGCTTGCCAATACAATCTAAAATGTACAGCAAGTCCAGGTCTTCAGGCTTGGAGGCCTCCAAACACTATGCATAAAGTAAAACAGGCTATTTTCCAACTTCTTTTTTCATATTAATAAGCAATTTTCAAGAGAAGTGTGGCAAAATGGGGGCCATGCCACTCTAAGTAATTCATTTATTTTGCAATTTAATCTTATGTTGGAAAAAAATTACACTGCTGCAAAAGCATAGCATGGTGATTTTTAAACGTCAGTATGTTTCATAAGTAACCTTGTATGAAATATTGTATTAGAAACCTTTAACAGTAAAAGGCAACAAAAAGAAAAAAGAAAACATTCCAGGGATTGAAACAGAATAATACATCTTCTCCTATCTTTAATTTATTTCTGTTTTGTTCTACTTTTGCCTTGTACATTTGAAAGAAAAACATGTTTGATTTACTTAATATTTTACTCTACATGTTATGGATTAATATTTTGATGGAAAAGTAAAAAATGACATAGCATATGGTTTTTGTAACAGAGTTTTCTATATCTATGGTAAAAATATTGCCAGATTGCATGTTTTAAAAAGTTATGACCCATTATACTGAAAATATTATTTATTTGTTTTGTATCCTGCCATTCATCATCAAGCAATCTCAGCATGGGTTACATCATAAAAAGGGGGGGAAATACATCCATTGTAATAAAATGCAGTAGCATTACAAACAACATCAAAACGTTCCATATCTACATATTTATAGATAGCAAGAAACTGAAAATATCTATAATTGTAATGGAGTGAAAATGCTCTGGTTTTGTGATGGACAGAGTCAACTGATTGTTGCATGATCATCATAGTTTTCTGAATAGCTCTGTAATGCAATGAAATCCACAGTCCTACACTTCACACAGGTTTAACTCTGATTATTTTTCAAAGCAAACCTTTAAAGTGCTTCTTGCGTTCAGCCTTTATTTCAGGAGACTCCCACTGTGCCAAGACCACAGTACTGTAGTAAGTAACTGATGATGTAAAAGAGAGAACTTGTAAGAACTTATAACTCTGGAGGTGAATTCTAGGGGTAGGAAGCCTGAAGAAACCTAGTTTTCAGTTCATGTCCTAGCTGGGAAGCTTGAGGGCCCATAGCAAATTAGATGAAACTCCAATTTTGGATAAGGAAACTCTGCTGATAAAAGTGGTTCCACACCACATGGACATCTTCAGGAGAGGAAAAAGCTAAGGAATGAACCCTACACAAATCTGGAGTGGAGTCTCTAAGGTAGTTAATGGTGTCTTGTGGGCCATCATTGACCATGGGCTAAAAATGATCAGCATTGACCTTGCTGCTCTACAGGAGACCAAACTTGCTTCAAATGACAGCCTCCAAGAGATGAACGACACCTTTTTCTGGCAAGGAGGGCATCCAGAAGAACCACATACTCACGGTGTAGGCTTCACAGCGTAGAACCCTCTTCTGTCTGCAATAGAACCGCTGACCAAGGGCTCAGAATGCTTGCTTTCCCTCACCTTTCAACCACCTCCAGTCCAGTTAACATATTGAATGTCTACACTCCCACTAGACCAGGCTGTCGGGAGGGTCCCAGCCTGCGAACACCTGGGAGATTTCAATGCTAGAGTTGGAGATGATCATCACAAGTGGGGCAACTTCATAGGCCCCTTTAGTATTGGCAGCATGAACAAGAATGGACAACAGCTGCTAGATCTGTGTTCATATCACAGCCTCTGAACCATGAACAGGTTCTTCTCTACCAAGGCAAAACAGCAAGTGTCATGGAGATGTCCAAGGTTGGGGCACTGGCACCGGCACCGGTTGCACTTGATTGTCACCAGGTGATTGGCACTGAACTGTGATCATGTCACATGGAGCTACCACAGTGCCAACTGTGACACAGATCACTCACAAGTGATGAGCAAGATCCTTCTCCGATCAAAGAAGCTCCGATCCTTCTCTGTCAAAGAAGCTCTACTGAACTGCTCCAGAGACAGCGTCAAAGCAAAGTGGAACTACCTACAACACAGCTATGTGTTTGGCAAAAGAGAGCAGCAGATCCCTGACTGAGCCTGGCATTAAGAACATGGAGCCTCTGTGGCATATTCTTCTCCTTGTTGCTCTCCTATGTCTTCAGCTCGACTGAAGACGGTGTCTACATCCATTCAAGGAGTGGCGGGGGACTATTTAACCTGACACGCCTGCACACCAAGACAAAAGTGTGGTGGGTCCATATCTGGGAGAGGTTCTTTGCAGATGAGGCAGCCTTGATTGTGCACTCCAAGGAAGCTCTAGAATCTCACCAACCAATTTGCCCAAACCTGTATGGGATTCGGCTTTGCCATCAGCCTGACAAAGACCAACATCCTGGGTCAGGACGTTGCCTGGGTGTGTCTAAGTGCAATCAGCTCCTCTTTAGAGAGCCAGTGTGGTGTAGTGGTTAAGAGCGGTAGTCTTGTAATCTGGGGAACCGGGTTCGAGTCTCCGCTCCTCCACATGCAGCTGCTGGGTGACCTTGGGCCAGTCACACTTCTATGAAGTCTCTCAGCCCCACTCACCTCACAGAGTATTTGTTGCGGGGGAGGAAGGGAAAGGAGAATGTTAGCCGCTTTGAGACTCCTGAAGGGGAGTGAAAGGCGGGATATCAAATCCAAACTCTTCTTCTTCTTCTCTTTGAGAACACGTGCACGGTCCTTCACATATGTATTGGGGATTTTTTCATATGTATTGAAGCTTTCCATTTATAGGTAGGCAATCGGTGTACCCCTTGAATGCATGCAAAAGTGCCCTGCATGTGCCCTTTGTATCTACACGGGGCTCTTTGAATTAATTGTAATATTTAATTACATGCATCCAAACCAGTGCCATTAAAATCAATGGGAGTTTTGCTATTAAGTTTACTGTGCTGTGGATTGCACTCCCTGATATTTAATTGATATGGAATATGTTGAAGTATTATAAATATTTACCCTACAGGAACTGAATTATTTTCAATGCTGTTTTTTACACAAGATGCCCAGAAAAAGGTCAGAACTTACCTAATTAACATTTATTAAATCTACATACATCGCTGAACAAAATTTATGTCTTTCACACACAAGGTTAATTTGAATTAGTGTTTCTTAATACCAATAACAACAAATGTTAATCAAGCTAACTTCTACTCTGGGTATATGTTAGTGAGGGTGATACTGTAATGCATTGTTATAAATATATTATGCAATCACATTTTATCTATGAAATGTTTTAAGGGTTCAATAATTGGCAATAGGATTAGTGATTTATTAGAAAAATCATAGAAACAAATTCACAGGGTAGAAAATTCCTGTAAGAGTTCTCTTAACTAATTACTTAATCTTCTGTGTCTTAGTACTGAATCAGACCATTTGTTCATGTAACCCAACACTATCTACTCAGACTAGAAGCAGAAGTCTCCAAGGCAGAAGGATAATGGTCTGGGGTTGTGTGGAGGTCAAATACACATTACTATTTCTGAAGCAGGGTCCCCCTAGTGTCCTTGCCTCCAGCATCCTGGAGCCAACCAGTCAGCATAAAAGGGGAGATTTTAGCCAAAATATTTTCACCCTTTCTGTTGATTTGAGCCAATCCGAGTTGAAGGAGGTGAGTCAACCACTGAGGATTGACTTGTAGGGACACTCTGGAGTCAGATACGCAAGAACAACATCAATGAGTTGTTCTGTGTATTCCATATAAAAACACAAGCTGCTTCAGTTTCAAAAAACTGATGTTAAAGTTCTGCTATGGACAATGGGACTTCAGGGAAAACACAACTCAATTCACTCCAAAATAATATATTGGAGCACTCCAAATCATATACCCATGTACATGCACAGAAAATAGTAGATCTAGCTGAAAGGCAACACATAGAGAACTGCACTAATTGTTGCAATGCGTCCCTAATTATTATTGCTGTATAATCTTACAAGGTTGTATAAACTTGGAAAGGGACATGGCTGTGAGGAGGTCTGGTTGTGAGGGGGCATAGCTGTGACTATTATGCAGGGACCCTGCATTTCTGAATTTGCTAGTACACTCCTGGTTCCAGGTCCATTGGGGAGGAGTTTCCACTTCTGTCACCTGAGATATACCACTGGTGCATGGCCCCTCTCCCAATAAATATGCAGTAATGAGCAATCTCTATAGGACCCTCTCTGTCAGTCTCTTTATACCTGTAACCTTGTGACTCAGAAAGGGAGACAAATGCTTATTCAACAGCAAAAACACAGGATAGTTCCTTCTTTACAACCTCCCCATGCTTACTGAGCTCTGTTAGTAAGCAGAATGTTGAACTTAGAAAGACCATTGGTCTAACTAAGCATGGCACTACACAGTCATCCATATGTATCTATTCTAGGGAGGCTACAAATTTTCATGTGGCATCTAACTCGCATTACCAACTACACGTTTCCTTCATGCTCCGGTACTATATGGAAAAGTTTATTCCTTTATCTTTAACTCCTGCCCCAACATTAAAATATCATGCCGTGTTTAGGGAAGCTTAAGTTTCACAGCTCTGTATTGGGAAGCTTTTGATGTCTGATGTATCTTGGTTTTTTAATATTCCGTTGGAAGCCTCCCAAAGTGGCTGAGGCAACCCAGTCAGATGGATGGGATACAAATAATTATTTTAATGTTAATATTAAAACTAAAACCAGTCATTTCTAAACAATTTGTAAGCTGATTTTGTTCTAAAAACATAGATACAAGGATACATAATAGTTTACCTATGAATCTTTAAACTCTTGTTTACATGAAGCTGGATCTCCCAGAATGGTTGAGAATCTTAGTGCATTGGCTGAATGTCTCTTGAATTCCTTTGTTCTAACAGTACTAGCCAGGCATTGCTGAATGTAGCCAATCCTGATGTTGTCGATTTCAGTAAACAGCGGACGATGCCAGCATATCATCACTAGGGAAGATGGGCTGGGAAAGACTTTTTAAAGCACTGATGCCTTTTTACATTGGCCCAGTAATCATTTAAATGTTTTCATGCAGGAAAGAACTGGAAGAGTTTGCAGAGATGAAGGAGAAAGAGGAACAGAAAAAAGCCCTCGAAAGAGAAAAAAGGAAAAAGGATTACCTCGCCCAAAAGATGCATTACCTCCTTAGCACTGTGCAGGTTGGTGTACCTGTCCCTGACAGCTCATGCAAACCACTGAGGCCCCTAGCTTGACAGAGATAAACTAGCAGGCTGAATGGGACATGACTTGTTGAAAAGATATCACAAAGACACTACTTCGAGTTCAATTTAGTGCATTTCTATAGGCGAGAGCAGGTACCATGACTGCTGCGTGACACGACAGCAGCTTCATAGAGGCGGCATCAGCACGGCTGGCAGAAAGAGTCCAAGTCAGCAGTTTGATCTGCCATTGTGATAACACAACACAAAGGGCATAACCTCACTTTAAAAACTCATTTTGACTGGCTTATTGTTGTGGTTGTTTCACTTGTCAAGGACTAACCAGTTATTAAGCTGAGGAGGGGTTTCATATTTTTTCTGTTTTAATTGAGCTAATGCTTTGATCAGAATTACATTGCTCCACTATGTTTCAAAATAGGTGGTTAAGAATAGATTATCTGTTTTTTTAAAAAAACTTTCCAGAGTGATCTTCTTGGGTCAGCAAATTTACCTTGATTACCTTCTTGTAGACAGTACTCTTGAATATATTCCAACAGATCTATTTACTCTTCTTAGAAGATTTGCTGGAATTCTGAAGAGCAATTTGGTATGACAGATGTTCCCCTCTTTAATCCCTGCTTAAGTTCATCAGTGCAAATAAGTCTTTTCCTGCCTGCGATAAGTGCTTATTTATATGAACATCCATACTGGAAATGCAAGCACAATTGTTTCAGTCTTAAATGGGTATCTGTTATTGATGATTAGACTTTTTAATTAGTCATGCTCACTTTTTGCTTAACAAGTGTCATTCTTCCAATCAGGGATCGAAGACAACAGCATAAGATTTTGCCATAGAAAATTTAGCTCCCTTCTTTTGTGTCACATCAATCATGAATAAGCAATGTTGGAGTTTGTTTACCTAAGCTGCATAGCAATTAATTATGGGAAAGTGAACTGATTAGTGGAAATTAGTTATTTTAATTGTAAATTTAGTGAAATCAAGGTTTGTTTGTGAAGAAACAGAAGAAAGGACTAATTAGTAAATCAATATTATTAAAAATGAATTATTCATCTGCTGCTTGAAAGAAAAAAATCTCTCTGGGAAAGGACTTTTCATTGTTTAAAACTTTAATTTAGATATATAAATACATCCAAATATTTCAAAGACTGGACAAACCGCATCTCAATTAAGACAGTGCGTAGGGGTATTTATGGTTAATTTGGAAATTTAAGATCTCTCATCCTCATAATTTCAAGACAATCTACAAACTTGCTAATCAAATGGTGCAATATGTAGCAACATGTGAAAATCACACTTGTCTCTGAAGTGTAATGCACTTATTGAAATATTACTTAACAATTTAAGAACTAGCACTTCAGGTCCCAGCCCCAAAATGCGCCAATGTCATTGCAGAATTGCGGTGTATCTTACATTCCCTGTGATTCGATATGCAGCAGGTTAATGCAAATATGCAAATTATACACACACATTAAAATATACAGATTTGTTGCATCCTTATATATTACCTTCTCAGGGTGTCTAATGCTGGTATAAACTTAGCATACAAAGAAGTTAAAAATAGAATTGGAATTGTATTTTGATTAAAACTGAGGTTGCTAGAAGACAATGCCTGGAGAAATAAATGACAAGCTCTAAAACTTTATCCTTATGAAATATTGAGCTTTTAATCAACGTTCTTCGTTTATTGGTGGTTTCAATAACTAGTCAAGTAACACCTAACACATCTAAGCCTTCCTTTGTTTGAAGAAAATTCTTTCTTCGTCATCCCTATAATTATGAAGAAACTTGCCGTAGAATCTATGCCAGTGTTTTCAAGTCATAAATTATGTTATCTGCTCCACCTACTGGTTGCCTTGTGGAAGAGATCCAACTGAGTACTACAGTTAGAAATACACTGAGATAGTGTTAAGATCTATCCAATTTTCGTATTCATAACATTTCTGTTGAGACTGAGATTTTAAAGAGGGAATTTTGAGTTTGTTTTTCAGAGAAAGCCATGGAATCCTTATTTTATTTCTTTAAATGGTGCCTGCTTTTCTTCGTGTTATTCTTTCTCAGGTTTGTAGTGCCAGCACAAAGCTTTTACAAAGACCGAACAACATCATTTTAGTTTTTTAGGGCTGAACATCTTTTCTATCTCTAAGACAAATCAATAAGAGCAGAGCAGGAAACTTTTATCATCAAATATTTGTAAGACACACTACAATTGACAGTGGTTAATTTTTATAATAACAATTCTACATTGTAACCCTTCCCAGAGTGGCTTAAAATATGAACATAAGCAATGTGTGTCTCCTTGTGTATGTATTTTTAAAATGTAATTTTGTCGCTCAACTTCAGCAAGAAAAAGAAGTATGTGCCGAAACAGTGAAAGCCAACCAAATTATTACATATATTGTTCCTGTGTTTGGGAAGATTTTGAATCTTCAAGTGACAAGAACTATAAATATACCTGTTTTCTGCCTCTCATATTATTGCACCAAAATAGCTACCAACATCCTCTTCCTCCTCTTAAAAGCGACTTGCTATGACAGAGCTTGCATTCATCAGTAATTTGGCTAAAACAACAAATGGTAGCATTAAAATCAGTAGTGGAATCATAAAATTAATTTTTTTAGTTAGTATGCCATGGTAAATGGCTTCTATTGCAGCTTGACCTGCTGTCTCTGGTGTTTTGGTTTGTAAAGCGATGATATTTGCAGTATTATTAATTTGCATGTGTTTATTTCTATTTTGGCTCGGCATGTAATGCCTCAGGCTTATATTATTGATTCAAAAAGAGCTAAGTAGTCCGTTGTAGCAGTGTTGGCTGCTGTGGCTTTTCGGGATCTGCAGACAAAGATGATGTGCCCACACTGTTTTCCGCTTTTTAAACAACTCAATAAAAATAATGATGACATTGTCCTTGAAATGCAACTTGGTGGTACAGTTTTATGGTATGAAGCAAAATCTTACCAATTTTGAAGATAGCTCTAAATCTTGTGCTATAGCATATTTCCTTCAGATAAATAAATTCGCTGGAGGATTTGAGAGAAAATGGCGAGTAGCGGTCCCTGATCTGGCTTTAGCTGTCCATATTGTGTGCAGTGAGTTAGGTTTTAACAATAGCCAAACAGAACGTAGGGGGAAAAAAATACTTTCATCATAGTCAGATATAAGATAAAGGAAAGAAGTCTACTGCATGGAGAAGATCCATTTAAAACATAATACTTTACATTAAAGATTGCTCAAAATCTTGTTTTGTGTCATGATCAGAGTATGTTGAAGTGCAGTTTTCGGGCAATGTCCTCCAGGGAAGAAACACTTGCTTGGGGGGGGGGCATGGCTAGCACTGTGGGTTAAACCACAGATCCTAGGGCTTGCCGATCAGAAGGTCGGCGGTTTGAATCCCTGCGCAGGGGTGAGCTCCCATTGTTCGGTCCCTGCTCCTGCCAACCTAGCAGTTCGAAAGCATGTCAAAGTGCAAGTAGATAAATAGGGACCGCTCCGGCGGGAAGGTAAACGGCATTTCTGTGTGCTGCTCTGGTTCTCCAGAAGCAGCTTAGTCACGCTGGCCTCATGACCCGGAAGCTGTACACCGGCTCCCTCAGCCAGTAAAGCGAGATGAGCACCGCAACCCCAGAGTCGTCCACGACTGGACCTAATGGTCAGGGGTCCCTGGCCAGATGACACAGCCCTGCCGCCATAACTCTTTTTCAGATGATTTATTTATTTTGTTTGTAAAATTTATTTCCTACCTCTCATCACCAAACAATTCCAGGGTGGATCACAATAATAAAAATATACCATAAATACAGCATAAAGTCAGATTTAAAAATTCCCTATTAACACTAGCATGACAAAAGGCAGCTCACGTCATCTGTCCCATTTTAGACAATCCAGGTCTCTCTGGATGCCTGCATGCATCACACACTATCCCCAAAGTCTTGGTGAAAAAGATAGGTTTCCAGCTGGCACTAAAAACTATAACTGTCAGCACCAGCCACATTTTGGGGGAAGGATATTTCCACAGTTGGGGTGCCATCATTGAGAAAGCCTGATATTTGCAGGATTCTTAAATCAAAGGACCAACAATACAGAGAGGGGCACTCCTTGAGATAAATTGGTCCTAAGATATAAATGGCTGAGCCCCCTGGAAGACAACTATCTGCAAAATAAGAGGAGGACCACCCAGCCAGCTCCTTCAGAGAGATGGCACCTACCACAAACCAACTCTAGTTGGCCTACATGAGGCTTCAGTTGGCTATAAGTCCCTTTAGAGACAACATCTTCGGCAGTTGTCTTGACAACTCTTAGAGCTGTCCAAAGGTCTGGTCCAATCTGCTTTGACCGAATACTACCCGATTATCCTGTTAGCATCAAGCTCCCATAAAATTGGGTATCTTGAAAGCACCGTTATTCTCTTTTGGTAGAAAGAACAACTGGTGAGTCCATAAAGTACAGTGGTGCCTCGCAAGACGAAATTAATTCGTTCCGCAAGTTTTTTCGTCTTGCGAGTTTTTCGTCTTGCGAAGCACGGTTTCCCATAGGAATGCATTAAAAATCAATTAATGCGTTCCTATGGAGACCGCTTGCCAGGCTGGCGGTGTGGAGAAGGGCTTTTCTCCCCACCGCAAGCCTTCAGCACAGGTCCGAGAACAGAGGGGAAGGCGCGCAGCGCTTCTCCTCTGTTCCCGGGACTTGCGGTGGGAGGAGGGTTTTTCCTCCCCACCGCCAACATTCAGAACAGCATTCTGAATGTTGGCGGTGGGGAGGAAAGCCCTCCTCCCACCGCAAGCCTTCAGGACAGGTCCGGGAACAGAGGGGAAGGCGCGCAGCGCTTCTCCTCTGTTCCCGGGACTTGCGGTGGGAGGAGGGTTTTTCCTCCCCACTGCCAACATTCAGAACAGCATTCTGAATGTTGGCGGTGGGGAGGAAAGCCCTCCTCCCACCGCAAGCCTTCAGGACAGGTCCGGGAACAGAGGGGAAGGCGCGCAGCGCTTCTCCTCTGTTCCCGGGACTTGCGGTGGGAGGAGGGTTTTTCCTCCCCACCGCCAACATTCAGAACAGCATTCTGAATGTTGGCGGTAGGGAGGAAAGCCCTCCTCCCACCGCAAGCCTTCGGAGGAGGCTGGCGATGGGGCGGAGAGCTCTCCGCCCCATCGCCAGGCTTCGGAGGAGGTCCGAGGACAGTGGGGAAGACTCGCTGCACTTCCCCGCTGTCCCTGGAGATTTCCCTATGGGCTTTCGTCTTGCGAAGGAAGCCCATAGGGAAATTCGTTTTGCGAAGCGCCTCCAAAACGGAAAACCCTTTCGTCTAGCGGGTTTTTCGTCTTGCGAGGCGTTCGTCTTGCGGGGCACCACTGTAAGGGGAAATCCCAGAGCAAGGAGTCCAGTGAATGATTCATATTAAAGGCTTAGTTTAATAATTTAAAATGAATACTGCTAAATTAGTTATTAAAGAAATGGAGATATATAAATGACCTAGCCAAAATGGAGGTACTTTAGGAATAATGCTGGACCTCAGTTACAGCATTTCATCAATGGATAAGTAAAACATCACTGATACTGTATACAGACCTGCAGAGTATAGGTTAGCATTTCCTGCCTCTTGTTCAAGCAAAATTATTAAATTCAAGAGGACCTTTCACACTGCAAGATTCTTGCACATAAGAAATCAGTTTTCCACGTACATCCCAACCCAGTTAAGCCAAACCTTTTGAATTTAAGATGTTGACACACCACAATTCTAAGACAACTCACTTGGGACTTAGGTCCAAGTGCATGAATTGAGTGTGTGATTTAGAAATCTGATACAGGTGTCAGACTTCCTTGCAACTCACAGCTACACTGAAGTTGTTCAGATGGTTGTCATTTGTTTAAGTTCTAGAAGGCAAAATCTTAACCAAAGGCTCTCTTTTGTGAGTTCTTTAAATCTTTGAATAATATTTAGAAATTCTACAGTGAAGTATGAACTTTTTTCTTTGAGGCTAATCTATAATAGATCCTTGGTTATGCCATTCCAAAATGCACATATACACCTGATTGTAGTTAAAAGAAATTGGTATTATTTTTAACAAAGAGATTACACTGTATGGAATCATTCACTTCTTTATTTTTGCAATATTTTCAAAGTATGTGTGTGTGTATTTAAATTTCCAAATCATTCTTTCACCTCTTGACACAGAGAGAGGCCACCAGAGCTCTCTGCTCCATCTGGACATTACCAGGAATGTTCACAGGAATTCTTATGGAAGCATTAACTGCAGTACCTGGAAAAATATCATGTTTCTTTTCAGTTCCCCACAAGAGTAATTGAATGTTGAATATCTTACTAAATGCTGGACTGTGACAGGGTGTTAACACTCTTGACTATCTCCTAACAGCAGGGCAATTATTTGCTGAGTGGGATTTTTATAAATCCCCTGGCAGTAGTATGTCCTGATAATTATGATGAAGTGCACTGGTCAGTGTTGATTCAGCAATTCTGTTTCCAGCAAATATTTCTTTCACACCTCTCCTTCATGCTTCTACATTTATGGTTTCTTTTTTCAAGAAATGCGCTCTCTGTTTCTCCGTCTCTCTGTGTGTTTAACAAAGAAAGTTGAATAGATTACATACACACAAAAAGTTTTAAGGAACACGCTAGTGCTTTGCAAGGGAAGGATCTAGGGATCAGGCTGTCATGCAATATCGTGGTCGACTTACCCATTTTGGACAGAGTAATATTGTTTGCCTTTTGGGGCTACCTGTGTGCCCAACACTGATCTTGAATCTCAGGTTGAACTCTGTCTTGGAATGCTTTCTTCCAAATTCACTATATATACCAACTGCACCCTTCCTGGATTTGTGAGGTCTAACCACCATTATACATGCCTTGGTAAGTTCTCAACTAGATTTTATCAGTGCTTTTTATGTGCAACTACAAACATGAGTCTGACCAAACTGGGGGAGGCAGTGGAAGACAGGAGTGCCTGGCATGCTCTGGTCCATGGGGTCACAAAGAGTCGGACACGACTAAACAACAACAACAATGTGCAACTACGCTTGAACATAGTTGAGAAAATAAGGGTCCAGAATGCAGCTGCAGAGCTATTGGCAGGAGTTAATCTACAGGGAGCATTTTAATTTGGGGATTGATTTCAAAAGCATTGGAAAGGGATTACTTGTAGTTTGGAAAGCTGTTTTAGGTGGGTGCCTGATACCATTTGTAGATGGTGTATCTGACAGCAGGAATCTGTAAAAAAAAATGCAACAGTAGCAAATCACCTTAAGTGATGACACTGGATTATTATCAAAAGAAAATTGTGGGTGACTGCTCAATGTAGAAAAAAATTCCAGTTTTTTTTTAAAATGTGATATTTATATAATTCACGAGCTTGATCCTTCCTAGCAAAACCTTTCTCTGTGCCCTCTGCATGCCATTCTCAATTACCAAGATTAAAAATTATATGAAGAAAGCAAAATGATACATTGTTAGAAATGAAAATGATTCAAAATATTAATGTAATGCTAAGGGTGGCTGGGTAACAAATGGCACATGCACTCCTATGCTTGGGATCTGGCAAAATTAATAATACTTCTGGGTCATGCATGGGTTTTCCTGGTGGAAGGCCTGATGAAGAAAAGAATTCCAGGGCAAGAGAGCAGAGAGAGTTTGTGGAGCTCAGTTTCCCTTTTTGCAGCAAGTCAGAATCATAGCCTTAAAACACACACACACACACACACACACACACACACAGAGCTTTCACACCTCATTTGCCATATTCACCACTGGGCCACTATTCAGCAGAAGGGCGTATTGCAAGGAGGTCAGTAAGAAGCTATTAGCAGAGTCTCCCCCAGAGGTTTCTTTGGTCTTATTGAGTTGGAAGTTAGCATGACAGTACTGCAAATAACTCAGTTGTAGGTTTTTTAACAGTTAGCACAGATTTCCCTATAGTGTTTGTCACTTCAGAAAATTGTTCCTGAAAATGAAGTCCCAGAAAGCCAGCTTTGACAGAGGCCCTTGCGAGAGACGCTTGCGAAAAACATGGATACAGAAAAATGTGTCATGCTCTCCATAGACTAGATGTGATTTGAAAGGGGGTTGGGGTTGGGAATAACCTATAGTACTATTTAGAAATAAAGCTGGAAAGCACACTTTAGCATTGGATACCCTGCTAAAGTAACACTGATGACTTTCTAACTGGTTATACTGGGTGATGAAAATGAACGAACAGGATGTTGGGAATGACCCTGGGGTTTTTGAGAGCATAAACGCCAGTCGGTTTTTGTATGGATGGATGGGGTTGGGGAGCAGAGATGGGTGGATGGCAAGGAAACTGGTTATGTATTGTCACCATAGGTTAAACCAAAGGGGGGATATTTACAGAGGAACTCATAGGTCTGTTCATTTATACATGTTTTTACATGTTCAGATAAAACTATTCAGTTTACTGTTCTGCAGAATAGGAGCTGAGGATGGAGCATGATGATTGCTCTGCTAATGCAGTATAAACAAGGGTAACATCCAGCTACTGTTGAGTACTTTAAAGTCTTACTGGTTTCAGTGGAATAACTCTCCCATTGAATTAAACATGAGCAAAAGCTGCCATGTCTCAAAACATTAACACCAGTGTTGGCAGGACACCATACAAAATATACTACTGTATATACCCTTGTTGCTGTGTGGGAGGTGAAAGTAAATACAGGTTAAAGCCAAGGATCACTTAGAAGAAACCAGTTTGCCTATTATCATCCTGTATTCTTGTTGCTTTTTAAAAAGTATACTTATTTTTAAGCCAAACCCCAACTTTTCTGGGCAGAATATGAACAGCATAATAAGATGACCGCTAAACAATTATTTAATCAGTTTTACACAGGTAAAGGATATGAGTAGGGAAGTATCTTGTTTGGCGTGATTTTTCCCAGGGATTTCTTAGAGATGATGACCTAAGTGTTTCATGATATTCAAGTGGTGACAGGATAGAACTTGGAAATGAATGTACAGAAATAGAAATATAAAGCTAGGTTTCTTAAATATAGAAGAACAAGCCTTGCTGATGAAGAATGAGCATGGCTTTTGCAAAGGGAATCCCTGTCTCATAAACCATCTGAGAATTTCACTTAGCATTTAGTGATAGAAATGGTCCAACTGACACTTTTACTCTGTCTTCTAAATACCTTTTGACAATGCCACTAACCAGAGTCTGCTGAGCAACGTTAACAGTCATTATATATGAGGATTGGCACTTTGATGGATTGGCAGTTAGTTAAAGAACAGAAAATAGATTAAATAGACAGACTAGGATTAAATAGACAGTTTTCCAAAGTGGTGCAAAGTAAACAGAAAAATCTGTAGTGGGACAGACACTGTTTAAATTATTAGTTCATTATCTGGAGTCAAGGGTGAACAATGAGGTACCCAAGACTGCCAAATGATGGTGGAAACCCAAGAAGATATAGAAGGGCTCCAAAAGGACTTCTCTAAACTTTGTGAATGGACAATAAAATGGGAAATTAGGTTGAGTGTAAGCAAACCAATGCACATTGAGACAAAATACTCCTGATTTAGTATATACATTGATGGTGTGTCAACTGGTAATGACTAACCCAAGGAGAAAGTACTTTATGTCATTATAGACAGTTCAATGAAAGCATCAGTGCAGTTTGTGGCAGCGGTAAAGAAGGCAAATTCCTTGCTATATCTAGGTTATTAGGAAATGGATTGAAAATAAAACGGCCAGGATTATAGTGACTATATACAAATCTACAACTATTTTTAGAATGTAGCATAGAGTTCTGGTCAGCCAATCACAAAAAGGATATCATAGGACTCAAAAAGCGGCAGGAAAAGACAAAATGATCCAAAAGTTGGAGCATTTTCCCCGTAATTAAAAGCTAATGAGTTTATGTCCTTACCATTCAATAAACAGCCAATCTTCCCGTCCAATTATCTCTCTGCATATAGGAGTCTTCCATACATTTGAACAGCAATATATAGATATAGATAAATAAAAGCTTGCTTAACTTTTTGACACTAAGAGTTTGAATTTCCCGGTGGGACACACTAATGAAAAATGCATTACAGCTAATTGAGGAGCACTCAATCCTCTCACTCCCAAGAGGTTAATACATTATGAGAAGCTGGACTCTTAAGTTTCCCTAGGAGCCAGAAATCAGCAGCAGATGCAACAATATAAACATAGACTCTACATCTGCTTCAGCTCAGTTCGAACGCTTTCTTCATTTCTCTTATTCAACAGTGCTTAACAGTTAAAAAGATAATTATGCTACCTGCATAAATCTTGTTTCAACAGGCCGATACGATTGTTCTAAAATGGCTCTTTGGGAACAACATATCAATAATCCTTTTGAAAAAATTTCTTTGCGCTGATTAGATGACTTACACATCCCACAGCTCTCCCAACCCATTGAGGTGGCATGTGTAGATGCAGGTTTTTGGGTGTGCTTGTAGTGCCATATGAAAAACCACATGGAAGCAGCATCCCCCGCTGTATTGAAAACTGAATGTACAGAAGCAGTGCTGTGCATGCAGTTCCTGGGACGGCATCCAGCATTCAGGATATATTTGTGGTTCCGTGTCAATAATTCAGAGCATACAACAGTTGGTGTACCAATGAGTGATATCCAACTAAGTCAAATTCAGGCTAGTACTCTTACTCAATGAAACCTGAATCAATTATGTCCATCGATTTCAGAGGGTCTATTCTAACATTGGATATCACCCAAGAATGTCTTGTTTGAATCTACAGCGCATTTCGATGAGCTTTACAGGTGTTCTATGGCAAATAACATGGGAAAGGTTCTCTGCAGGAAGAAATGTGAAAATCAAACAAAACTCTACATACACATACATAAAACCCCCAAGTGATTTATTTATTTATAACAGTAATTCTATACCACCATCATGTAAAATATGAGTGCAGTGTACAATAGATGAACAATAAAATAAATATTAAAAGAAGTATGTATAATATGTATTATACTTCCATCATCTTCAGATTTCTTGGTGAGCTTGTCTTCTGAAAGCATGTAATAACTAATTTATAATAAATAATATAAATAAATGATACATTGTTTGATTTGCTATCTAAACTATCTAAATTTTGAAGCAATGCACATAAATGGTGGTGTGTCTTTAGATTGCAGGAATATACAACTCGCCCTACAGGAAATCACCAGATCCAATGGAATTGGAATTAAGGAAAGCAAAACCTTTGAGGCCCAAGAAGAAAAAGGTCAAAAAGGATGCTGTTGATCTTCACTGGAATGCTTATTCTGATTTGTTTGGCTTCCAACGAGAGCCAGCTCTTCCTCCTATTGGGAGACAAAAACCTCAGGTATTGTGTATCAATAACTCCCAATAACAGCCACAGCTACAGAGTGTTAAGTATGTTTAATCTCATTGATTTCATTGTTCTTGACCATTATTCTAGGACAAACATTCATGAAATGTCTGAAAGATTTTTGTTTCCATCTTTATGAGAGACCATGTGTTTTAAATGGCCACATAAAATGAAAGATGTTAGTCATACCCTGTACAGTGGTACCTCGGGTTACAGACGCTTCAGGTCACAGACTCCGCTAACCTGAGAACAGAAATCGTGCAGTGGCGGCGTGGCAGTGGGATGCCCCATTAGCTAAAGTGCTGCCTCAGGTTAAGAACAGTTTCAGGTTAAGAACGGACCTCCAGAACTAATTAAGTTCTTAACCTGAAGTACCACTGTATATATAATAGCTCTCAGGCTGCAATTGTTGTTTTATTCAGATCTGGTTTAATCAACCTTAATGGGAATGGAACTTTACATTCATTTCATTGTGGGAGAAAGTTCCACATACTTAAACCACAGAACTTTCCCAAGCATTGAAGAGAATGGACTATCCCTGTCCCTGCTCACAGAGATGGCTATGAGTACAGTGAAATCTTGGTTCTCGAACTTTATCTGTTCCAGGAGTCCGTTCAACTCCTGAAACTGTTCAAAAACCAAGGCACGGCTTCCGATTGGCTGCAGGAGCTTCCTGCACTCAATCGGAAGCCACATCGGTCGTTCGGCTTCTGAAAAACATTTGCAAACTAGAACACTCACTTCCGGGTTTGCGGCGTTTGGGAGCCGATTTGTTCAGGAGCCAAGCCATTCGGCAACCAAGGTACCACTGTACATTCTTCGGTGGGGCATTCCATAGCACAGAAGAGAATAAGACAGTCCCTTCATACCCTGAGCTCTGCATGTCCTGTGAAGGTTTCACAAAACGTTGAGTTATCTCCAGTACCTAGAAGGAGTCCCATCAGTGTTTCAAAATGTTTTTGCCCAGTACCATTTTCAATCTTCGAATCAAAATAACAGAAGTGATGACAATTTCATCTTTCCTTTTTTCCTCCCACTCACCCAATGTTCACTTAGAATGTCATTTGCTGCTGATCCAGCTGAGTTGCAGTGTTAATTTCCACTGACTAAAAGATCAATTTACCAGGGGTAGAAGAATGAACAGGCAACATACATTTCTAAGGCGTACATATTTCCCTATACTGTGTAAAGATCTCCTTAATATTTTAAAATCAAAGTGGAAATCTTACTGTTTCTGTAACTACTTCCTGCTGCAAACTTGAACTCACTGAAATTGGTTATAACAGTTAATGGCCATTTAAAATCAATTAGTCTCTTCCCTAGAGTAGATGGAGTATCTCCACTAGCCTCCAATTTGCCAAAATACAGTTATACTACGTGTTGATTTGCTAACTTTCTCTTGTTTAGGCTACTTTGGAGCATTCCCCCCCCCCCCCCCAGTTTAGACACAGACAAAGAAACTTACACAAGAAAGCCTTTCAGAACAAAGAGAAGACTTCTACTTATTTCCCTGCACATTGAAGAGGGAATTTACTGTATAATACTTTAATCCTTTCAGTGCCCTGGGATGTACACTGTGGAGTAAATTTTCAAAGTACAGTGCATGGATTTAACTGTGCGACTCTCATTGATGTTAATGGGAGTCACACGGCTAAATCCCTGGACAACACAATTTAGAGGTGTATGTTTGGGAAAGGACATTGGTCTGAGCTGATGAAACAGCTGGAATGAAAATCCAACAGAATGCCCTGTTCTTAAAGTGGTCTGGTGGTGTGACAATGAGGGATTTATAATTGCTAGCCCTCCTTGTGACTTAGTACTCAGTGACAGCAGCATTTGACATTAAACTTGTGTACCTTACACATTAGGCCCCATGTGAGCGTTAAGATACCAAAATGTGCTCAAGGAGAGTGTTAAAACAAGAGTTTGTATTCATGTCAAATTTTCAGACTAAACATTTAACTATCTGTTGGCTTTCTCAGGCAGTATATGGGAAAATATTGTGTGTGTGTGTGTATGTAACACACACACATATATTCATTCTGTTGATATATATTCTGTCAGATCTCTGACTTTTATCACAGAATTAACTAGAATTACAAAACGCTGGAAACAAAGATTGTGAAATTAGTTGTCACTTTATTAAAGGTAATTAAGAACATCTACATTGCTTTATTTTCTCTCTCCTTTCCCCCTTATGGCCTGCTATGCAAGGCAAACCGGATAGGATCAGATGCTAAGGTTCTTGGATCATTTGAGTTATTATCCATAAACATTCAGGATAGTACACTCATCTGGTGTGCAAGAAGTTGTATGAATCAGATACTGTTGTTAGACCTCAGGCTGAGTTACCAAAATTGGCCTCCAAACCATAATCAGAGCTTTTCTGGATCAAACTATATTCCAAAATCCTGTTCATACTGTGACCAATAGCGAGTAGCCATTGATTGTCTTATCCTCTAGGTCAGCCTTTCTCAACCTGTGGGTCCCCAGATGTTGTTGAACTACAACTCCCATCACCCCTAGCTAGCAAGGCCAGAGCTCAGGGATGATGGGAGTTGTAGTCCAACAACATCTGGGGACCCACAGGTTGAGAACCGCTACTCTAGGTCAATGGTTCCCAATTGGTAGTTTTATGAGAGGTGGAGAAAAACCTTTCTCTACCTACTTTCTCCACACCATGAAAAATCATTTAGAACTTTATTGATAATTTTGGTTACTCTTTTCTGAAACTTTACCTTTTTTGAGGTGAGGCAACCACAAACTGTACACAGCACTCCACATATGGTTATATCACAGCTTGGGGTAATGGCATTGTGATATTAGCTGTTGGTTTTTTAATGACCCCCAAAGTGAGATTTCACAGCTGTAGGGTTGACATCATCATGCTATCAACTATGATCCCAAATTCCCATCCTTTCCATCCAATGCATGTGTAGAGGCAAATTGCTTTAAAGTGGAATGCCGCTGTATGCAACATTCACGCCATGTAAATTGTATGCAACATTTACATATCAAAAGCTACTGTAAGCATGGACTTCCCCATTCATTCCAGTGGAGGCCACTCTGCATTCTTTTTCTGTGTATAGAACTTCCCTTTTTCATAATATTAAGGGGAAAGAACTTACAGGTTTGTGCATATCAGATCCCTGACTCATAAGGAGATTGCTGTATTTTGATGACAAAATGCAATTCCGCATGCACTTAAATGCCTCTGCAGTAAAGCATGGTCTTATCTATGTTGGATTGTTCCCATAACAGCAAAACATAGCAGGGGTGCAAGATGGTAGGAATTAAGTGAGAACTTTGAAATGGAAAACAATGTAAGTCTTCTATTTTACTGTTTACACTGAATCCCCATTCTGTGCTTAAAGGACTATCATCACCTAAATAAGATCATGGTTAATTCTTTCCCCCATTTCATGTTTTTAACTGCAAATTTCTAGATAACATAAGCAAATAATGTGCATTATTTTGAGTCAATTACTTGATTGCACTCATTACTCGTGTGAAACCTAATAAACGTTTAAATTTCTTTTTCACACCTTTAAAAGCTCTGTAGTGGTCCCAATAAAATAAATTTATTCTTGGCGTAACCCTTTTGGAAATGAAGGAGGGGGATCCTGGCACAATGAATAACTGCTATGATCACTTGCTTCCTTCTTTACAGGAGACCTGGCAATTGGGGCGCTGTGCCTTTAAAAAGTAAAGTTCCAATAAAAATCCATTAACAACTTTCAAATATAGCAATCCTTCTGTCCAGCTGTGAAAAGTACTAGATGATACTTATTTGCCATTTGTGTTATTTACGGTCCGTGACTTTTATGGTAACTGGTTCCTATTATTGGTTTCTATTAATGTAAAACATAAGTGAACATAAATGAGGCGTGAATCATTTCTTTTTATTAGCCCTGCAGTCTTCACTCAGTTCTTGCAGTAACTCCAGCTGTGGCTTGTTAGTGATAACCTATTTAAAGAAAGAGATCCTTCAGAATAAGAGGCATGATTAAGATTGTTGCCCCTACCTCCTTTTCTTGGGTGAGATTGTTTCACTACTTCAGTGTTAGGACAACAGTGGTAAAAAGGAAAACAAGCTGTAATTGGCAACTCAGCAATAGTCAGCTGCCTGTAAATTGTATTGAGTTACAGTGCTAATGATATTTACGGTACATTCATACTTACTACCTAAAGGCAAGAGGTGGGGTAACCCTTTTAAAAAACACTGGATAGAAAAAACCTTTACCAAATATCAATGGTCTGGGTTCCCACAAACATAGTGTTAGCTTGTCAACATTTCTATGTCTGGAGCACTTCAGACTGTTGATGGCAGATCATATAGCAAATTCTGCCCACCCAGCACCCAATTTATTTATCCACATAGGAAACTAACATAGAAAAGGCTCTTCTCCCTCACATGATTGTGTGTTTGCTATAATTTGGAGGCATATTCAATCATACAAGCCCCTGCTAACTCTAGAATGGTATAGTTCAGAAATGATTCATCACTTCTTCCACTGTTTGTGATAACTCATCAAATGTGTAATTATATTGATATAATTACAGTCTGATAAAAGCTTACTTATTAATCTATAGAAAATTATCACAAGATTAGGTAAGGACCCAAAACCCAAATTTAGCTTTCGAGAGAGAAACAAGCCTACTCTTAGATACAGAGACATCAGTGCTAGGCTGCTAATAAAAATCAAAGCAAAGAGGAACAGCCCCAGTGCAGAACGCATGTCTTCTCCTGTACCTTTCAGGGCCCATTTCGTGATCCTGTTGAAGTGTTGCAGCAACGCTATAAGCCTTTGGAACCGTCTGTGCAGGTGGCAGCTTCAAACGTTTCACTGGAGCTTGCCAGAGAAAAAATTAAACAAGAAGAGTGGAGAAACCGTGTACATGATGAAGTGTAAGTTGCTTGCTTTCCCCTCCTGTTTTCGCTTCACTGTGCCTCTTCTTTTTATATCTTTTGCTGTTGCTCGATAGACTCAAAAAAGCTGTTGATTCTGAAAAGTTGAAAAGCAACCATTAAGCATAAGTCTATCTAAGCATCATATTTCGTGGACCAAGATTTTCAAATGTCTTAGGCCCTGATCTATTCACCCAGGAAAGCTGAAATACTTGGATTTAAGCTTGTTTAGCTGAGTTGAGGTCAATGGGGCTAAATCAGTTTAAAACCAAGTCCATTTCATCTTGATTGATTTGTGGATTGGGCTATTATTCTGTAATAATCCCACTTAAGTAGTTAGGTTAGCCGCTTCAGATGACAAACCACTGAACAGCCCTGATCTTAGTCAAGCAAATCAGACACTCCTGGCCAGAAGAGAACTCCACTGCTTCGTACTTCTTCACCAAATACTTGCAAGCTTTCACAGCAGGCTCTACCTGCCCAACCCCACTCCAGCATAGTTCAATAATAGCTTCCTTACTGTGGCTGCATCTGAGAAATAATTAAGGTAATTCCACACCACCTGGAACAGTGAAGCTTGGTATGCTTGTAGGCCAAGGCAACTTGCCTATTTGAAAAGTACTTGAAAACTGGAATGTTTTCCTTTAACAGACTAAACTCTGAATGTAAAGATTATCTGATAAGATTGGGCTGAGGGCATTTAATAGACCCTTCATATACTCACGTCAGCATGGATAGCCGAGACTTCCAACAACAGCACAGATGCAAGTTTCATTTACCAAACTGAAATAAACATGCATTAGTAACTTAAACAGGAGCTGTGCAGGCAAAGTACCAGGCTTGGAAGTGCGGGAATTTAACTTTGCATCATTCTCTCTTTTATGACTATATGGTAATGGAAGAATTGTAAGGTTTTACAGTGCCCAAATTGCTTGATAGGTGACCTACCCACATACAGATTCATGTGTGTGCTGAGCAACTCAAAATATTATTGACACTGTTACTTTTGATAATACGGTTGATCTCAAGGTGTAGGAAACCTAAATCTACCCATGGGGCTTTCTTGACCTGGATTTCATCCACCAGCCCTCCAGAACAGGAAATCAGTGTTGTCAAATCACTGTGCCAGTGACTTCTAACCCAGTGTAGGGAACTATATACATCCAGTTCTGGGAATCATATGCACTGAACCCCTTTACCTGCACTGTGCCCAATACAGCAAAAGATGCATTTATGGAAACTAGCTTCTGGTTATGTGTTGCTCTCACTTAATCAGGGTGTTTGAGGTTTGGAGTGTTCATTTACAAGTTTGAAGAGCACGGGCAGTTATGGAAACAGGCACTGAATGTTATTCCTTGCAAATCTAACACATCTAAAACTTTTTTCAAGTTATGTCTAGTTTGTCAGATGCTTTGCAACTTGAGCAATTTGCATATTTTCTGGACTATTATTGTATTATGATAAACAGGGATTATCATATATTTTCAGATAATGTTTTCTTAACAATTCAACTTCTATTTGTAACTCTTCCATTTATTTTAATTACTAGCACAGTGTGCAACATTTATTAATCAGCAGAGCCTTTTTAAGTTAAAATACTAAATTAGCTAACCCCATTAACACAGAATACTCCAAACAAGCAGTAATAGGAGAGGTAGTTACTGTGCAAATCGTATTATACATGCGGGTGCTCTAGGGCACAGTTAAGCATGATTACCCTCTTTTGATCCAGTATTCCTCTGCCTCTTCTAGCTAATTTCCAGTGGAAATTTACAAAGTGGTGCCTTCATTTTTCCAGCTTAATTTTTCTAATGAAGTTCTGGTACTTTATAACACTGGGGATATAGATAATAAGTCTGTATATAATTAAGAAGTTCTAGAATGTGTCCGCAAAGAAGAGGTCTCATTACTTTTGCTTTATACGAGAAGTGGGCTAGCATTTGTCTGCTGCTTTTACTTCTACTGCAGACTGGGATTAAAACCAAAACAGCCCAATGATTATTCGTGTTATATCAGAAAACATAATGCAGGCAGCGCAAAAACAACCCTTGTAACGGAAATATAGCCAATATAAGACTATGTAAAGTTTTTTAATAATAATTCTTAAAGATATGACTTCTTGAGAGGCACTTTAAGCACAACCTAACTCATTTTCTCTTTTCTTTTTTTAGCCTTCAGTTGTTACACATAAAATTATATCTAGCACAGGGGAGTTGACTGAAAACAACTATTGACTTAGACCTGTTGTCTTGGAAGGGATGGGAATTAAATAACGTTTAATACATGCTTTCATAAATCAGACACTTTTTATAGTTTAGTGCATGTGCTGCTGCGGCTAATGCAGTACCATTTCATTAATGTGCTCTTATCTTGTGCTCTTCTTAAAAGATTTGCAGGGCTCAACACAGTTCCTTCTAGCATTGGTTGCAAAACTTTCAACCCATGGAATGAATACAGGTCCATGGGCCATACTTAGCAGCCTACCAGGGTGCTCAGCAAGAACATTTGATTCTTCTACCCCTTGGGGTGACAGTTTGCCTTCTGGCCAAGTGTCGAAGAATACCTGATACTCAAATGACTGCATGTAATAAACCTAACAGGCATACAAGCCAAATAGCAGAGAAAACACATAACATTGCACAGTGCATGCTTCACTCTGGACTGTTAATGTGCTCATTCATTGTATATATGTATATATTGGCCAGTAGTGGGTGGGCCTTGGTGTTGTCCTCATGCCCCCTAAGGAACATCCTTCAGGTGAGGACAATGGTCCCATCAGTAAATGAGTGTCATTAATCCAGAAATTATTTATCAGAATGCTAGGTCTTAGCTTCTAAACCAGCCTTTCTTAACTTGGGTCTCTAGCTGTCATTGGACTACAACTCCCATCATCCCTGACCACTGGCCATGTTGGCTAGGAATGATGGGAGTTATAGCCCAACAACATGTTGGAGACCCAAGGTTGAGAAGGGCTGTTCCAAACAGTTGGGTTCTGGGACCCAGGAGAATTTGGCTGTCAATCCAAGTGGGTCAGAAGCAGAGAGGCAGTCCAAAGTAGGTGGTGGTTCATGGGCCAAACTAGAGGACTGACCGTTAGGCAGAATCTTCACACAGTGAGACAAGTTGTCAAACTAACCAGCAAGGTTTGTGACTCTGACTTTATAGGGCCTGATGGACAAGAATTGACTTTTTGGGTCAGCTGGTGGTACTCAGGCCTTGGCTTGTACATCCACCAAGTTCAGTCTTCCAGTCTTGCACTGGAAAGAGAGCACTGGTAGAGAAGGAGGTATAATGCTGGAGTCTCACTTGCTCTCTCACACAAAACTGAACTTCTCTCTTTGAGGGCCACTAAGTAAAACCTATAACCTGCCATCTTAGCCTGTTTCCTTGAGGTCCATCTTATTATGACCACAAAACACACTGCTAGGCCGCAAATGACGCTGTACACCATCACCAGAATTGTTTATATTTGATTTCTCTTGTGTTGCAATTTTCAAGCAGTTTTGTTTCTAAAATGACAGGAGCTCACTGTGTCCTACCTTGAGGACTTGAGGTTGTTACAAATCTTCTACAGGAAGGTCTGAATTCTTTATGATAGTCTAAAGCCTAGTTTGGGTTAATGACTTTATCTCAAAATTTAAATACAGTTCCTGTGCTATTTTGCTCTGGCAATCCAATATTAAGACCCTAGTACATCTGCCAAGATGGAAGCCATTTCATTATATATTTTAATGCAAGTCACAATATATAATTAGATCATGAAATCCTTCACTTTCTGTAAACATTTGTGTTTTGAATCGGGGCTATTCTCAATGTCTTTTATTATCAAGATGCAAGGCTTTCCTGGGTTATAAAGTTAAGAATTTCTACTAATAAATGCCAAATGAAAGAATCCTATAAACAAAGGAATCTGCGTATATTTCTATTATAAACCAGGCATATTGTCTTTGATGTTTTACAGCACTTAACAATGTATTCCTTATTATAGAAAGTTATTTTTACATACACCTTGTTCTGAGCATTAAGACTACCCTAAATTCCATGCATTCGTGGGCAAATTCCTTTGCTACTAGCCTTGTCTTTCAGTCATCATCCAATCCCTGGAGAGAGCCAATTTTCTTTCATGTCTGAACAAAAGAAAAATGTACTATTAAAATGCAATTCAGAAGTGATAAAAACTGTAAGTGGAGCAGCCGGCTTCCTGCAACTCCTATGTATACTCAGGGACATTGGGGCCACATTAATTTTTTTTGTGTGTGATGTCCATCCCATGTGCAAATTAGCCCTAGAAGTGCTATAATCTGTCTTATATGAAAGCCACCTGCCCCATGAGTATATACATGCTTCTGTAGCTTTGTATAATTTAAAGCTCTGCTACTTCTGTGCTTTTGTTTTGTTAATTTTCAAGAGCCCTTGGTTTTGAATTCTTTATGGGCAATTTGACTGGCCAGATGCTAATAAAGACCAATTTGTTTCCCCACAAGGAAGGTTTATTGATATAATTTACTGTTGATGAAATATTAAATCCTTTCAGTAAAGGATTTAAAAATAGATTTCAGCAGTTAAAATAAGAAAATTGGGTGTTTTTTTCAGATGGCATCACAAAAAGTAGTACGCAACCATTAAAAACTTTCTACTGGAAGCTTTTCAAAAAAGAAAAAGAAAATAAATGTTTCCTATCTTTTTTAAAGGGCCTCTTCTTTTTTCACTTTACACTGTTCAGTATAATATCTGGGGGAAATGAAAACTTAATTTAGCCTTCTGATATCTGGGCACAATAACATTTTGCCTCATGGTACAGACAGTGATCTAATAATTTAAGGTATGATCCACAGTCTTTTTCATAAATGCCTTTACTCTCAGGGAGCACCATAATTACCCTTTCTTGCTACCAGGGGTGCCAACTTAAATAAATTATTTTGGAGGCCCAGGTAAGCCCTGCCCCGCATAACCGATCACATGACACAATGCGTAATTGATCACATGACACAGTCCCACATATACTATTTGAATGAAAATGCCCATCAACTTTGGGGGGCCCCCTCCCCCTCAAATATTTTATTGTAGGGGCCAAAGCCCCCACAGCCCCTGGGAGTTCGCTTCTATTCTCACTACAGTATTATGGTATCCTATTTGATGCCTCACCTAATGAGCAAACAACCAACTTTTTCCCCTTAGCAAGAACTTCTCTTGATGTCAAATTGCTTTCCTGCACCTCCGCACCTGAAGACAAGGGGTAGTTACCTTGCTTACCACTGTTGTTTTATTGGAGTTTGATACAAAATGAATTCTGTTCATGTCTCCAGAACCCGTAGATGAGGTACGGGAGAAATCCCCACCAGGACCTAGTTCCTAGTGAAGGAAATGGGGAGATGCGTGAGGGCCTGTTGCTTTGGATCAGTATTGTCTACACTGACTGGCTCTCCAAGGTTTCAGGCAGGAGTCCTATCCAGCAGTGCCAGGGATTGAACCTGTGACCTTCTGCATCCTAAGCCACTGAGTTGCATCCCTTCTCAGCCAGCTCACCCTCCCCACCTCCATTCTGCCTCTGATGCACTCAGGAACAGTGTGCAGGATTCATAATACAATGGCACCTTGGTTCCCAAACGGCTTAGTTGTCAAACAAATCAGCTCCCAAACGCCACAAACCTGGAAGTATGTGTCCAGTTTGCAAACATTATTTGGAAGCCAAATGTCTTCTGCGGCTTCTACAGCTTCCGATTGAGTGCAGGAAGCTCCTGCAGCCAATCGGAAGCCGTGCCTTGGTTTTTGAATGGTTTCGGGAGTTGAAGAGCCAAGCTACCACTGTAGTCATCATCATCATCATCAGAATTTCGGCAGCAGCATTTTGAACCAGCTGAAGTTGGGAACACTTTCCAAGGGCTGGCTCATGACCAGCATAGTGCAGTAGTCCAAACCAGAAGTAACTGAAGCACATGGAGCATATCCAAATCAGCTCTCTCTAGTGATTGATCTGAAGCTTTAGAAAACGAAATACCTGAAGCTGTCCCTAAGTTTGCAAAGGGTGATATTTCAATCCTGGTCTCTCATTTGGTTGTTGAAGAATTATTTGGCCCCAGAATAGGCTGTACAGGCAATGGCTGATTTACGCACATCGTGGTGACCCGGAAGCAGCCATAAAATGGAGCAGAATGGGGGTGGGGCAGAGCAGGCTTATGCGCACTCTACTGGCACACGTGGGAGTCAGGAGTGTAATCGGTCATTGCCTGTACTGCCATCATTTCTGTTGAGATGGTGAAGTTTTTATAAAGCAGCTCCTGTGTAATTTACTTTCAGCTGTACTATGCAAAATGAAAGGCATAGGGGAGAGGTAAAGGGGGGCATTCATTAACTATGTAACAGCAATGATAGACTATGGCTGTATAAAATGGTTGTGCACCGAAACAAATGCTTTCCACATTGTACAGTTCCCTTGTGATTTATATGACCTGTACTAGTAGAATGAAAAAATATATTAAATAAACATATATGTGTTTCACCTTTCAGGTTTTTGCCATTTTCAGGCCACAGAGTTGATAAGTATGTCCCATCAATCCAAACAGCTAGTAAATATGGTCAATCGAGTTACGGGCTCAAACACTTCCGGGAAGAACACCCAGAGAAATGGATAACAAATAAGGTGAGTTATGTTGGGAAACCAAAGCAAAGTTACAGCTTTGTAGACTTCTTAAAAATATCAAAATCAATCAGATCCACTCCACTAAATCAATTTCTACTGAAATGACATAAAAGCTCACTGAATTGGGAAACTATACAGTGCTTTCATGAGAATAAAATATGAACCGAAACTCCTCTGCTGTATATCGAAGAAAAAGGAAAAAATGGAAATTGTTAAAAAGAATAAGCTTTGACTTTTAAAAAAATCTGGTAAATATGAAGCTATAGAAATATTGCCCTAATTATTGAAATCGGATGCTTAAAAATTACTCTTCCTCCTCCTCCTCAAGGCAATAAGGAACATAATAAGTGCAGGAATTGTACACAATAATTAAGAACATCACAACACACACACACACACGGTGGTTTGGCATAATGAAATTAAAACTTTCACTTACCAATAATGTATTTTAAAACGTATTATTCTTAGGGCTGCATTTTGTGAGACAGGTAGTTTCCCTTTTCTGCACTGAAGAACATTCAAAGTTGAGGGTGCTCCAACGCTTTATACCAGTTCTTGAGATTGTACCAAAAGGATTAACATTTCACTGCATTGAAATGAACAGGGAAGTCTAGCAAGAGAAGGGACTCAATGCGTGCACACACAGCATAAGTGATTATTGGATAAAAGTCCAGTTCCCCAAATTATATGCAACAACGTTACCCTGGTTTTTGTTGTGTGTTTTTGTATTTCTATTAAGAGTTTCAAACATATTTTCTTAATACATTAAAGAAAACAGGCATAGGGCAATCACAGTTGTTGATAACATTGCCATACTATTATATAAAGGATCAGTGTGATTAAGTCGACAAGAAGTTGGGGGTCAGATGAAGAGGAGAATTATGGTTGTGTTTCTTTCTGGCCTAGGTGAGCAAGGAAGAAGAGGTGGAAATATTAGGGGGTTTTTTGTGTGTGTGTTGTTCTTGATTACATTCAGGGTTAGAAGAACGCACCTCAAATGGCAGCAAAGTTCAACACACACATCTGAAAAAATGGCGAACTCACACCTCTGTTTGGGGACCTAAATTTGCTTCCTTTCCCTGTGAGGATCACATAAAATAAGGGTGACCTTTCCCCCCCAACCTTGTTTGTATTGCAAAGAAGGAGAAAATAATGGTGGAATCTTTCAATAACAACAAGAGAAGAAAATAGTTTTTCTGTTACTTTCTCTCTTTCATGACTAAATATGACTGGAAATGTATTGCTGTTTTCAGTCATTTCCAGAATTGTCTGATTTGCTAAAATCTCATTTCAGAATTTCTTGCTAAAGGCCTCGATGTTTCTCAAAACTTTTAACATTGTATAAATAGCTGTTCAGTGGAAGGAATTCAATATGGGATAGGATGTCAAAAGTTTAAAAACGGAACTAATATAGATCATCAGTCACAAAGCATGAAATGGAAAGAAAACAATTGAACAATTGCTTCTCGGCTGCTTTTCTGAGTTCTTGTCAGTTTGGGGAAGCAAAAAAATTCTGATTTTATGTAAGCTCCCTGTAGACTCAAGTTAAAAGAGACTACATAGAAATTGCTCTGTACACTTGGGTTCTGCTACCTTGGCACATGATTTTGACTGTAGCATCCTGAGGTGGGGATTACAGCCTACTAGATACGCTAACAGTTTACAGTGTCAGATGATAAAATTCAAATAATTGCTGCCCAAGATACTGACCTTTTGACCCACTCTAGTTCATAGCTGCATTCATCTATAGCAGCAAAACACGTATTTGGGCTCCAGTTCTGCAGCTCAAATCCCATAGAAATCAATGTGATTTAAGCAACCTTAATATGAACTGAACTGCAGCTTTTGTTACCTAATTGATAGTGGCTTCATTCAGATGCCATGCTAAATCATGGTTTGATGCTATAGGAAAGAGCAGCGGTTACGCGCTCCCTCCCCACCATGCATATGCTGTACTTCAGTTGTAATTTGGCTTGAACAAACCATATTTTGATGTTTCACTAGTAAAACTGTTTTGTACTTGCCCTCCAAACTAACATCGCAAAACATGGTTTGAAGCTGAAGCTGTTTTGCAGTCTTGGTTTGGAGGGCATGTGTAACCCATGTTTTGTGAGTTTGACATAAAAGCAAACTATGCTTTGATCATATTAGGAAATAACTAATTGAAGAGGAGCTTGTGGGACCAGGAGAGAGGAAAGGGGCATGCGCACACACAGACACAGGACTCATTCCTACAGTGTCAAACCATAATTTGAGAACCAACACAATAATAATTGTAGCCAAAGGATTAAGTTAATTTTATAAGAACATTGGTTTTGGTTTTCAAAAATGAAGGGGAAATGTGTGTGCGTCCTATGGGGCGAATGCAGGCTTTCGCTGAAGCCTGGAGAGCGAGAGGGGTCGGTGTGCACCGACCCCTCTCCCTCTCCAGGCTTCAGGAAGTTATCCGCAAGCCGTGGGAGCCCGCGGGAGTTCCCCCTGGGCTCCCCCGGCTTGCGCAGCACTGCCTCTTATCCCGAAGTCCCGGCGCGCTGAGCAGTCGCACCGGGGCTTCGGGTAGCTCTGCGCAAGCCACGGGAGGGCTCCCCTGGCTCGCTCAGCATTGCCTCTTATCCCGAAGTGACTGCTCAGCGCGCTGGGGCTTCGGGATAAGAGGCAGCGCTGCGCAAGCCGCGGGAGAGCTCCCCCGGCTTGCACAGAGTTGCCTCTTATCTCGGCGTGCTCAGCAGTTGTGCTGGGGCTTCGGGTAGCTCTGCGCAAGCTGCGGGATGGCTCCCCCGGCTTGCGCAGCGCTGCTTCTTATCCCAAAGCCCCGGCGCGCTTAGCAGTTGTGCCGGGGCTTCTGGTAGCTCTGCGCAAGCCACGGGAGGGCTCCCTCGGCTTGCGCAGCGCTGCCTCTTATCCCGCTCAGCAGTCGTGCCGGGGCTTCGGGTAGCTCTGCGCAAGCCACGGGAGGGCTCCCACGGCTTGCAGAGAGCAGCCTGTTCTGGGGGCTGGGGTCAGGGGAAGCTCGGGCTTCCCCCGACCCAGCCTCATGCCTTGGGGGGGAAATAATTTTTTTTCTTTATTTCCCCCCCAAAAAAACTAGTTGTGCCTTATGGGCCCGTGCGCCCTATGGGGCGGAAAATACGGTACATTGAAATTCAAGCAGGGGGATATGGGGAAATCACTTAACAATGTTACTAAGATTACTGTAGTTTAAATAGGCTGAGATTTATGTTTGTTTGTGTATTTGTTTGTTTATTTAAAAAAAATTGAAAAATTAATTTTAAAATTTGAAAAAATAAATAAATAATAATTGTAGCCTAAGAAGAGATTAAGCACACTTTGGTTCAGTTCAGACGTAACAGATATCATGGTTTCCTGCCATGCTGAGATCTGTACTTCCCCCTCTCCCTTATTTCCACCTACAATGAGAAAATTGAAAGCCACTTTTGCTCTTAAGCTAGCCGTGGTTCCCCATTTTGTCCAGACTTGGAGAACTGTGGTTTGTTTAAACCAGGAGCAGGGAACCTTTGGCCCTCTGGATGTTGCTGAACTACAACTCCCATTAGCTCCAGCAAGCATGGTCAATGGCTAGGGAAGATGGGCAACATCTGATAGGCCAAAAGTTCCCCACGCCTGTGGTTCTGACATAATGGGAAATTGTGATTAAGTTAAAAGCTATAGCTTTATATTTCTTTTTCAATTTTTAATATAGCATTGTGAGCTTCTTTGTGAACCCAAGCAGAAATTTTAAAGTAGGACATGAGCCTGAGTCACAGGTCTGATTTAGGATAGAAATGATCTACCAAATACATGTTCGCAACTTTGTCTATTGAACCAAAATGAACATAGAGCCACAATGTCTATAAATGGAGGCAATGGAGGCTTTTTTTCCTCTATCACCAGTTGAGTACCTGGTGCACATGCAGAGAGCAACTAGCGATACAACCATACTAGTGGTTGCTGCTAAGGTGGTGGCAGTTCTAGGTTCAGTATTTGTTGCCTATTTTGGCATATTTCAGATGGAGGGGATAGTATTGCTGTGTCCATGCAGCGAAGTTGATAGCAGACCACTGGCAAAGATCATATATTCATATTTCCAAGGCACTAGCAGAATTATTACATGGTAGATTACAAAAATCACCATAAATCAACTTAAAACTTAGATGAACCAACAACTTTATATATCTATATATCTGAAAGATTTAAGATAAAATAATGTGCTTTGTTCAGACGTTACACTTGACGAAAGTATTTTCCTTGGTTCAAAGCTTGGTTCAAATGACTAATACTGCCTTTACAACTGCGAAGTTTCAGGATCCAGAAACCACTAGATGCCATGAATTTAATCAACACTGATAGATCCTATGAAACTGGACAGACAAGCGATCAGATATACTAACTAATCTTTCAGTTGTCAGAACACTTGCACTCTCTCAATATTCACTGAAGCAGAAATTATAGCCTACAGCCTTTAATCTGAAGTGGAATTAGTTTTCGTATGCGTTTTAAGACATCTGGCTTTTAATGGCAGTAATTTTTGGTATGTCCTTGTTTTGCAAACAAGGAAGTGGCATTCTTTGTAGAGCTTTCTGCTGTTTGCCTTATTATAGGTGACTTACAACACAGATGCGTGCCTCTTTCCTTATTTGCGCATGCATATTTGGCCCTAAATAGAATTTTATTATCTACAAAGCATGAAAATAGCCAGTACTCCAAAGAATTGATTTAGAGAACCTAAGCATATTGCATAGAACATAAAGTTGACCTTTACCGTCTGCAGCTTTTGAAATGGAGTGGGATGTGGAACACATCATAGGCTTAATGTGGCACAACGCTGTCTGCAGAAACTTGGGTGGGACTGTGACTGCCTGCCCATTGCACCCGATGATTGAATCTGCTGTCACCAGCATCCTGATAATAATGAACATTCAGCTTAACGACCGTGATTATGATTATCATAATTGATGTGTGAGTGCAGTGTGTGGGGATCATTACAGCTAAACTGTACGGCAGAGAAACATGGCTTAGTTATGGATAATTTTACTTTTGCACACTGATTGGGATAAAATATGCTTTTCAAGCTCAACAGTCCATCCTACTGCAATTTCAGGAAGAAGTCTGTATATGTGAATTGATGATCCAAGCATGCTGCAAAACAGCCAGTCTAGCTGTTTGTTTAAAATGGTTTCATTTCATTAATACTGGCAATTAATTAGGTATCAAGAAAGGGGAAACCTCTTCTGAGTTGCCAGTTGCATTAATCAGATACCAAGTTCCTTGCATAGGCTGAAAAGAAAAATATTTAGCTATGCACAACTGGTGCAGTTCCATTGATAATGGCAAAGACGTTTTACCTTGGTATTGTCAGTGCCAAACTAAAATAACATTTATCTGTTTTTGTAATGTCTTGGGAAAACTGGCGGAAAATATTATAAAGATAAAACCGCCAAGCATATAGAAGAACAAGCCTGGCTGAAGCAGAACCAGCATGGCTTCTGCGAGGGTAAGTCCTGTCTCAATAGGCTTTGGGAACTAACTGCTTTTAATGAAAGGACTGGTGCCATGCTGTTTTTATTGTAATTATTTGGATGGTTTTAGTAGATTGTTTATGCAGATAGATAGATAGATAGATAGATAGATAGATAGATAGATAGATAGATATTTTAATTCTATCAGTGTTTAATTGTTTTTAATGATCCTCTTGTGGAACTGGTTAAGTAACGGGAAATAGAGAGCAGAGATAAATGGACAATTCTCCCAATGGAGGGCTGCAGAAATGGAAGTTCCCCAAGGATCGGTATTGGGACCTGGGTGTTTCAACTTGTTCATAAGCAATTTAGAGTAAGGGGTGACGTGGCCAAGTTTGCAGATGATCCTTAACTGTTCAGGGTTGTTAAAAAGGGATTGTGAAGAGGTCCAAAGGGGCTTCTCCAAACTGAGTCATTGGGTGGTAAAATGGCAGATGCAATTCAGTATAAACAAGTATAAAGTGATGCATGTTAGCAGGGTGGAATCTCAATTTCACACATATGCTCATGGGGTCTAAACTGGTGGTCACTTAGAAGGAACAAGACCTTGGGGTCGTAGTGGCTAGCCTGATAAAGTTGCAGACCCAGTGTGCATCAGCTGTGAAGAATGCAGCTTCCATGGTAGGGATCATTAAGAAAGAAATGGAAAATCAAACTGCCAGTATCATAATGCTGTTATACAAATCTGTGGTGCAACTGCATTTGGAATACTGTGTACAGTTTTTGTCACCTCACTTTGGAAAAGATACTGTAGAGTTGGAAAAATCATAGAAACAGGTGGTTGTAGGTTAAATCCCCGTATGGGAGAGCTGCATATGCCTGCATTGCAGGGGATTGGACTAGATGATACTCAGGGTCTCTTCCAACTCTAAAAAGGTAAAGGGACCCCTGACCATTAGGTCCAGTCGTAACCGACTCTGGGGTTGCAGCGCTCATCTCGCTTTATTGGCCGAGGGAGCCGGCGTACAGTTTCCGGGTCATGTGGCCAGCATGACTAAGCCGTTTCTGGTGAACCAGAACAGCGCACGGAAATGCCATTTACCTTCCCACTGGAGCGGTACCTATTTATCTACTTGCACTTTGACGTGCTTTCGAACTGCTAGGTGGGCAGGAGCAGGGATCGAGCAACGGGAGCTCACCCCGTCGCAGGGATTCGAACCGCTGACCTTCTGATCGGCAAGTCCTAGGCTCTGTGGTTTAACCCACAGCGCCACCCGCGTCCCCTCTTCCAACTCTACAATTATTGTTCCCTGAGCCACTGAAAAGCATTTCAAGAGGGTTGGGAGACCCTTTGTATTGGAATGGGATGTGGCACAGTGGATTTATAAAGCTGCAAGGGAGAATCAACAAACATCATACACATTTTATTACACTGCTTGGGGAAACCTTGAACATAGGGCAATTAATTCATTCTGAAATAAAATAAGTACACACATGCCAATAAAAGCAGAAGTGCCTTTCACATGTGCAGTGGCACCTTTGGATTCTTGCCTGTGTGAACGGGCAACAAGATCCATGTAACAATACTCCTTTGAAGGTGGCTCAGAGAAAATAATTCAGAAGGAATTATTTCAAGTAGTGACTAAAATTTTTTTGAGCCATTCAGTGAAGTTATTTACATGAGAAAAGGCACTGTCAGCACTTTCTAATGTATTTGAATAGGGATTGTCAAGCAACTAGTTCTATATTTTGTAAAACCTTATTTTTAGTTCTATAATTTCTCAGTGGGAAAATGCCATGCTTTGATAATGTTATTGGACTTTGAAGAATAAATATAGTCTGAAGAGAAAAATTAGATGGCACTTATTAAACTGTCTAACTAGCAATCCTGTGTCGTTCATCTGTTGCATGATAAATGTCTTGTGTTACCTATCTTCTATGTTTAATCAGGCAAATAGCTTGTTTCGGCAGGGGAAGAAAATCTACCTTTTAATAACTGCTAAGTTAAGTCAAAGAGTCTGCAGATTTTCCACACAATTCTTTACTGAGATTACAGGATAGCAGAATTTATGTATAGTTAACAAGACTGATGCTCTGTTTACAAACAAGACATTTTTGGGAGACCTCCCAAAAGAGAGAGACTGCAAACTCTTTCTCACCTCTTCCCAAAGTTATTCAGATTTGTTCTTTGGGTGCTGCTGGTTGCACCAAAATGTGCTAAAGCTTGTTGTCATCTGTGAACAATCAGGATAAAAGTTAACCAGAAAGAGGAAAACCTATAGTGGCTTAGGGGGGAAATGCGGTTTTAGCCAGCAGAACTTTGGCCCATCCTTCTAGCTATGGTCTCCAGCCAGTTTTGCCCCAGGGTAGCTGCCCATGCAGTTGTGCTTGTTGTAGGTAGAAAGATATCTGTCACTATTTCTTTGAGTGCACTGTGCTAAAATTAATTTGATCTAATAGCTTCAAATATGTGATTGTCAGTGAATGAAGGATTTGTAATTTACAGCTTACAGAAGTAGCAAGATGCAATATAAAAGCGATATACAAAAAGAACAGGCACCAACAAAGACCAGCGATAAAACATTTTTAAAATAACCACAGTAAGAGGCACCAACAACTATAATAAAAACAAAAGGCAGAATAAAAACAAAGTAAAAAGACAAAGAGGAAGATCATAAATAATTATGGCTGGCAAGCACTAACATCTGTCTGCTGGAGACCAATGTCATCCTAAACAGGAAAGTTTTAATGCTAAGTCAGAAGGCCAGCAAGAAGGGACAAGATGAACCCTCCCCAGTGAAGAAGGTCCACATTCTGGGCCCAGCAACAGAGAAAGGAGACATGACTGGGTGTGTTGTGGTCTGGATTGCAGGGCTAGTAGCGGTTACTACTATTGTTTGCTGTAAATAATAGGTAGAAAATTGCAATTACATATATTCTTTAACCCTGCTGGTTAAAGGCAGGTTCACTGAAGTGGGTGGTGCTTCCAAGCTATGCAGAAAGGGTAGCTCATCACCAAGGCTGAGTTAATAATAGCTCCAGACTTCAACTTAGATGGTACCTTTTAGGTTCAGGCTCCACAAAAAGCCAGACAAGCGATCAAATTGGAACGGTCAGAATAAAGTACCCAAATTTCTGTCGAGTCTTTGTGAGAATGCAAAGGCGTGCAAAATCGAGTCAGTTAATGAACGTTTGTATCTGTGAAGATGGCTTTGTGCTACGTGAGAAAGGATTATCCTAGCATAAATTGCTTGCCCCGCTCTGTAAAAAATACTACATTTTTCCAGGACTGGAGATTATATTTTTTTTCATTTTACACAGAGCAGGACAAGTAAAGTGAAGCTTTGTGATATATTAATAGGGAACGGTGTGTGTGTGTGTGTGTGTGTGTGTGTGTACTGTAATGGAATAATGATGTCCTGAGTATTATACCTGCACTGCATGCCACTGTATAACCTGCTGTTCTGTTGGTACAATCTAGTTGGTGACAAAGCTCGGGACCTGGAGAAGTAGAGAACAAGTCAATCAAACAATACAAGACCATGCATATTAAAACAGACTTGGTGCCCTGATGTGAAGCTGCTTGATTGAGCAGCGCAGTGTCAACCATGTCTTTCTTCTAATGCTAAAAGTAATGTACATAGACAGAGTGACAATCAGAGTACAGCCTCCCATCAGCTGTAATTAATCTTTTCGTTAACAGAAAGACTAGAAAGCCTCTCATCAGCCACTTCTGAAGTCGGAGAGACCCTGCTTTTTGATGTTTGTATTCTGAGTAAAATTGTCCCCACCAGTTCTAACAAATTGAAACACCAGGCTAATTATGGCAGCTAATGAAGTGTGTGGAATGGTCACAGCTTGTCGTGAAACTGTTCCTTCAGCTCAGATTAGAGTTTCATCAATCACTTTTTTAAACTGATCCAGAATTGCTTCTGCCCGGTGCTTGGCATTTTTAATGCTGTTTCTGTAATTGGTTTTTTCCCCAAAGCTTAGGCTGTTTTTTGAAATATTACATTCTTAAGATAGAACACGCAAATGCATACTCCAGTCTGTGTGGATATGTGTGTTTGTGTGTGTGTGTGTGCGTGCGTGTTCATTATTGCCTCTATCAGCTGATCAAGTGGTAAGAAGCTAATAAAAGGAGCACAACTGTAAAATTTGATATACTGCTTTTAATCCCGCTAAAGGTAGCAATAAAGCATATACACATATATGGATATGAATCGTTATTACTGGGGTTTGATGTATACTGGCATAATCACATGAGATACAGTGTGTGCGGATGGATGTCTTAAATCTCACCAGAGGTTTTAAATTAAATGAATGATTCGGATTGTATTCCTCTGTATATCATTCAGCAAAATTGGGTGTAATTTGTTGTTTCTGCAAATGTCAAACCTCCTGACAATGGAAGTTCAAAATATATTAGTAGCCCAAGAATAGAAACATTTCAGCTTGAATCCCAAGCCCTTGGGATCACGTTGGGAATTTTCACGGTGCCTCTTATTTCCTTAAGGTAGAAAGGTGCACAATTGTTAAAATCCCAAGTTCTTGCTAATTTACAGGCTCTACTGGTATTCTGCTATATGATGATTCTTTAGAAGTGCTGCATGAGTATTGACAAATACACTGTCAAATTCATTCCTTCAAATTATTACTTAAATAACACAGGGCTGAAACTAAATATATTTCCCTCATTTCTCTGCTTGTTACTGTACATGCCAAGAACTATCTCCTGTTTCATGGATTTCAGGACGTGTTAGCACATTTGCAGTATTTTTATCCTGTTATTCTAAATTCCACTTCTCCCCTCCTCCTTTGCCCTTATTTTCCCATGCCCTTATTTTCCTGTTCGCTGTGGTACCCCCTTGATTTTGTCAATGATTATACTGCATTGGTGACATCACAGAGAGCTTCTTGGGATTCAACTAACGATTTGAACTAATAACAAAGTGTATTGCTTGTTATACACCCTTTGTTTAGTTCTGCTAGTTGTATGATAGTGGAATGTGTGTGATTGAAGGATTTAAAAATACCTGAATATTTATATTGCATTTCTTCACTTTTGAGGAAATAGTTTAAATGAAATATATTTTATTTGTGCACAGAATATATTAAGCATAATCCCACTTCAGGTAGACTTGTTTTTTCATAAAAATATTTATTAGTCATTTGCAAATGTTCATATTTGACAAATGACATTTATTAATCGTGAATGGATGAAGATGAAGCTTTTGACCATCTATTCCCTTTTATAAGGAATACTTTTGGAAATTGCCCTGCACTAAACTAAGGCTTGAATTACAATAGCCAATAAGTTCCAAATACCAATCCAACAATTTCATCTGCACGTTTGTTTTTTAGCTCTGATTCAGTAAAGTTCAAGGGTATCCAAGTATGAAATAGCTTGTGAGGAAATTCACATCACTGTCTTAATTTAATTTAGCTGTAATAAAGACTGCATTAGTTCCAAAAATAGAATATTATCTTTGGCAATTTTGGTTCAAATATAGATATTAGATATGTCCAAAACAAAATAAGGCAGCTAGTGCCATTTCCTCTGGTGTATGATATAAGACAAATGGGCGAAATGCAATGTTTTGAAACTTATGGCCACATTTTCACGGAAATGTATACCCCACCCCAATTTACAGGCTCTTGGAAAGTAACACTAAATATAAAAGAGAATGTGAAAACATATTATAATATCCTACCAATGCAAAACAAAATTCATTCAGACATCTCTTCATCCACTATAACCTTAACTCTTGCCCTGCCAAATCTAACATAAATATGTAGGCTTGTTCTTAGGTTGTGGAAGACAGGAGTGCCTGGCATGCCTCGTCCATGGGGTCACAAAGAGTTGGACACGAGTAAACAACAACAACGTGCTTAGGTTAGGATGGAAGAATCACTAAGGAAGAGGTGTTTTATAACTATGACCAGTGCTTTTTTTCTAGGGGTACTCTCATTTTCTTACTTATATTGAAATACTGCCCCTCGATGAGGCCAAACTTAGATTCACAAAATGTTTAGGGGTATGTGTACCCCTGCACCCCCCCAGAAAAAAGCACTGACTGTGACCAAGAATGGATCTCTCTACATCCTTGGCAGCTGATTCAAAAATAGATTTCATGGTTTAGGAAGTGCCCTGGGTTGATCACATAATGGGGAGGGGTGGCTGTTTGTAAGGTACGTTGGACCTATGCAAATTAGAAGATGGATACATAGGGATATTGGTCCATTATTCAGATAAGACAGTTCACACATATAGCCGTCAATCAGAGTTGGGTAACCAAGCAGTGATAAATCAAGTGATGCATGTGTGAACCAGCTCTACATTTACTGTGTTGGACACTTTCCACTATTACTGAATAAACCTGAGTGCAATCTATCTTACTCTTTTTTTAATCAAGCAACTGTATGATATAAAAAATTGGCAATGCCAGAAATTGCTCCAGAATTTTTTGGGGAGGAGCAGCGTAGATTTGGGTTGCAATCCCATACACACTTGCATAGGAATACATCCCATTGAATTCAGTAGGGCTTTACTTTTGAATGCTTTACCTTGCGCATCACAATCTTCCCAAACAGTAACAAGTCGATATTTCATATTGTGCAGCAGCTGTGAAAAAGGTAAATTTCACGCTAGAGATAATTAAAAAAGGAATTGAAGATAAAACTGCCAAATATACAAATCTGAGGTGGTGGTGCAGTTGGAGTAATATGTATAGTTCTGGTTGCCTCACCTCCAAAAATATGTTTTACAGTTGGAAATGTAACCACATTGATCAAGGGGGTGGAGCAACTATGGAGGAAAGGCCATAGCTTAAAAGGCCTATAACATTTAGGCCTTTTAAGCTTAATTAAGGAAAAGGAAAGTAAGAAGCAATAAAATTATGCATGGGGTTGAGGAAGTGGGTAGGGGAAAGTTTTTCTCCCTCTCTCCCAACACTGGAATTCTCGGACATCCAGCGAAGCTGAATGCTGGAAGACTCAGGACAGACAAAAGAAAGCACTTCTTGTTAAACTATGGAATTCGCTGCTTCCAAAAGTAGTGATGGCCACCAACTAGGGTGGCTTTAAAAGAGGATTAGACAAATTCATGGATAAGACTATCATGGATTATTAAGTATGGTGAGCATCTTCTGTCTCCACTCTTTGGGGTGCACACTTCTGAATAACAGTTGCTGGAAACCACAGCAGGAGAGAGTACGGCCATGCTAAGCTCCTGGTTGGCCACTGTGAGAATAGGAAGTTGGACTGGATGGGCATTGATCCAGCAGAAGGCTCTTAGATTATTAATCTTGATTGTGTGTGTGTGTGTGTGTGTGTGTGTGTGTGTGTGTGTGTGTAGAAGCAAGCCTCCAGGATTCCACTCGGAGTTATGCCCCAAAATGACTGTTATATGGTAGAAGTGGACTTTCCCCCGTTAGTTTCCAGACTTGTCACAAATCCATGATGGAGAAAGCTGCAAGGCTTGACTGTTCTGCGTGTTGAGCCTCTCTGATATCATGTGATAAATAACACGCTGCTTGCTTTCATTTGACTCACCTGGGATTTGTTCTCTGCTCTACTGTTCTGTACTTCACAACCTCTAACCCCCAGTGGACCTCCTATTGACAGCCTGTTTCAAGCTGTCCCGGTTGTGTGCAGGTGTGTACTATAGTGTTAGTATTGGATTATGACCTGGGAGGCCAGGGTTTGAATCCCCACTCAGCCATGAAGCTTACTGACCTTGGGTCAGTCACCATCCCTTAGCCTGCCCTACCTCACAGGGTTGTTGTGAGGATGACATTTGCGGGAGGAGAACCACTTTGAGCTCCTTAGAAGAAAAGGGAGGCTTATAAATGTAGTGATAAATGAATGCTTCTTTTTAAAGAGGACAGAAAGTGGTGGCTCTTTAAAAGGGAGGAATTAGGCCCATCATGGCTGCTATTTTGATGGTTCCACCTCTGCTGTGCTTGTTGTGGCAGCTTCTGGTTCATATATGTATGGCAGGCAATTATTTGGATGTGCTTCTCCTTACCTCCCTGGTCATCCTGTGAGCATCAGAAGCAAGTGCCATCAAAACTAGTACTTGTAAAAGCTGCAACAACAGTTATGGTGGAACGCTCTGCCTCATGAGACCAGGGCCCTGCAGGATCTGATTTCTTTCCGCAGGGCCTGTAAGACAGAGTTGTTCCGCCTGGCCTTTGGCTTGGAGCCAATTTGATTCCCTCCCCCCCCCCTCTCTCTCTCTTTCTTTTCCTTCTCCTGCGATGAGGCTACATTTTAATATTTTAATGTTCCATTATTTTAATGTTGTATTTTATTTTTGTTTTTAAGTTGTAATCATTCATCTTGTTTTTATTATTGCTTGTAGGCCGCTCTGAGCCCGGCCTTGGCTGGGGAGGGCGGGGTATAAATAAAAAAATATTATTATTATTATTATTATTATTATTATTATTATTATTATTATCCTGGGGAGAATTTTATGTCAACATCGCTCTATTTTAAAATATGGATCTCATCCCCTTCTGCATTGCAAGTGTGCATATGACCAATGCAGCAGAGGATGGTTTTCATTTGCATTGTGTGGGTTTGATGTGTATCTGAAGCCGAACCAACCCCTTCTCCCAAAAATGCTTGTGGAGGTAAGCTCCAAGGTAAGCTTTACTGTTTCTCTTTGGGACATCTCAAGGGACAGACTAACAATGCTCTAAGAGTCGTAATTTGGGCCACTTGTAAAGAGACAATCAGATAAGTAATTATTCAAACTCAGAAGCAGTAATTACAAGTCTTTTATAATTTCTCACAAGACTGTTTGATTCTAGTGCCTCGATTTACAACACTGAGAGAAGTATGTATCATATACTATTTCTTAAGAGGCTTGGTCAAAATTTAAGTAAAATTATAATGAAATGTTTGTTGCATATATTAAGCTGCAATTAATATGTTTTCTGCCTCTGTCTGAAAGATAAGATATTAAAATAATGTTGTTAGCAGGCTTCCCACTGAGCGAATAATTTCCTGATATTTGTACAGCATATTATCATATGCTCTCTGTCAATAACCAAATAGACTATCAAACAGAGAAAATAGTATGATGAAAGTATCATGCAGAAGGACATAACATTGTTTCATGATGACTAGCCAGTATCATTTTGTATTTTAAAAATGAATGATAAGTTGATTCAAAGCATACTTATAAAGTCATTAAAGCAAGTTGAAAATTGCCCTCCATTTTAGTCAGCTAGCCTTTTTAAGTCAGAGGGGTTGTTTTTTTAAATCAGCTTTGCTTGCATTTTAAGGAGGCAATTAGCCATTGGGTTTGACATATTGGCCTGGTTACCATGTAGTGCTAAGTCAAACCATGGCCAAGTATGGACACACACAATAAAATCACAGGAGCTTCACTCTTCTCTAGATCTTGCTGCTGCCGTGCTACCTAGAGTTAAGCCATGGCTTGGCTTAATGCCACATCTGAACACATGCTCATAGTTTGCCCTCCTACATCATAAAGCCACAGTTTCTTTTTGTTTTACAGTTCACACTTAGCCATGGTTTATTTCATATGGTTTGGCATAGCGTCATGTACAGACTATTCAGCGGCAACCCTCAAGTTCAAATGAAATACATTAAATCCCTATTCAGAAAAAACTTTTCCCAAGATTTCATTTAGCTAAGGTACTCATGTGCAAATGAATTGGTAGATTATGTTATAACTATGTGAGTGTTTGTTATAACTGGACAAGACATTGGTAACTAGTGGGTGTTTTCATTCATGAATCTATGTTCTATTTGGCAGAATGATAAGAACAATCCTTTCTTTGGGTGGTTGGTTGGTAAGGACTTCACTTGGTGATTTCTACTAGAGCCAGTGTGGTGTAGTGGTTAAGAGCGATGGACTCGTAATCTGGTGAACCGGGTTCGCTTCCCTGCTCCTCCACATGCAGCTGCTGGGTGACCTTGGGCCAGTCACACTTCTCTGAAGTCTCTCAGCCCCACTCACCTCACAGAGTGTTTGTTGTGGGGGAGGAAGGGAAAGGAGAATGTTAGCTGCTTTGAGACTCCTTCGGGTAGTGATAAAGCGGGATATCGAATCCATACTCTGTTAATAACAATGGGAGGCCTTTTACCACCTCCAAATACTTAGGTTACACAGATTCCCATCTATAAAGCAATTAAGTTGAACTACTTGAATTAAAATAGTGTATTCTCATTGACTTCAGAGAGGCTAAAATAAATCTCAGTCTTGCTGCTAAAAATCACTAAATTACTAAAATCACTGTCCAATATAAGGAAATCCTTATCCAAACATTCTAAATATATTGAGTAAAGGTCAAAGCAGCAAGGAAGTGGTATATTTCCAAGATAGCATGTTAAGAAATTTTCCCCCTCCCCCCCAAAAAGATCATGGAATTAGTAATTCATGTTAACAAATGGAAAGTGGTTAAAGTGCCCCTAGGTAGTTGAAATCTCAGGGGTCCTCTTGCAAATTATCCCCTAATACGTTTTTTATTTTAGTGGGATAACACTGAACTAAGAAAACTTGATTGTAATTTTCTTTTAAGATCAAATCAATATTACTTTTATATTTTATTGTGGGGGCCCTAAAAGGCTTCAGGGTCATAGACCTTTGCCTATTCTGCCTGTTTGGTAATCTGGCACTTGAGTGGTTCTGTCTCATATGGTATCAGATACTGTTACCTCAATCCACATGCCCATTTGTTCTCAGGTGTGCACATAGATATCTTGCTCATATATGATAGAGGAAATTAATTCCTTTATGTGTGCAGATCACAGTTCCTTCAGTGAGGGAGCATTTGCAAGCAGAGAGTTTTTCAGCTTGCATCAGAGTTTATATGGCTGTAAGTAATTGTGAATCTAACTATAGTCTTCATAAAAACAAGGCTACTTTTCAGGGAACAAAATGCACCATGAAAATTCCAAGCAAGGAAACCAAGTGGCTGGCAGGATTGTAGTACGACATTGCAGGTGGTTTAGCTGTGATTTGTGGGTGTTTGTTGACACAAAACCCACAACTGACAGTGTTTGCCTGCTCTGTAAAAAATAAACACCCAACATTCTGGATTATTATTTTAATAGGGTTATACATAAGAATTAGATTCCTTTGGCCACAGGAAGTAATTGTTAGTCATGATTAATATCCCATCTAATCTCTCTCAATAGTTTTTGTGAGCAATGCTACTTAAGGTGTCTAAATGTACTAGTGGGAATTGAAAATTATAGTGTAGGCCTCTTTCACTAGCTGAAATATTTTAAACCTTATTTCACTGAGGCCAGGAGTGGTGTCAATGTACTTTGTGTGAAAAGTGCAATAGAAGCATTAGTATTTGACAGCCCTTGTTGAAATAAGTGAAATTAATGGAGCTCTTTTCATATACGACAAGGCCATGGCACCCCTTTCATGCTGCTTACAGACAGAGAAAAGTCAATACTTTTTTATTACTTGACGCTGACCTACATTCTGCACTACAAGTGCCAGGCCCACTAATTGGTTTCAGTTGTGAGGAAAGTTTGCCCCAAAGAAACATTGGAGCAGATAAATCAATCTTTTTAGGGTAGCTTAGTGGTTTTGAGCACTTGAAATGACATTTGTGTTGTATTGACAGAAGGGGCTGTTCTACTCATTTTGTCATGTCAGAAGCCCTTGTACTAGTTGGAAGTGTTAACCAGTACTAATATATTTAGGCGGGAAGCCCCTCTTTGCTAGATCAACATTTTGCCCTAATAGCAGATTGCCGTGTTTGCTTCTCTCCCTCTCTCTGTTAAATAGCACTGCATGGCCATTAAAAGGTCACAGAATGTCTTGCGGCTTCTCAGTTCAAAGCTCTAATTTTGCCATTACAGGCATTAGGATTGCAGGGAAAACTTGGGCGAGGACCCCTAGAGTTAAATGGAGGGAGCCATATTTGTACCATTGATTTGTAAACAGAACTTCCTACTGTGTCTTTCTCAAATATCTGTGCCATGAAGTGCTCCCGGGTGGTTTATTCAAAATAAAAACGTTGTCAGGATAGCAAAGGATCGTCTCTTAAAAGAATACACATCTTCCTATTAGCATCTAAGAATATGGCAGGCGAGTAGAAAACAAAGTCTACCAATTGCATGGTTTTAAATAACAGCGTCCCAATGATAAATGTAGAAATGATCTATAATCATTTCATGGATAAAATAAGGATTGTACAAACTTTGATTTGAAGTGACATGCATCATTTCCCCACCCCACCCCCGCAAGCTAGAAGGTTTGTTATTTTAGACTTGCAGGATTTAACCTCCTTTCGCCGGGCCTGTAAGACGGAGCTAATTCAGCCAGCTAGCCCTGGTGACTATCTAATGTTTATTGGATGGATTTCCCCCAAATTGATTTTTGAACTTTGAACTTTATTGTTATTCATGATTTTATACTGTATTTTATGCTGCTTCTATGTTGTATTACAATTAAGTGTTTTAAATTTATTGTTAGCCGCCCTGAGCCCGGTTTTCTGAATTGGGAAGGGCGGGGTAAAAATTTATTATTATTATTATTATTTATTAAAACTGAGAATCCTGTCTAAGGCTGGATCTAGACACGTCAAAGAAGTGTTTCAGTTTAAATTGTAAATTTAAACCGGGAAAACAGGTAAGAGAAAAACAGGACTCCACATCGCCATCAGGTGGTATAATGTCTGGTGGCATAATATCACACATACAACACATATAAATCGCTTTTTCTTTACCAGTCTACTATCTTGCTGGGTTAGCAAGAAAGCTTGCTATTGTTCCTCACCAAAAGGAGTATGGCAAGGTGGCATTATGACAAAATTCATCACTAAGAAACTAGTCTGTACAATTTATGCAAACTTTCCTTAACCACTTTATGAAATCATTATTTATCTCACAAGATTTATATACCGCTTGATTGTAATAAAACCCCAAAGCACTTTCCAAAAAACAACAACAACATAGACTAAAGGTACTAAATAACTATATATTGTTACAAGTGGCCCTTTAGTTAGGAGGTATTGCCTTCTATCTAATGTTTTGCTTCTTTTTTCTCTAAAGTATATGGCACTTACATTTTTATGTTGTTTCTCACAATGATACATGAATTGATTGTAACTGGCTGGTTTTTCTTTAAGTAGATTGCTAAGCCCTGTTCCCACACAAATATGACGTCATATATATTTTTTTAAAGTTAAATGTCTTCAGTTCATATATATGCAGCTTTTGTGTGTATAAATCACCTGCTCATTCAATATGTGTACCATTTGCTAAATTTTGACACAAATGTAATGAAATAATGCATGTACAAAAGTTCATTTTTCAAAAACGTGGGTCCTGCTGTTAAACCCATTATGCATGCATCCACTCAATTGCAAACCTCAGATATTATTTAAATAGATATTATATATTGAACTCTCTAGTTTAAATCAAGATATAGGCACATGCCTGTATAGGCCCTGGTTCAGAGAACTCTTTGAGCTGCAGAAATGCTGCATACACATGGCTGTGCTGGCTGATAACTGGTGCCCAATGACCAACCTTTTGCAAAGGTAATCACATGATAAGACATATTGCTTAACCTATAGGTTATATATGCATTTTCCAGATTGCTGGATACAACCGGTCTCTCATGCAATAGGCTTTTCAGCATTCAGCTGGGGCTATGCATATATATAAGGGACGTGGGTGGCGCTGTGGGTTAAACCACAGAGCCTAGGACTTGCCGATCAGAAGGTCAGCGGTTCGAATCCCCATGACGGTGTTAGCTCCCGTTGCTCGGTCCCTGCTTCTGCCAACCTAGCAGTTCGAAAGCACATCAAAGTGCAAGTAGATAAATAGGTACCGCTCCGGCAGGAAGGTAAACGGCGTTTCCGTGCACTGCTCTGGTTTGCCAGAAGTGGCTTAGTCATGCTGGCCGCATGACCTGGAAGCTGTACGCTGGCTCCCTCAGCCAATAAAGCGAGATGAGCGCCGCAACCCCAGAGTCGGCCACGACTAGACCTAACTGTCAGGGGTCCCTTTACCTTTTACCTTTATGCACATATATAGCCTTAAATCTTAATTGCACTGATCATCTCTTTAACAGGAAGACAGGAGAGCAGTTTGGGAGGTGCTAAATCCAGCCTCCGCCTACTCCTCCCAAACTGTGAGTGAGTGAGTGTGACTATTGGCATCCATCTGTCTCAAGAGACAATGGAAGAGTGCATCATTGGGGTAAGGTCGAACTGTTGGAGAGTTACAGCAGTCTCAATGGAAAGGTTGCTGGTAATGGTGGAGCCCAGGTTGACAAAATTGTCTACCTGGATCACCAGTGCTGATACGTGGAGTGCTGGTGACTCCTGACCCAAGATGTTGGTGTTTGTAAGGCTGATGGTGAGGCTGAACTCAGGCAGGCTTGGGCAGAATGGTTGATGGGTCACTATACAGCTTCCTTGGGGTGTGCTGCCAAGGCTGCATCATCTGCAAACAACATCTTGCAAATAAAAAAGCCATCACATTTTTGTCTTGGCATGGAGACGTGCCAGGTTGAATAGACTACTGTCATTCCTTGAATGAATATACACACACTGTCTTTCGTCAAGCTGAAGGCGTATGAGAGCAACAGGGGGGAGAATATGCCAAAAAGAGAGTTGGGGGGAGAACAGCTTACTTACAAAGCAAGTGAATTTTCGCTGCTGGATCAGGCGGGAGAACTGTTAATGCAGCACTTGTTTGCATTCATGATTCCCCATCCAAAATTAGAATATTCAATCATAAACCTGCCTTCATGAATTGAGGTCACCTACCTGGATTGGAGCATCAGATTGTATTTGTTGGATTGGGGCAACAGTCTATAAACTGTTGTTCCCTGTCATCATTTTCTTTGCTGCCTTCTGTTGAATTGTGTGTATGGGATAATTAGCCCACATGGCAGTCAAATTGTCAATACATTGAAAAGGTCCCTAGGTCTAGTTAAATCTTGTCAGTATAACTGTAGTAGACTATAATCCCTTGGAAGATAATGGGATCAGAAAATGAAAATGCTCAAAAAAAGGATTCAGAATTTTATCATTCAGCTTTGGGTTTCTTTGGGCATGTTTATTCAGGCTGTAATTTATTAGGCCTTCTATTATAGCAATATTTTAAATAGCACAGGCAAGTGCATTCCTGGATATAATACAGGCACACCACAGTATAAGGAGGAAACTCTCTCTCATCATCTCTTGCTGTTAGGCTTACCTCAAGGAAAAGCTTGAGAGTCCAAGGATGTGGGAAATCCTGAACGCTTTTGCACAGTCTGGTGAGACTTTATCTCATATGCTACTGATTCAGAAATACCAACTTCCTTGTCACCCCATGTTCAGAAAAATGGTTGTCTTGGAAAAAAAATGATATGATGAATGTTTTGCAATAATGTAACATTTTGAAATGGCTCCACTGTTTTTTTTTTCTTTTGATGATTTTCCTTTTATGTACTTTCTAATCTTTTCCCCCAAAAAATGTGAAACTGAAAAAAAGAAAAGAAAAAGGTTAGAGCTTTAAACTAGTGGATGACTTTTTTCCTGGGATAAGGTACGCAGAGTGACTATTGTCAGATTGCATTGTATGCCCCAGGGTTTTACATTTCATTTCCTCAGAGAACGCTGCAGATACTTACTAACGATGGGAAAATAGTATGGTGGGTTCATGTCATGTTACAAACTATGCATGTTGTTTAATTAATATCACCAACTGAAATATTAAGTGGGCCTAGGCTTGAGTGTTCTGTTGTGAAAGCTATTACTGCTGACATTGCTAGCTCTATTGGCACTGACTCTTCCTCAGGACTTGCCCAAAATATTTTGCTTTTTGAGGCAGAGAATAAATAGTGCACCTTCTCAAGTCAAAGTGCATAGTATCCAAAGCTGATTAAGTTATTTTGGCATACGAGGCAGAAAAGTCGACAAGCACCTCTCCCGCTTCATGGCAGTAAAAATAATAATAAAATTAGAACAATTTACCTCCCTTTCATGACACCTAAAATCATAAATTGTAGAGTTGGTAATCTAGTCCAGTGGTAAAAAAGGCCACCTCACTCAGCCTTAGGGGTGAGGAGCCAACCATTGACTCTGCTGGCTAGGGTTGATGAAAACTGGAGTCCAACAACATCTAGACTAATGTTTTCCAAACTTGGGTCTCCAGCTGTTTTTGGACTACAACTCCCATCATCCCTGACCACTGGTGCTGCTAGCTTAGGATGATGGGAGTTGTAGTCCAAAAACAGCTGGAGACCCAAATTTGGAAAACCCTGATCTAGAGGACCACAGGTTTCCCACTCTGCTCTACCTAATGGTAGGGCCAGCCCTGTTAGAATTCCTTCTTTTCCTGCTACTGATCACTACTGCCACTACAATTACCAAAAAGAACAAAAGGAACAGAACAGTGTCACCATTCAGAAGAACAGTAGGAATATATAATCAGCAACTTCTGTCTCCATGATCAGATCCAGTTGTTTGAATACTCGGCTGTGAGTGTGTAGCGCAATAGCCTTTAAACAAGATAAGCAGTACAGCTGCCAACATAAAGTAATCTTACGCTGAGGGAATGAATGGCGCAGTGGACTTCCTTTTTGTCATTTTGACTTGGATTTGAAGCCGGGCGTGGGCTTAGTTCCAGCTCAAAAAGCCATTCACTTCAAAGGCACCTAAATTGTCCCAAGGAGCTAATTCTGGCAGTTGGTTGTTATTGTCTGGCAAGTCATCCTAATAGCAAAAGCAGTCTGCTCTCTCCAATCAGTGCTTATTTTGGGGATCAGAAATGACTGGACCTTGTTTTATGCAGACGAGAGTGGTAGGAGCAGAGGTACACTCTGAGAGGAATGCTGACAGCTGTTTTCCTGCTCATATTTTATTCTGATTTCCTAATAAGTTAATTATGATGGGATGTTCGTCTCATACCCTCAATAGAGCCCATGATTCTTATCAGGAACACAGAGCGGCTGACAAGTGTTGTTTTCATTGAGTACAGGATAAAGAGAAATGTGTATATTCTCTGGGTCTGTCACATTATTGGAATCTGGCACAACTCCCCTCCCGTCCCCTGAACAGCTGTATTTTAAAAAGAAGAAGTTTCTAGCTCTCATGGTAAATATATTGTAAAGAATCAGAAGCCAAAGGGGTGCTAGTCTGTTTATTGAATGGACATTATTCTGCCTCTCTGGCTATCGCCCACGTAGCCCCTGTCCATCTCCCATCACTTGATATGCAAAACAGCACATTAAATACAAGACAATCTGGTAGGGTGTGATATAACATGAACATAGATAGCCCATACAGAATCAGAGCCAAAATTCAATATTTTGCCGGAGGGCAAGAGCCAGAAGTTCTAGTCTGAAGCACTGCCAAGTCTACGGACTGATTCAAAGCTGGAATTTTAATCACATTTGAGGCAATAGAGCCAGGAAAGAGTTTTGGTTCCCTCCCTTAAGTGCTCACTGGTGTACTCAGGAATGTGACAGATCATTGGATCCTGATTTTTATTAAGAAATGTTAAAAAGAGAGAGTATGTGGATACTGTAAATATTTACAAGATGTAACTGAAACTATATTGTTTAATAAATACAGACAATTAAAGATTCAAATTAAATCAACCATAAGAAATTGATAACACTGAAACTGTTAGGTGACAAGGAACATTATTTTGGTTCATTCTACATTTTCTCTTCATTCTGCAATGTGTATGTGTCGGACTGTTATAATGAGTTGAATGTGTGTTTCCTTTTAAAAATCAACTGTATAATATATAACTGTATAATCTACATGTTAAACTAAGATACTGGAAAATCCAAAAGTGTGTGTGTGTGTGTGTGTGTGAGAGAGAGAGAGAGAGAGAGAGAGAGAGAGAGAGAGAGAGAGAGAGAGAGAGAGAGAGCGCTCAGTCGGCATAGCATGAGACCCCCCCAGGGTTTGAGCTCCACATTGGGCAAAAGATTCCTGCTTTCCAGGGGGTTGGACTAGATGACTCTCATGTTCCCTTCCATCTCTGTGATTCTATGATTCTATGGACAATTTATTCATGCAGTGTTTGTCCTGTAGATCTCTTTAAACTGAATTGAAGTGAAAAACAAACCAACCATGATATAAAACACAAACACACGCCATAAAAAAAGCCAGACTAGATTGCCCATCTTCTTCCCATGAACAAGGTGGAAACAGAATCCTGCCTTCCTGCTCCATCCACCCAGCATGTCTATTCCACCAGATGTTTACATGCAGTCATAATAAGTTTGAATAGAATACCCATGTGAAAAATCCATCCTATGTAGGCTCATATTACACAGCCTTTGGGGCTTGTTGGTGTCAATCAACTGCACTTTTTAGACCTATGTACGTTTAACTTTTTATGCACGCATTCATGTGAGGATGTTCAGTTGCAGCCAGTAAGTGGTATGAGAAAGTGTAGTATTGTTACACTGTCACGCACTGGGAGATTATCAGGGAGAAAGTTTCATTCAGTCTGGGCTGAAGTCAATATAACATGAAATGCTCCAATTTAATTTTTCCTTTTTGTTTTCTCTAGGACTTCTTAACCGTGCTACCATCGATTCCTCTGTTTGCAAAGTTTGGCCAAGCCTATTCCAGAGCCGGAGCAGTAGTGTAATTTCTCCACCAACCCAGTCTATGAATTTTTAAACACTTGAAATAAAGGGGTTTTTTTGTTTTGAAAATGTGAAGCAAAGCAATTACTTATGAAATAATGGTTCTAAGCAACCAGCAAGTTACATCATGCCACATTTTGTGTGTGAAGGACATCCATAGAGACAGATCTCCATCTTCAGAAATTCTTAATTGTAGGTATTTCTAGTCCGTTTTCTCTGTTAGCAAGATTGCAGATCAAAGTAACTGGTGGAATAAGCTCAACGATGTCAAGAATTAGATCAATTTACTTACTCAGGTAAGAGATGTAGCCCTTTTGTCTGTGGAGAAAATAAATGAATAAAAAATGCTTACTCTGTTAATAATGCATTATCATCTCCCTGTGATTGAAATGATCAGTTCATAATGTGATGTAATACTCATATTGGCAAAGCACCATGAGGTGAATATATATGCACCCCATTCCTAAATATATGAAAATGTCAGTGCTACCATGGGAAGTAGTCATGTTGTCCACCCGGCTCCTCACATAGTTCTCAGTTCCTGTTGTTACTCCTATAGTAACTCTTTCTCTATTGCTGATCCTTGTCTCTTTTTTATCACGGGTACAGAGGGCATTTGGGGTTTATGTCACCAGTTTAGCGTCAATATAGAATTTTCTTGTTCCCCTTGTCTGCTTCTTAGGTATTCCTAGTACATAGAACTGGGGTGAAGAGCCCTCACAAAAGTTGTCCACACACAGGCAAATTCTTAAATGCTAGGGTAGACTCAGCCATATTATTTTACAAACTTCCACAGTTATCAGGCAACATCAGATAACATCAGCTCAGACACAAAGAACAGAGGAATCAAGCTCTCAGGGGCAGGTGCAACACATACATCATTTTCTAAATGACAGCAGTACAAATCAAATATGTCAGGCATTTTTTTCCAAGCATATTTGGCTGTCTTTTTGTACTTTTGAGTAGCTGATCAAATTCAAACTTTTGAAAGTTTTGTATTTATGTCCTGCAACGGGAAACGAAGGTCCTTTAATTCTGGTAAGTGAGGGACACAACCTGAGCAAGTTAATTTTGCCAAATAAATCGGAGTGCTTTTGTTCTTTGTTCAGGGGGCTGAACAGAAGACACTCGCACAAAGGTGTTGATGAATAAGGGATGCCATAGTAATTTTTAGATGTGAGGGCTATCTCTTTGATTGCTCCAGCTTCAAGGTAGTTCATCTCTTCATGATAATTCACCCTGTGTTGTTACTTATCTTTCTACCACATTTTCCCATCAGTCCGATTAGAACTGGCAATGCCTTTATCAGATTAATCTTTCTTTCTTGGTTTCTTTTAAATATCTCTGACCCCAAGATAAACATAACCTATGCCAAGCAAGCCATCACTGAAGCTGCTGGAGTTTTCAGTTGCTGATGATACTCTGCATATATTAAGGTTAAAAAGAGTACTTCCAATTCACTCTAATCCACTCACTCATCTATTGTGTAGCCTTTATTCAATCTCTTTTCTTTTCTTCCTTCCAAACAGGGCAATTTTAATAATCCTTTCCATGTGCAAAAATATGCCTGCGATTTTTATGAGACAGACTTAGGAGATGACTACACTATACCCATTTTTCATTAATGTAATTTTGTAGGAAAGAGTGCACTTAAAAGCAATGGATATGGATGTTATTTATTTCAGAAATTCATGCCCATGTCTACCTCCAGGCATATCTTACTACAACTACCGCTTTGCAAGTTGAAGGCTGGAATCCTTCCTCTAACTGCTCGGCTAGGAGTTGTTAAACCACAACTGAGGCAATTAAATAGCTTAAAAGAAGAAGAGTGCAAAAGGGCCCTTAGTGTCACTTCCACTTCCTTCTGATTAAAGAGCAGTATTGGTTCTTCAATTGGCAATTCAGTTATTTATTTAAAATGCTTTTATTCGTTTATTCTGGTATTAGCTCCCCATCTCACTACTGATTATGCTACCAGGAGAACAACAGTGTCTGAATTTTGGAAACAGGTTCAGGGGAGAAAAAACAACTTTTCCAATTTGGTGATTGTGGAATAGCTCAGTTTACCCAAATCAACCAGGGTAGGTTCACCCTAGACCAGTTTTAACTGTGAGCTGGACAAAATTATGATGGACATTATATTATGACTGACACCTGAGCAATAGAGGGGCTAGCCAAGTCATTGTCACAAGCACACAACATTTTAAAATGTCAGCAAAAGCATCTTTGGAGCACCATGGTATAAAACAAAACTACTCTTCCTGCCCATTATTCAACCTCTACCTTTTGTTATAATTATGGTTTATGGTGACAACTGATATATGAATCAATATATGGCACCATGGCAGTTTCAAGGTCCCATCGTTTACACATTTCCTGGTAATACGAGTCATGGCAAAATCGCATCCATTGCAGAACAGCCTTCTTTCATTCTAAGTAAATCAGAAACTTTGTGACCTTTTGAGTCTTTACCAAGATGCTGGCAAGGTAAGAAAATTTGCATAATGTGGATGCCTGCAAGGATATAAAATGTATTCCAGAACAACTCTCACAAGCTTGAAGAATCATTGTTGCCACAATTCGTCCATCTTACAAACTGGACCCTAGTTTGCAAAAACCTGGCCTGGTGGCTTTTAAATGCTTGGACTGGTGTGACTTGTAGTCCAAAACACCTGGAACACTAGACTGGCAAATGCTGCCTTATCCCTAAATAAATTTGCTAAACTTTAAAGTGCCATGGGAGTTTTTTAATGCATGAAAACTAAATCAGACAGTGGTCAATTTTGCCCAGTATTGTCACCCTGGCATGAGTGCAGATAGTAATATTTCTAGCCCAGCTACCTGCAATACTGGGGCTTGAATCTGATACCTTCTACACACACACACACACACACACACACACAATTTCTGCTTTCTAACCAAAAATTATGCCTTAGTAAAGAATAACAGACCAACGACTGGCACATTAAATTTTTGTGGCATCTTTACTCTGTATTCACCAGAGTTACAAACTAGTAGCCTAAACCTAGTTTCATCAATGGGACAGCACAAGGCAACTTCTCCAACCCATTCTCCGTAGAAAGGGGGAATTAAGGTGATTGCCCCAAGACAGAAGCCAGTAACTGCAGTGGAATCACCAAATACTGTACTTTTCCGTGTATAAGACTTTTTTTTTTTGCTCTCGTGTTCAAAATCTGGGCTCGTCTTATACACAGATAGTATCTCCTCCTGTTTTCTTAAATTGGAGTCCTCCAAAATAGAGGGTGTCTTATACATGCGGCCAGCTTATAGACAGAAAAATATGGTATATGGATAAATGGAAGCTGTGGAAGACAATGTTTGGGCAATTTAGAATACCTTGGAGGTCCAAATGCATCCTTATGGGTCACATATATTGCTCGATACCCTGCTCTGTTTTCCAGTCTGTGGCACAAAAAAGCAAGACTACCACCACATAAAAAAATTAAAAAATCCAACTTACAACACTCTCCCCTCCCCAAACCAAAGTAACTTCTTTTTTAAAAAAAAATGCACAATTTATTCCAATGATGATATAGACGGGTTGTTAAATTTCATTACTACCTCAGTATTCCAGAGCTCCTGATTATAAGGAAGCAATGTTGAATGCAAGTAAAGCAAATAAGTAAAGCAAAGTAAGTGTGTGTGTGTGTGTGTGTGTGTGGTCTTACCGAACGCTTAAAAAAAAGGATGCTGGATTTTATCAATGTAATAAAGGAGGAACTCTAGAGGGAGCCAATTTTATTTCATCTACTATATTGGTGAAATCCCTCTTCAGGCTTACCCTCGTGTAATACCACACAAGAATCTCAGAAACAGATGGAAGCTGTTTTACCCAGGAACTTATCCTAGTGAGGTGGAGAGGGCCAGATGGCCCAGCTCTCCAAATAAAATCTTTCAGAGTATTTAAAGTAAGTAAAGATTTTATTAATATTGATGGTTGGACATAGTGTAATACACAAGGAAGATTAATTACAAACCCTAATTAAATGTAGCAGAGTGGAAGAAGCAAAGCACAGTTTGGCACAGAGCAACTTTTCTGTTCTCACTCAGGCCAGGCAGCTGCATTGTGAGAACGTTCAAAAGAGTAGACCCAGGAAAGCAAAGGTGGACCCTTTAAGGTCACCTGGAGGATTCCAAGTGCATTCATTAACCCAGTTGTGTTGCTTTGGAGTGTAAAAACCTACCTTCAGAATTCTAAGCTTTTTATCTGAACAAAACAAAACAAAACAAACCATACATTTCTATATGCATTCTAATATTTAGTTCAAAGTAAGCCATGATTGACTTTTCCCCAGCCACTCTGAGCAGCTCCCAATCAAGTGTTAAAAACAGTACAGCATTAAATTTAAAAAACTTCCCTAAACAGGGCTGCCTTCAGATGTCTTTTAAAAATAAGATAGCTGCTTATTTCCTTGACATCTGATGGGAGGACGTTCCACAGGGACTCGCCACTACCGAGAAGGCCCTCTGTCTGGTTCCCTGTAACCTCACTTCTCGCAATGAGGGAACTGCCAGAAGGCCCTCGGTGCTGGATCTCAGCGTCTGTAACCCGAGGTACCACTGTACTGTAATTCTGTACTTGGGAACTACTGACCCATAGCATCTCTGTCTTGTCAGGATTCAGCTTTAGTTTATTACTAGCAATCTGGCAGGGAAGAATGAAACCACTGTAATGCAGTGCTTTCAATTCCCAACCCTCTGAGTTGTTCCTTAAGAACACCATGGCACTAGGAACCAGTCCTACTATAGGCAGAATGAGGAAGTCACCTCAGACAGCAGATACTGGGAGGCAGCACTGGTCATTCCTCCTAAGCCCTTGGACTCTGTTGGCGATTAAAGCAGTGTGTGATAAACAGCCTGTGACACACCCCTGCCTATATATATATACCATATATATATATACCATATATACCCTGGTATATATATATATACCAGCCCAGTCAAAGGGCAAGATCACACACAATTCCAGGTTCAAAGCTCAGGCAACAAAATGTATTGGACCACCCCTGTGATGATCATGTAACTTGAAGCAGTTACCAGCTGAGTTCGTTGCACCAGAGGCGTAGCGTGGGGGGTGCAGGGGGGCCCGGCCGCACTGGGCGCAACATCTGGGGGTTAGGGTTAGGGGGTGCAAATCCACGGGTTAGGGGGCACAAATCCACGGGTTAGGGGGCTCAAATTACTTGCCTTGCCCCGGGTGCTGACAACCCACGCTACGCCACTGCGTTGCACAAGGACTTTAGATACCAAAACGTCAGGTTTGCACTGATTAAGCATGAGCTAGAGGTGACTGCAGATACCTGTAACATTTACATCAGCGCTTGTTTGAGTCAAGGTTCACCACAGGCGAAGATGTGAATGGCCTAAGCTAAATATATCTAGGAATCAACATAGTAACGGAAATTCATACAAGTCTAAAGATCGGCAAAATTCCCCACTTTGGCAGTTATAAAAACAATGCGCATGGGTGGTTGTGGATGACACCCCTTAGCATTCATCCACAAACACATCTTTCTTTGATTTTTACATGGTTTACCAATATTCTTTTCCTTAAGCTTTGTGCAGATTCACTAGGAAAGAGGCTCAGATGTAAAAGAAAGAGGCTCAAGTGTAAGCAGATGTCACAGCTATGCATGAATGCCCAATTGCACAGTTCCTCTTAGAGGTTTCGAATAGGGAGCTTGAGAGAATAATGGAAACCGAATGTTTGCCACACGTTTCTGGTAAAAGCACCTCCCATATTTGGTTATGACATAATGCTCAAAGCATATGCTCAGATACAGAGGCTCTAGAGTGGGCGCTTGCTTATCACCAAGAAAGAGGACTAATGTGCTATATTATACATATAGATGCAAATGTGGGCATTATTAGTACAATTTAACAGAAGTACTTGTCATGTCAGTAGGAGGAAGGTGGTGACTAGCTAACCTATGTATCTGCTCAGTATGATGTTCAGCTGCTAGCTGTTGATGGGCAACTTTGAGACTGACCCCTAATCCCCATTCATTCTTATGGTTCTTCATATTTAGACAGTGCCTCTGTAAAGTAGGATGCATGGCCACCTTAAAAGGTTCTCTGATCAATGCAAGCCAACAGTGTACCACAGAACAAGAGTTTGGATTTGATATCCCGCTTTATCACTACCCGAAGGAGTCTCAAAGCGGCTAACATTCTCCTTTTCCTTCCTCCCCCACAACAAACACTCTGTGAGGTGAGTGGGGCTGAGAGACTTCAGAGAAGTGTGACTAGCCCAAGGTCACCCAGCAGCTGCATGTGGAGGAGCAGAGACATGAACCTGGTTCCCCAGAATATGAGTCTATCATTCTTAACCACTACACCACACTGGCTCTCACAGAGAGAGAGAGATGCCATTAAGAGGTGGCCTCTGTTTAAGGAGACACCCGGGTTGTTTCGTGTTGAGCTTGCTCTTATAAAGAAGTTATAGCATATTGCAGAGCAGGAGCAGTTGGCAAAGTGAAGTAGCTTTTTTTTAACAGACAAACCTGGGGTGACTGGTCTAGGACACACACAAGAACCTTTGGCATCACAGTAGTTGACCAATGCAAGAAGTCAGATAATAATAATTTTGTAACAAACTGTGACAAAGTGGAGGGCCTGGGGAAAATTTCTTGGATCATGGCATCTTGGAAGGGACCCATGGGAATGGTCAATAAACTTAAACACACAACACAAACATAGGAAGTTCTTGGGGGGACACCCCAAAATGTTTTGGAAGGTGGGGCCCTGGGCTGTTGGTTAGGAATCATCAGGTATGGGGAAGTGGCACTTGATAGGATCAGATTTTGAGCCGTCTCAGTGATGGATCTAGAATACCCTGCAAGTTGAGATTTAGCTGGCTCAAAATGTACATGGATATTAGAATGTTTTCATTTCAACAGGCTTTAGATCTGAAATGATGCTGCTGTTTTTAAACTAATTCTCATAAAATTGCATTGTTTTTCACTGGCATTGTTTTATCATTTTATAAGTCATTTTACATTTGGTTTTAAACAGATGCAAGGTGCTCTTTGAGCAGAATGGTGAGATATACATCTATTCAATCATCATAATATTTTGCCCAAATATGGTTAAGTATATCTAACAGTGTTCCATGCATGTAAGCTACCTAACCAAAAATACACAGGTCATCATTTTCTCTGCAATTTTCATGGTAGCTTATCTTTACACATTTTATTATTAATTTTATGATGGCCATTAAAGACCTTCCAGCGCTTTCTAGATTGCCTGAGAAACAGTGAATATACTGCATATATGGTTTTTAATCATATAATTAAATGTAGACCCAACAGCTCTTCTGTATTATTACATACATCACTACAATTAATATATTGTACATGCCCCACAGAGGGAGCTATTGAAATCACATATATTGCAGCAGGTGTATTATATTTTAATGCTTTAAAGCATTTTGCATAAGGAAATATACTAGCTGTCTCAAATCACCATTTCTATAAATGATTCTAACCTGAAGCGTGATGGATATTTTGTTATCAGTGTCACTAAAAAAAGAAATCATCACAATAAGCGGATGCTATGTCCTTCCTCCAAGCACTGTGCCATGGGACAGCTACTCCACAAAAGCTAGACCTCAATGTTAGCTACTACCGTTATTATTTTTATTTTTTTGCCCAGGCAAAAAAGTCCCTGGGCAAAAGTCCCTTCTTGGAAAGGAGACACAAACCTGTGTAAGCCAGTAATGCAGGGGTTCAGGAAGTCCTTGCTTCCTAGGAAACCACTGGCCCTCCAAATACTGCTGAACTACAACTCCCATCATTTCTGTATTTGCATTGCTGGCTGTGTGGCTGATGGTTGGTTTGTTTCCTTTATATAACACTTCATGCCAGAATAGGCTTCCAAGTATAAAAAAATGAATTGTGTTACTATTAAAATATATGTAATTAAAACACACAATTTGGAGTCCAACAACCTATGCAGAGGCCATGTCTGAAAAGCCAGATCTGGAATCTGGAGGGAATACTGTATTCTACAGAAGACAAGGGCACCCCTCCTGACAGACAGCTCCTAAGGCCACTATTTCAAGCCCTACAGATTTCTTTGTTACACCCTCCTTCATCACCCCGCCCCACAACTACTGAACTCTCCTTTCTCCCTTCCACTGCTCCCTTCCCATCACTGGGCTGGTGTTTAGTAGACTTACCACACAGCTTGCCAGGTGGTAGGTGAGGTGGCAGGCCATAGTGGGCATTATAATGGGTCAGAGGGGCATGGGGCAGTGAAAAGGCAATAATGGGCCCAGTGAATATTATTACAGTGGTACCTTGGGTTACATACGCTTCAGGTTACAGACGCTTCAGGTTACAGACTCCATTAACCCAGAAATAGTACCTTGGGTTAAGAACTTTGCTTCAGGATGAGAACATAAATTGTGCTCCAGTGGTGCGTTGACAGCGGGAGGCCCCATTAGCTAAAGTGGTGCTTCAGGTTAAGAACAGTTTCAGGTTAAGAACGGACCTCCGGAATGAATTAAGTACTTAACCTGAGGTACCACTGTATTAGGCAGCTGCCACCTAAGTTTCCTCACAACTGGCCCCAACACTCCAGCAGATGGCGCTGCATAAGGGCCAGAGCCAATGACCATTGTGGGGGAATTTAAACAGCAGAATTTGTATTTTGTTTCTTTTAAGGAGCCAACCCAGCCCATTGCTGGAAGATTTACATAGTGATGCATCTGACCAGGGGCTCAGGATTTCCCCAAGCATAACTAGTGCTGATGTTGGGTCTGGACCAGGCTTTACAATTTTGCGCACTTGGGGTTCACAGTGAATCTTCTCGTTCCCCATCTTCCTGACTTAGGTCTGAGTGAGCCCCTCCTTGCTATAGGCAAAAATGAACTGGTGCCTTGGAAGGTGGAACTGTGTGTGTTTTACAATAAACAAAGGCCTGTTTACCAAAAGCAGCAGCTATGTGTCTCATTTCCAACTCCTCAGGGGGATACACTAACCGGCACTTTGCCTGCTTAATTTCAGACTGTACTGCAAGTTGTTGAACTCTGATAGTTAAAAGCAACAGGAGTCTGGCTAGAAATTAGGTGGTTACTCAAGGATTCCAGTCTATTACCACATTTAAAACAAAACAAAACAAAACCTCACCCTTCTTCTGAGGAGCTAAAGGCTGTGTATATAGTTCAACACCCCCCCCAAAAAAAAATATTATGTTCACAACAATCCTGTGAGGTAGGTTAAACTGAAAAATAGCAACCAAAGTTACCCACCGAACATAAGACACTTTATACAGTCATAACATTAGTCCAGATCCTGAAGCTGAGGTTCCAATACTTTGGCCACCTCATGAGAAGAGAAGACTCCCTGGAAAAGGCCCTGATGTTGGGAAAGATGGAGGGCACAAGGAGAAGAGGATGAGATGGTTGGACAGTGTTCTCGAAGCTACCAGCATGAGTCTGACCAAACTGCGGGAGGCAGTGGAAGACAGGAGTGCCTGGCGTGCTCTGGTTCATGGGGTCACGAAGAGTTGGACATGACTAAATGACTAAACAACAACACCATTAGTCCATCTAGCCCATTATGGTCTACACTGACTGGCAGCTGCCCTTGACTTCATGGGGATTTGAGGCTGATTCTCCCTAGTCTTGGTCTGACACTAACTCCTACCAGTCACAGCCAGATGGGAATTGAAATCCAGCAATCTCCAGAGGCCCACAAGTTCTCTGTAGCTGCTCTAACTTTTACCACATCACTTCTCTGCTATGGCTGCCTTCTCTGCCTGTAAAACAAACAACTAAGAAATCCCAAGGTAATTTGTACCGCTTTGTACAAAGTTTTTGTTTCTGTTTTTTAAAAAGGAAAATAAGTACTGATGACTTAGCTCTCGTTATTTCAGAGCTAAGGTGGTGTGCTGTGATTAATGGTTTAATTTAATACGGCACAATGTAGCACTTTCTTCCAAAACACAGTTGAGTTATTGTAGGACTTTACATCAGAGAGCGGAAAAACAAAACTATGACTCAAGCCATGCTCTGAAGTGATTTAATAGTTTGCTGGAGTATTGCTCACATTGCAAAAGAATGGTGAATGAGTTCCTATAATCTATGACTTACTGGCTGTTTCTAAGTGTTTCTGGCTGTGTCAATAAATTGTTCACAGCTCTAATTGTGTTAATGAATTGAACATAATTAAACTTACAGCATGTCATGAGCTTCCTCTGGCAAACACAGTTGGTTTCTTAAGTGAGACTTCCAGTGGGGGTGGGGGTGGGGGAAAGCCCAGCCTTTGCCACCCCTGGTATTTAAAATGCCATAAACTTTCACTGGGAAAACCCATAGAAATTAAAGGGGGCGATACTAAATCTCTTTAGCGATTGCAGCAGGAAATAAAGTGGGGTGCATTCTAACATGCTGCATATGCAGACTGTGTTCTCACAAAAGCAATCAAGACATGGGAAATGTGGGGAAGGGCCATAGCTCAGTGGTAGAGGATCCGCTTTGCAAGCAGAGGGCCGCAGGTTCAATCCCCAACATCTCCAGGTAGGGCAGGGAATGTCCCCAGCCTGAAATCCTGGACAGCTGCTGACCTGACTTTGGTGTGAGGCAGCTTCCTATGTGCTTAACTGGTATCCTAGTTTAGAGACAATCTGAGATGCGAGGAGGAATTTGAAGGGAAAAGCCTAAGAGGCAGCTACAGAAGACAGCCAGTGGGGTATAGAGCAGCCTTTCCCCAACCTGGTGCCCTCCAGGTATTTTGAACCACAACTCCATCAGCTGCAGCCAGCACAGCTGGAACACTTTTCCAGAATCCCTGAATGGCGCCACCACCCTCACTCCCTTCAAATTTCCCTTCAAAAACCTTTGCATCAACCCCTTTACTTCCATGCTCTAAATACAGTGGTACCTCAGGTTAAGAACATAATTTGTTCCGGAGGTCCATACTTAACCTGAAACTGTTCTTAACCTGAAGCACCACTTTAGCTAATGGGGCCTCCTGCTGCCGCTGCACCACTGCTGCACGATTTCTGTTTTCATCCTGAAGCAAAGTTCTTAACCCAAGGTAATATTTCTGGGTTAGCGGAGTCTGTAACCTGAAGCGTAGGTAACCTGAAGCGTATGTAACCCGAGGTACCACTGTAGCAACATTTGGCTTGACACAGCACACTGTACATCCTGTTCCTGTTTTTGCTGCCTTCCCTTGGGAAAGTGAAATTTGTAAATGTCAGGGAACTGCCATCGGAGCCAGAGGCGGAGGGAAGGATCCAGAGAGATGCCGGAGAGGGTCCCAGCAGCGAGAGAGGCAGCCCATCTGCTGGGGAAGGAAATCAGCGTAACACCAGTGGAGAAGGGGGGGCAGATGGGGGAATCGGAGAGGAGGCTTCAGGACTCTTCACCGGAGACCAGTGGGGAGAGCACGGGTACTCCGCTGCCCACACCCTCCCTGCACAGAAGACTTCCGAGCAGGGAGAGTAGGAGGAGACTTGGCGTCAAAGAACTTCTTTGCTGGAAGAAGTTCAAGAAACGCCCACTGACGGATTCTGCCAGCGACTGAGACAGCCACGGGTTAGAGGCTGTCCAGAGAGAAAGGGTTCAACCAGGCAACCTAGCCAGGAGTGGCGGCAACTTACGCACGAGCAACCCCACATAACCATTACAGTAAAAGTTTGGGATTTTAGAAGTCGGGTTCAAATCCTAAAGGCTTGTCAGTGTTTGAAATTTGTGTGAAATTTGTGTTCCTTCCAAATGTACTAAACGTAGCCTAGGAATCACACAGCAGTGAAACTCCAAGAGCACCACAATCTTGAAACTTTGTGAGGCACTTTTGATGTGCTGGCCAGCACCCAAAACTCTGATGCAGACACCCACTCCACATATGTACTGGTGATCTCAGTGTGATAGATTGCAGTGGCCATGTGGCAAATTGCATTTATCATGCAATTTTGGCTGTCTCCTTTGCCCTCTGCCCACTAATTTATCACCACTGGGAGTACTTCTAAGATTCACAACATCTGAGCACCATCAATGAAACACCATTACCTTTAAATCCAACTGCCAGCGTACATAAAGCAGTTTTTGCTAATTGTAGCAAACCCTGGAGACACCACCACCCATTTCTTAATACATTCCATGCGATTTTTAATTGCACATATTGCCATAACATTAAAGCAACATAACGACTTGCTTTTAAAAAACCCCAGAACTGATCTGATTGCACGAGAATGATCAGCTGAGATTTCTCCATTCAGTGTATGCTGACAAATGATAAAAATGTATATTGACAAATATACACTGAGATGTATCAATTCAGACTGTAAGAAAATATGAAGTATTCAAATGGTAATTCAAACAGATGCATGGATTAGCAGTTAAAATAGAGTTATAGCCCAGGCCTATCCTATGTGCGTTTACTCAGAAGAAAGCCTCATATTTATTATTCTGTTGGATTTCCTCCAAAGTTTAAGATTGTAGCCTTTGGACAATAACAAGGCCTAAATGGGGCGTAGTCCAACATTTCCCCATCAAAAAAAATATGTGCATTGTTGTTAGTTAAGATTGCTGGGAATCATAACTTTATGAGGCATGAACCACAATACCTAGAATTATTATTATTTTTTGGGAGGGAGTGTGCTTTTAAAGGTAGTGTGCATGGAACCACATAAACTGAATCAGAGCATTGGTCAACCTGAAAACTTCATACAGTATTGAGATCCTGAAGCAAGCCTTCACAGATTAGCTAACAGAGCTACCCATATACTGAAACAAACCACTTTCCGCTACACTTCCCATTGTGTGATATTGTTGCCACTTAGAGCAATTTGGAAGCATCTGAGATACCTCCACTGTGCCCAGTGGCTCCTCTCCAGAGAAAGACATGTTATGAGTGCACTGTGCATACAGGATATATAGCACATGCCTGATGATCGGGTGTGGTGCACTTGTTTTATTCAACATATCCAAAAATATCTAGCGTCCAGTATAAGCATCGGTTTGAGGGATGCGGGTGGCGCTGTGGGTTAAACCACAGAGCCTAGGACTTGCCGATCGGAAGGTTGGCGGTTCGAATCCCCACGACGGGGTGAGCTCCCATTGCTCGGTCCCTGCTCCTGCCAACCTAGCAGTTCGAAAACAGCGTTTCTGTGCGCTGCTCTGGTTCACCAGAAGCAGATTAGTCATGCTGGCCACATGACCCGGAAGCTGTACGCCGGCTCCCTCGGCCAATAAAACGAGATGAGCGTCGCAACCCCAGAGTCGGTCACGACTGGACCTAATGGTCAGGGGTCCCTTTACCTTTTATAAGCATCAGTTAACAAAAGGTGAGTGTGCTGAACTATGCCTTGATTTCTGGTCATTTGATGATGATGCTATTGATGTGCAAGGCATTTTAGCTAAGCGGGTGAGCCTAGCTTATGCATATACTCCTGTGGTCCCTGTTTAGCTGGAAAACCAGAACTATCCCAGGCAAGGGATGCTAGGATCATAGCTGTGACTCAAGGTGCCAGCGTCCCCATTAACTGAAGTGTCATGTACACCAATGTCCTCATTTGTCCCCATTTTTTCTTCTGGGGAATGTTTTGTTAACATTTTTTGGGTTTCTAGAGTTTTCTTCAGGGTTTATCTCCCCCCCACCCCCAAGCAGTGGAAGCTGGTGTGGAGATTTGCTGGGTTAACACCAGCAAACTGTGTGGCGGGGTGGGGGAGATGGTACATTAAAGCACCAGGGAGCAACAGTAGAGGTAGTGAATGCCACAGCCAGCACTATGAAGCACATGATTGCTGATTATTTCCCTTGCTGATGTCAAAGCAGACTCCATCAGAAGAGGGACTATGCAGTCAGCAACTGTGCTGGCACCCTCAGGGTTCAGCACTACATCCTGGTACTTAAGGGTTTGGATGAGAATTCTCCTCTGCCACCAAATAGCAGCTGCTGGTGGTGTCACCAAATTAAGGTAAAGGTAAAGGGACCCCTGACCATTAGGTCCAGTCATGGCCGACTCTGGGGTTGCAGCGTTCATCTCGCTTTACTGGCCTGGGGAGGCGGCGTACAGCTTCCGGGTCATGTGGCCAGCATGACTAAGCTGCTTCTGGCGAACCAGAGCAGTGCACGGAAATGCCGTTTACCTTCCCACCGGAGTGGTACCTATTTATCTACTTGCACTTTGACGTGCATTCGAACTGCTAGGTTGGCAGGAGCAGGGACCGAGCAACGGGAGCTCACCCCGTCGTGGGGATTTGAACCGCCAACCTTCTGATCAGCAAGTCCTAGGCTCTGTGGTTTAACCCACAGTTAACCCCCAAAATGTCCCATTTCTTGGTCCTCATGCCAGAGCACCAGACCAGAAGGTACTCTGGTGTGACCCAAGCACTGGACCAGAAGGCACGCCTTTCCACCACTGAGATGCTCCACCACTGAGCTGCAGATGGCATCCTAACCCTTTTACACCATTCTTGGAAAGAGAGCTGCGCTCAAGGAAAGGGTTCTTCAGTAAGATGAAGGCAGAACCCCTTCCAAAAGTACAACCACCATGAGCTGGCAAGCTTTCCATTCACTAAACAAAAAGTTACTGTCTTAAGCACAGTCAGTGAATGAGCAGGAACACTAAGGGCCCGTGCAGTTCCCAGCCTACAGTTTCACACACTGCAGTTGCTGAGCTGTATTTTGGATTATCATTAACCGACTACAGGACAACTGTGCTGTCTAGCTTTGTTGTTGTTTAGTCGTTTAGTTGTGTCCGACTCTTCGTGACCCCATGGACCAGAGCACACCAGGCACTTCTGTCTTCCACTGCCTCCTGCAGTTTGGTCAAACTCATGCTGGTAGCTTTGAGAACACTGTCCAACCATCTCGTCCTCTGCGTCCCCTTCTCCTTGTGATCTTTCCCAACATCAGGGTCTTTTCCAGGGAGTCTTCTCTTCTCATGAGGTGGCCAAAGTATTGGAGCCTCAGCTTTCACAATATCTTTAAGCATGCACACACGCACATACCCTCCTGGCTTTTAAATTGGTGGAAGGCAAATAACTGCAGAGTAAATGAATGCAACATTAGAAAGTATTGCAGAGCCCTTAGTGGTGGATCCTAGTGTATGTTGTGAGGGTAGGATTGGGGCAGTGATCTTTGGAATGAGAATCAGAGCGTTCCAAACATGCCCCTGTTTTCAGCTGTGTAATGTTGGAAGGCAAGTACATGGCCCCCAGGGTCCGTGATAAATTTTAATCATCCTTTGGCAAAGGCAGAATAGCGCTGCGCAGCAGGAAATATTGTTTTCTGTTCATTCGGTTGGCAATCCTGTTCCTCCCCACCCCCCATCGTTTTCTTCTTCTTCTCACAGTGCCGACATCTAAAGAAAGTTACAACGCTGTAAACTGGGCCAAAAGACCTCTGAGCATTCAGCGAGGCTGGGAGGATTAGAACACAAATGTCTCACTGAGAGGAGATTGGATAGCAAAACAGTCCGGTTTGTCTGGGAGGCCAAGGGAAATAATACAAATTAGACAAGTAATCAATAGCATTCAGACTTCTAAGTGAATGCCACAGAACAGAAACCTCAAGTTCGTTTAAATTGTGTCTCTGGAAAGTTTCCCTCTGCTGCAAACTATAATAACACTTGTTACAGTTTTGTTAAGTGATATTCCCATTTTGATGGAGATTGTTTATCCAAACAAGGGAGAGAAAGCAGCTGTGTTAATTCTTCTTCCAAGCAGGCTTTTTATGCATGAAGTAGCTTATTATGAAAGAATTGAGAAATTTCAAGATTCAATATTTCATTGTGAGACTGATTAATTACACTTCATTAAACTAAAGATTAAAAGGAGTAAAAGGCATATAGCTGTAGCTAAACAGCAAATGAAGGATGGATAGGATAATCATTAATTGTTTAGTGGAATTGTTTAGGGTCATCTGGCAGAATATAACAAGAGCTAATGTAATGAAAAGCAACAAAGGGGAATTTAGGCCAAATGTGTTAGACAAAATTTCCTAAAGGACAAGGTCTCCTGCTGTTCCAGAGAAGTCTCTGTGGAAGGGTGTCTTTTGAATATTTTTTTTTAATGTTAGATTAGGCCAGGGAAGGGAAATTTGCTCAGCACCAAGGTCCCCCTGATATAATTTCGCAGTCAAGAGCGCCTTGGGTAATGGGTCTTTAGACAAGCCGCATGTATGGAAGAGAACACGACAACACATATTGAAACACTCTCAGCACTACCTTGAAAGTTAAAGTAAAATAATTCAAATTTTTAAAAGGACTAAGTAATGAATTTGAATTCCTACAGCCAAACTAGCCATTAGAAACCATGCTTATGTTTGGTTCTTTAAAAATGCATAGCAGGCAAGGTTGAGTGGTCCAACCATAGTGTGTGGAGGAGGGAAGTTTAAACCTTTCCCCCCTAGCATGTTCCAAATTAAAATTGTCTCCTTTTAGCCCAAGAAGCGAACCCTCCAATGGGAGCTTCCCTTCCTGGGTGACCCCTGCTTTTTTATATTTGGTTTGGCCATTTTGGGATCTAACATGTTTGCTGGAGACTCAGGTGACCTCCATGGCTAAGCATGCCTAATTTGGGTAATGGCTGCTTCGCCAGTTACTGCTCCTTTTGGACAGAGATGACTGCTTCCATATTGAATTATTGCATATCTGAAGCCAGGGTTTCCATCTCTTGAAATAAGAAATTATGTATGCAGGCAAGGCTTGGGGATGAAGCCAGAGAACAGACTCCAGCAGTGTGTGTTGGAGGTAAGCAGCCTAGCAATTCTGGGAGCTTCTAGGGCAGGTGCAGCCAATGCAATACCATCTACATGTTGTTGGACTACAACTCCCATCATCCCTTTCCATTGTTCACACTGGCTGGGACTGATGGGACTTGTAATTCAGCAAGTATCCGGTGGGCAACCATGTCGGCTACTCTTTGTTTTAGGGTATAACCCAGTGGATTTGGGGTGATGGTGGAGTCCAGTTTAAAAGCTGCCTGTTCAGTTGCTTTCAGAACTGCTATTCTAGATGCTTTCACCAGTACTTGCTGGGGACTGAACAAGGAAATTTCTGCATGCATGTAATCTTACGAGGAACATAGGAAGCTGCCTTATAGGCATAGCCAAACTTGGCCCTCCAGCTGTTTTGGGACTACAACTCCCATCATCCCTAGCTAACAGGGCCAGTGGTCAGGGATGGTGGGAATTGTAGTCCCAAAACAGCTGGAGGGCCAGGTTTGGCCATGCCTGACATTGGTCCAACTAGCTCAGTGTTACCTTGTACTGATTGACAGCAACACTCCAGGGTTTCAGACAGGACTTTCCCAGCACTATTTGGGGATTGAACCTGCAAATTAGATACTTAGCTATAGTCTAAGGTTACCAGACGTCCCCGTTTCCCGGGGACAGTCCCCGGATTTACAAATCAGTCCCCTGACAAAATCCTATCATTCCTACTGAAGTTGAAAAGTGTCCCAGTGTTCATTGAAAAAAATCTGGTAACCTTACTCTAGTCCTTCCATTGAGCTGTTGTTCCCCCACCCCATATCTCTGCACATGTACAGTATTTGCAACCATGAGATCTGAAGGTTTATCAGCTGCAAGGAATTTCAGGATTTTAACAATATCATTTTCTTTTAGTACGATGTTTTTTGACCCCTGCTTTAAAGGAATGCAGCATGTATTAGAAATGAAACTTGTTAACCTACTCTGATCAGCCATGCTCTTACTATGGCATGGAGGAATAAAGCCTACAACTAGAAATTATAATAATAAATTGATAGGATCTTGCCCCTCCAATGTTTACTTTGATTCCTGTGCAAATTTGCCGGTATGAAAAAATTAGATCTTTATGGGGGTTTTTTAAAAAAAAACACACAAAAAAAAAACAGGGGGGAAATCACATTGAGACTTTTTTTTTGGAATTAAAATATTTCTTCTGATGAAAGGGATTAGTTGAAGTTTGCTCACTTGGTGTAATTAGTGCATATGGTCCAGCTGTGAAGAAGTAGCTGAGGACTTCTAACTTATTATTAATTAGGCTCATTAAAATGCAAGTAAGAGAACGATGCCTAGGTAAACAATACCTTATGTCATAAAGTCATTACTTGACAAAAGCTAGTCTTGCTAACAGAAGCTATTCCTGATATTTTGTGGGATTTTTTGTTAATTATTTTTTTAAAAAAAATAATAATAATGGAAAAGGCTCTGTGGGTGCTAGTTAGCTACTCCTGACTGACATCAAGGACAGACAGCACAAAGCTTGAAAGAGCCAGCACTATGGTGCTGATATTTCTTTTCAAATCATTTCATAATATGTCTGGGTGAGGTCAGAGGTTGACAGGCAAATGACAGGCCTTCTTCAATTGCTGTGGTGTCACAGCGGGTGTGTGTCAAGGAAATTTTTCCTGGGCCCCTCTGTGACTTTTTTTTTTTAATGTTCACATTTCTTTCCCTTGTCTTGTGTAAAATGGACCAGGATTGGCAGATTTGTAATTAAAACCTCAACAGGGGAAGTTTAGAGACCAAACCTAGGTTAGGAAATAGCAGGAAGCGCTGTTCATAATTATAAGGGCCTTACATACTGAACAGATAATGGAACGCTTTATGAATAGGCGCTGATTTCAGAAGAGGACTCTGCGATAACAAGGACTTTTCATTGTTAATGAGTGATGCCAAGTTTCCTATAAGTCGAACAGATCCTAAATTACAACATCACAAATGAAGCGTTCTAATCAAGTCCTAAAATCCCAACAAATAAGACAGCCCACTGTAGGATCCCTCTCCCCCCGTATTTTTTTTATAAGTGTTGTCCTTTCTTTAAAGTCTATGCACGCTCACTTATAAATCACTCTAGTGATGCAGCCTCCAGTATAAATGGATCAAAAGATGCTATTGACAGATGCTGAAATGAGTGTCTACCTTTAACACAGGGTCAATTGATAAGTGTCTGACCTAGACTTTTGACTGACACGAAGTGCTGCCAAGCAGGTCTCTTTGTTGCGAATGATAGTTAAACAGAGATGCCATTGCTTTTTTAAAAAAAAAAACCAAAAACAAAAAAACCTACTCGGTTGTATGTTTTGAAACAATAATTTGAGGTGGAAGAGGGGGGCAAAAAGGCAACGTAAGAACTGTTGAGCTAAGAAATAGTACGGTTTGGGGATTTGCAAAATGAGCGTTGGATTCAATAAAGCTTTCCCAGTGTCAGTTTATCTCTATCATTCCTTTTAATCATCCATCTGAAAGTGGATATAGGAAATTCTTTATCATTGATGTTTAAAACTCCTATGGGAAATGAGCAATGGACTGAAGAGCTACTACCAGAGCCACAAACAGCTACACTGTTGAAAAAGGCAATTTCATTGGAAGTATCTAGGGCCCAGAACTGGGTTTTAACCAACATGCAGAGGTGGCACCCATGGGCATCTGTGAGGGGCGGGGGGAGGGTAGTGTTCCAGATGCTCTGCAAACACTATCTTGGTGGTCAAGAAAATCCCACAAATTATTATTATAATTGTCTTAGCAATGAGCTCATAGATGTCTATATTCACATGCTTTCATATAAGCTAATTGGCTTGCTTTGTTGTTATCCTTATTATGTGTTCTTGCGGTGCTGGGCTCTGAGCCCAGAGAAAAGAAACTATCTGTAAGATTTGGGTGTTTGCCACCTATGCCTTCATCTGGTCATGTGAATTGGCGTACACTGCTTTGTGTATAAAGAATGTATAAATATTTTCTTGGAGGCAGACAAGCCAGCTCCCTGCTGCTGTGTCCGTTCCACGTCTGTAAAGCCTGGGATTCGGGGCAGGCTGCTTTGCTGTAAGTCTACACCTTCTTTGGGAAAGCACTGATGTTTTTGACATGTTTCTTTGGTATCCCTGCATCCAACCACTCCCATAAGCCCTTCTTTGGGTCTGCAGTTCAGAACAGGGGGGCAGTTGTCCCTCCTGGGTGAACCATAATCCCAACTTTTTATTTGTTTCTAAGAGTACGTTTCTAGCATTTGTAGAACCCAATATATGAGGTAAAATGTACAGGTACTATTTTTCTGATTTGTTCTGTGAGGAAATTAGCCTGCTTCCGTCTTTCTGTGGTTTTGGCCAATGAATGAAATCATAGCAATGACTGACATTCAGGAAAGCCAATTAGACAATGTTAAGGCTAGAGTGAAACACATATTATCCCTACTTTTTTTTTTTTTTAAAGAGAAAAGCCTTTTCTGCTGGTCTTCCCTGGTGGAAAAGTGACTGCTGTCCCACAGAAAACAATTTAGGTATCCAGGAGGATAATGTGCTCCAGAACTTAGGAAGATTAAGGTTCCACTGGTACAGGAAGCACTTTTATACTCTTCCCTCCCTGGAAGAAGTTAATGGCCAGACCGTGTTGGCAGAGTCAGCCTATCATTGAGAAGCCGGCTCCGGCAGTTTGGTGGTTCACCCTTCCGGGGGAGCAACACATGGATCCAGCAGCTCCTGATGGATCTCTCACACTGTAGGGAGAGGTTCAAGCAGACATCATAAACTTCCACATTCCTGCTTCTTGCATATGCTGACAGTGGAAGCATCCATGAACTTTGCGGCACCCGCATGTCAAGTTATGACATACATTATACCTGTGGTGCTGAGGAGATCTTGTTGGCAGCCTGACTCAACAGTCTCGGACATTTTATATGGACAAAGTCCCTATTTTCAAGCTCTAGGGTCCTCAACGAAGCACAATTTTTTTTTGTATTTATAACACAGCTATTATGATCACTGATAATGAAAACCCGCCAAGGCAACCACAAAAGATGAATAAAATAAAAAAGACAGCTGCAGAAAAATAAAACAAAATTAATAAATAGAAATAAGTAAAACAGCTACAGAAAAATAATACAAAAGTCATCTAGCCATCCCAAAAGCTTCATCAGGCAAACTGTAGACAGGGCTATAGTCTTGGCTTGATAGATACAGTTCAGTCTGAATCCAATGGAAAACCCCACTAGCAAGTTTTGCTGCTCAAGGCCAGCTGTTCATTAACAACAACAACAACAACAACTAGTTGCTTGTTACCAAGGTCTCCAAGCGAGGAACATTTTAAAACATAAATACTGTACCATTACAATTCATCTACAACATTAATGAATGAATTAACATTAATTCATCTACAACATTAACTTCCTCACACAAACACCAGCAATTCATACACACACATGGGGAGGAGGGAGTTAAGACAGAAGCCCAAATACCATAAAAGCCAGAGGAAACTTTGGCAGCACAGCGATGGCAGAACATAATCAGCTCTGTCCATCAAAAGCCCTGGGGAAATGGCAAGGTAAGTCTACCTGGAGCTGAAAAGACATCAGTGAAAGTGTGAAGCAGGCCTCACTTGGGACGGCATTGCACAGATGGAGGGATACAACTGAAAATGCCCTTTCCATATGTAGGAAAGGAGTAACGGCTCCTGTGCATTAATTGTACAGTGGTACCTCGGGTTACATACGCTTCAGGTTACATACGCTTCAGGTTACAGACTCCGCTAACCCAGAAATAGTACCTTGGGTTAAGAACTGTGCTCCAGGATGGAACAGAAATCGTGCTCCGGCGGTGCAGCAGCAGCAGGAGTCCCCATTAGCTAAAGTGGTGCTTCAGGTTAAGAACAGTTTCAGGTTAAGAACGGACCTCCGGAACGAATTAAGTACTTAACCCAAGATACCACTGTACTCCTGTAAAGCTCCCATTTCTTTCAGTGGTCCTTGCGTAGAACATCTCCAGTTGGATGCTTTCCCAAGTCTCTTAGCTGAAGCGGTTTGCAGAGTGCCACCACAAAAGCAAAGGGAGGAAAACCCCCCAGCTGTTATTTCAGGTTAAAATAGTTTGCGGTGGAAAATTTGGATTTATGAGACATAAACCGTACGAATTTATCAGCAGAAAGAGAAAGCGAAGCATGTGTTTATCCCTCCACACCGAGGAAATAAAATATACAGCACAGCAATCAGAGATCTGTGTTGCTGCATAACAAATTCGTTAATGTCTTCTCCCTTGACTAGGAGTAAAAATGGTGAACATTATGTACCACAGGAGGGAGATACTGGAATCTGGCTAGGAAACCTCATTAGAGACTAATGTAGCAGTTGGTCACCTACAAATTATGGTAAATTGCTGTGTAGAATTATGAGACTGGGGTTATCAGCTGGTGCTTGAGTATTACCTACTGGTAGTCAAAGGGCTCATGCATTCTGTCTTTTCGATTGCCATGGGCTTCGGGTTTCAAAAAACAACCACCCAAACCTGACTTCCAATAGCATTGTCTTTGTGCGGACCTGTAAAAGTTCCTTGTTTTTCCACTAGCGTGTGTTTACACTGCTGTTAAACTTCTCGGCAGTTAAAAGGTTCTTGCATCTCACTCCTGACAGTACAGAAATCCTATGTATGCTACCTTAGATGCTTAATACCACGGGCAGCTTCCAAACGCCTCAGTGACCTTCCCCTTCCCCTCCCTTCCCATCACATGCTGACACATCCAGCCTAAATTTGCGTCTTGCATCACCTCAGGATACTCATGGCTAATTTCATTATTTTGGAGAGAAAATGCAAATGAGGCCAGACAGCTGGTGCTTTCCTTGTGGCTAGGAGTGATGGAGAGGCCTGAGGCCTACCTCATCAGAGGCTCTAATACCCTTTTGCTTAGACAGGCCCTGGTGAGAAGAGAGGAGGGAGGCTGCTTGAGCAGCAGGAACAGATGGCAAGGCAAGGAAGGGGAGAAGATGGGGGAAGGAAGGCGAGCGGTAGCTGTTCGGAGGAAGTTGTAGTGTCAGTTATCTGGGCAGACTGATACGGCATATTGCAAGAAGGGGGGAAAGAACGGCGTCTTTCGGATTCCTGGGCTTTTCAGGTTCATAACCTGACGAAGAATTTATAGTCAGGAACTTGTTTAAAAATGCAGGAACTTGTTTAAAGATGCTTTTTTAAAGGTTACCTTTGCTAATTTTATATATATATATATATAGAGAGAGAGAGAGAGAGAGAGAGATCTCTCTCTCTCTCACACACACACACACAGCTTTTTTCTGTGGTTTGCAGAGGCAAAGCTCAGCTACAGATCTCCATATACCCAGAGAAAACTAACATGTGAAGGGATAAACGTCTCGCCATCACCAGTCAGAACCAGCCATGCTGCAATTCATTTTAGTACATGGATCTAATTACAGGTGTGACCTGTGTGCTATTTCTTTGTATGTCAGGTATCATCTGGAAGGCATACCATGAACTTCCATAGCTGCAAAGCTTGAAAAGAGGATTGTGCATCGCATCAGCCTTGTGAAGCTTCCTGTCAAGGAAACTATAAAAGAGGTTTTACAAGGAATGAAGTCTGAGGATATATTCTGCTGCAGCTATCTAAAAGTGCAGCTCAAGTCCGTTTCAACATAACAAGGGCAGCACTTAGGCCCACACTAAAGTGACCAGGTCTCCTTACTTTACAGATGTTCAACGACCTGATAGAGAAGACTTCTCATACCCTACTTAACAGAGGATATTGATGGACCCCGGTTTCCATCATCTCTGACTGTTGGCCTGTGGCTGAAGGGAGTTGGGGCCCAAGAATATCTGACTCCTCCCTCAGCAGCCATCTAGCACAGGCTATTCCAGAGAGGGAGACCGCACTGCATGGCTTCTCCATTGACTCTGCTGAAAGGCTGAAATTATTATTATTATTATAAGGCAGTATCTTTTGACTCCTCTCCAAATCATTCTAATCCAGCCGATCATTACAATAATTTTGCAACTAAAATCTAGTGCCTGAGCTTCCTCCCCCCCCCCATTTTCCTTTTGTTTTAAGTCTTCTAGGACTCAGCTAGATTGGTAAGAAAAAGTTTTATATGCGTTGTATATGCGATATAACGCTGTGCCACCATATGGCGCTGTGGAGTCTTGTCTTTCCCAACAGGATTTCCCTGTATGAGTTTACAACACGTTTAACTGAAACGCTTCTTTGATGTGTCTAGATCCAGCCCTAGACTGTAAGTCTGAGGGCAGGGGCTGTTTTATCAGTACTATTTTTAAGCCACATTTTTTTTTTTGGTGAATAGTGGGGTACAAAAGTGTTGAATGAATGAACATTTGGAGGGCTGCAGGTTCCATACCCCTGCTATAAATACTTGCATCCAAACCACTTGCCCAAAGAACAGAGGTCTATTCGTGCAGTAAGACTTTCCTCCTCCACCACCACCATGCTTTATCTCCTGGTTGCCTTGAAAGCGTCTCCTGAGAATTAGAGGACCCTCATGAAAGGCTTGGGATGTGCCATGGGGAGCTACAGTGGGAGGAAGGAGTTGCCTAAAATTGGGTGGCGCCATCTTGGGCAAGTGGGGAGTTGAACCATCTGACTGCAAGTCATTTGTAAGCCATTTTTAGGGGTGCAGGGGAGCAATGAGCTCCTCAGATTTTGGAGAGCCCTGGAAGTAAGAGTAAACAGTACTGGTCTTGTTAGACAAAATGAATATGAGACAGTTTCTTGCATTCTTGCATTTACACAGTAGGGACCTGCTTTTGTATATATGTGTGTCCAATAGCCAATGAACACTTGGCTTTATATCAACAGGCAACCAAAGATAGCTGGGCAAAGTTCTGTCGTATTCCTTTGAGGTGCCTTATGCCGTAGTGCCACAGAGTTAAGGTCATAGATGCCACGCACTTGATCTAACTGGGCTCTGAGGCCCATCTATTTTCTAAAATATGAATAGCAAATGTCTGCCAAACTAGAGAACACAACATGCTCTCAGTGATTGCCCTTTGAACAGAGGCATTTGCTACATATTTAGAAGTGGAGAGGAGCTGACAGTGGCTCCTGGGGAGGTCATTAGTTTACCAAGCCTGACCTTTGCTCTCCACAGCATTTGCTACAGGCCTGATCCTGACCCCAATGAAAGCAGAAAGATCACACACACACCCTACTTATTTAACCAAACGAGACATTCTGTGTGAAAACTGCAATGCAAAGAACAAGGAGAGGATGAGGCCTGAACGAGGAGAGGCAAGAGATGGGGAATCAACATGAAGCACAAGGCACTCTGTGAGCATTTGAAAGTCAGAATTACGTAAGAAGGTTGCCAATAAAGATACAGGAGACTTATTTTGGTCTGAACTTGTATGTAGCCTTCCACTTTTTAACCCGATTCTACAAATAGTTTTCTGAGCTAGGGGCTGAGCGTTATTTATTTAATTAAAATGTTTTAGAACTTACATTTCCATTTCCCAAGAGGGCACCCTGTGTATTTACCATTACAATTCCCTTAAATAAAATATTTAAGTTGATGTGTTTTCAGTGCATATGTTGCTCCTAAAGCAAAAACTACATGTGGTACATGACACCCGTGATCAAGGATCTCATGGAATTAAAAATAAAACCAATAGCAGCCATAGGGCTGTGTGGGCCACATGAATCCAACAGGGTGATCATTGATGCATCTCCCCAAAAGAGGAAATGTGCCATCCTAAAGAAGCCCAAAGAGGACACAGGTGTGCATAAATTTTGAAGCCGCTAATTTACATAATTATTTAGAAATAATTGCCACAATTAACATGTAGTCCACCTCACCATAGTGGTGGAGACTGTGATCAGGTGACTATTGTGCCTGCTCAGTTTGCTGTCCAGGTGATAAGTACTGATGGGCAAATTCATGTCTGCTGCTTGATCTTCTTCTTTAAGTGGGACTTGGACCCAACAACCCTTCAGACTAGAGGGCTGCTCCAAATAAAGGACCATTCTCAGATGCTTCAAATAAAGTACATCGGAACACAGGAAGCCAAGCCATCGGTCCATCAAGGTCAGTACTGCCTACCCTGACTGGCAGTGGCTTTCCGTGATTTCAGGCAGGGTACTCTACCAGCTCTACCTACAGATGCCACGGATTGAACCTGAGACCTTCTGTATGCAAAGCAGAGGCTGCACCCTGGTGCTGAAGCTCTCCCCCATAGCCACTATAGAAACTGCTCAAGACTGCATTTGCTGAAGGAAGACCTAATGCAGCCACTTGTTTCTCTGCTATGTTTTTCTGTTTTAAAAGACCTGGAAGTTGAAAGGACTATCCACACATTAGTACTCCTAACGCCCTTCACATTTCTCTTTGCTCCAAACCTTGCCCCAGTTCCTAAATCGTAAGGAAGGGTAAACAACGCTTTGCTATTTGCTGTTTCCCCCTTCTTTGTTCTTTGCTCTTCAGCAAGTGTGACCTTGCCCCGCTCCCTGTTATACACTAATCTGTTGATACAAGAATACCTGAGGATGCCAGGATAGAAAGGCACAGTGCAGGTAAACAATATATTAAAGCAAAATGTCAACCAGACGCCTCCTGCTCTGTAAGGAAGATTTCTCTCTTCCTTACAGAGGAAGATGGTAGTTGGAGACAAGAGTGTGGTCCTTCTAGAATCTGCCGCTTCAAACAAGTTCATGGTGAGAACTAAGGTAATTGATCTACCAAACCTAATCTTTGAGTTATATTGAACTAATGTTTCCTCCCAGTTAACCTATTGAAATTTATGGCCATGACTAACTTAGGTTCATTAATTTCAGTGGGTCTACTCCGAATAAGAGTTAATAGAGTACAGCCCTTTGCTTTCTGCAGCATCTGCTACAGCAGCCTTCCTCAACCTGGTGCCCTCCAGGTGTTTTGGACTGCTACAGCCATCAGTCCAGACTGGCATGTCCAATGGCCAGGAATGATGTAGTTTTAGGGTACCAGGTTGGCAAATGCTGTGCTACAGAACCAATCCTAATCCAAATATACTTTATCAGGTAAGGCATGCTCTTGGCCTGAAGAGTTTGTTGCCTAATGTTGGCAATAGAATTAAACAAAAAAGTTCATCTAAGAGAGCCCCATTGATCTAGCCAAGACGGTCAAGATATATAGATGCAGTACAGCTCTCATGATAAGGGCTGCTAGTAACCTCACTTCTCCGAGTGCCAGTCCTGACATAACCACAATTGGACATTTACAGACCAGAAAGAGGTATCAGTAGGCTTGGGGAAACCCCTAGGTTTGCAGAGTAAACAAGAAAGAAAGAAAGAAAGAAAGAAAGAAAGAAAGAAAGAAAGAAAGAAAGAAAGAAAGAAAGAAATCCTAAGGGAGGACACCTCCCCCTGCAATGAAAACTAAGCCAGGCTTTGCCAGCTATGTTGCTGCGTTAATCAACAGTTTTGTGATTTTTTTATATCTTCCTATGCAGAGGAACACCTAGACGTTGGATCCAGGTTTTCTCAAGCTAAGTGGTTTCCTTATATAATCACGCAAAATGATCTTGAACATATGGGGGCATTTAAAGGACAATATAAAGTACCCTCAAGAAAAGCAGTTTGTGTAGAGGGGAGGGAGAATGCCAATCTTAGATTTTGCAGAAATGTAATTTATTTGGAAATTCAACATTTATGAAGAAAAGCAATCTTTCTTTCTTTTCTTTTCTTTCTTTCTTTCTTTCTTTCTTTCTTTCTTTCTTTCTTTCTTTCTTTCTTTCTTTCTTTCTTTCTTTCTTTCTTTCTTCACAAGAATTACAAATGATAGAGTGAGCACAAGGGGAGATGTCTTATTAAGCAGGTGTTCTGGCTGCAGACATGTGATAAATTGCACTGTTACAGTTTAGGTGGTACGTTTATTTATCATGTAGCTCGCAAACTATCATGTGGGTATTCCTTTCACATATCTGCTGTACAAATGTAGTGTTAATGTATCTACACTGTAAACAAAGAAGGATCTTTTCTGTGTGTGGGCTCAGAAAGGCAGTGCAAGGCCTTTCCGAAGAATCATAATTTTGGAAAGGCACAGTCCACGGAAAAGTACTCTACTGTGCATTCCAACAGGGTGTGTGGAGGAAAACCTTCCAGACAGCTGAATTTTAAAGGGCCTTGCATTCAAATTCAATGTGGAACGCAGGACTACTCAGACACCCAACCTCAGAGTTTAATCTAGGGATGATAGCCAATGTTTAGTCAAGCTTGGAGTAGACCCACAGAAATTAATGGACAATTAGCCCAAAGTCCATTGATTTTACTTGGTCTACTTGGATATCACACTATGTATTTAAATAAGGCCAACTTACTAGTACTCCTATGAAGTTCTGCCCTCAGACATCAGACTACAAATTCATCTACATTTTTCTGACATGTCTGTAGAATACGTGGGTGTGATCCAACACCATGGCTGGACTTTTTGCTTTGTTTTGTTCCATTTCCATAAAAATAATCACAGCTCTTCTATAGGGCTTCAGAGAGTGTTCTTTTACAGCTGCCTTTGAGAGCGGATTTCCAAAGGAGATCGTTTCCATTGTACAGGGAGGGGGCTTTTCATAATCCTTATGTCATTGATACAATTGACTGTGTGTCACACATTCTCATCGTTTCTACGTTACAGCTAAGAAACTTCAGCTCAGAAATAGCAATCTGTCCATGTTAACACAGTTGCCCCAGCTGAGCTGTGGCTTAATTAATAATATGACAATATTTATTAAGCATTAAGCTCCTGTAATATATGGCCCAGCCCCAAAACATGCAAACTAATCCATGTGCAAATGTGAACGCCTGGACTTTGGTGAACATTGGGGATCCCAGATCTATTTTGACAATGTCCAAAAGAAATCAAGCAGTCCTCTGTTGGCTGCTGACCCTTATCTTAATGTCAGCATATGATATTGTACCTAACATACTTAGAACATTGCTTATGGACAGGCACAAATATTTTTACTTGATTGAAAAGCCCATTGGAATGCAACATTTGAAGCCAAACCATTTCTTTTATGGATAAAGCTTGGCAAATTATAACATTTCTTAATACATATTTTCAGGCGTAGCATATCTGGGCAGTATAACCTGATAAAATTGTCTTGGCGATTAAATTCCAGTGCTGCTTCCCACTAAATTGGAGGCTGCATATATTCTTCATTATTTTTACCCTCTTTGGTGACCACTGCTACACCAAAGCTTTGCTTGATATCTCATTCAGCTCGCACAAGCAGACGGGTCCTGTTTAGCACACAGCTTTTTTGCTCTCTCTCTTTTTCTTTTTTCTTTTTTGCTTTTAAAGAGGCCTCTCATTTGACCATGAACTTTAGACAGTCTAGTTAGCGTTACTGTCAAGCATCCCGCGGTCTTTTTGAAAAGCAGGACTTGTCCGTGCTGCCCTCTGGCCAACTTCAGTGGGACTAAAGCACTGTCGAGAGCCATCAAACTGCCTGACAGCTTGTCACCAGTGTGGCTCCATTAATTTACACACATTTTCCACTGTTTGGCATTTACTATGATAACTCTTTTCTTTCCAACCGGCTCCCCGTTTGCATTTAACACTTGGGTTAATTTTCATCAGAGTTTAAATTTAGCCATCAGTTATTTCAGGGGAGCTGTCAGCTAACATATGGAGGAAGGGGGGAAAAATCCTTCTGAATTCATAATAAAGTTGAATCTGTTGAATGTGAAACAAAACAAAACAAAACAAAAAGCCACTGCAATATACCGCAAGGCCCCGTTGGGGCAACCAGGGTCAAGAAAGAATAGCAGAGTGGATTAGTTGTTCTATTCGCCAGAGTGGCATCTGAGCACCTCAGGAGCGTCTTGATATATCAAAAAATGATGGAAAGACACAGTTCAATTTGTCCCCCTTTTATAAAGGATAATTAACCTGTCAGTCTTGCTACTTTAACAACTTCATTAAATTGGAGCTGATATGGGTGCGGGGGAACCCATGCTGGTTTTTTGAAGAGAACGCAGAGCGCTTGAAATAATTCAGAAGGGTGTCCGGGTGGCAAATCCAAGATCAGGATTATTTGGGGCTTGCTAAAAATAAAATGTATTTTTTTAAAAGCAATTGGAACATGCTCTTTTAAATTATGTAACCCAGCTGACTTTTATATGACCCTTGAGCGGTAATTTACTTAACTATGAAAAGTGTGCAGGGGGGGTGAGGGGGGTGGAGAGCAGCAGACCATCGAGGAAATAAAGCAGCATAGTTGAAAGATTGAGGTGATAAGGTTGCAAATGCTGTTGAACTGTTAAACAAGCAGCATGATGCCTTCTAGAGGTGAACTACCTTTTCCAAGGAGCATGCCGTGAAAGGGGGGGGGGGGACTAATCAGAACCGAATGCAACATTAAGATTTATGCACTGCCCTGTCCGCACAATGATGCAGATACTCAAGCAGCAGGTTTTGGCCGGATGGAGATGTTAGGAAAAGAAGCACAAATACTTTCTGCTTCCTATTCTATGGAAAGGACCGTCGTTTAGGGATAGGGGACATGCTTTGTGGGTCCCATGTTCAGTCCATGGCATCTCCTTTAAAAAAGCACCAGGCAGTAGGTGATGCGAAAGGCCTCTGCCACAGACCCTGGAGTCTTGCTGCTGGTCAATGCTGGGCTGGGTCGGCAAATAGCTTGACTTTCTGTAAGGCTGCTTTTAGGCCCGTATTGAAAAGTTCAAGTGATTCTGTGCTCAGATGTGCAGTCTGCATTCCCACCTTATTGCATATGACAAGGGGGTCTGGAGATGTGGAGGTTTCACTTCAGCAACTACAAAGAACTGTGCAAAATCTACCCTGGATAGCTCAGTTGGGTTAGCTTGTGGTGCTGATAACATCAAGGTTACAGGTTCGGTCCCCCTATGGGGCAGCGGCATTGCAAGAAGTTGGGCCAGTCCATTCCAACTCTACAATTTGATGATTCTATGAAATGGGAAGTAGGAGACAATGTGCTTCCTGCTCCCCCATAATGCCCAAAGTTCTTCTGTAAAAGCAAAAAACAAAAGCTACCCAAATTCCCGGGACTTGGGGTGTCCCACACCTAGCCTTCTGTTCTTCTCAGTTCACTACATAATAGTTGTGATGTCTCCCAGGCTCAGCACCCAGTGTGGCAGAAGTGGTCGCGCTGTCCTAAAATCCGCCTCTGAGTTCCCAATCAGTGTTAAAAACAGTACAGCATTACATATTAAAAACTTCCCTGAACAGGGCTGCCTTAAGATGTCTTCTGAATGTCAGGTAATTATTTATCTCTTTGACATCTGATGGGAGGGCGTTCCACAGGGCGGGCGCCACTACCGAGAAGGCCCTCTGTCTGGTTCCCTGTAGCCTCACTTCTCGCAATGAGGGAACTGCCAGAAGGCCCTCGGCGCTGGATCTCAGTGTCCGGACTGAATGATGGGGGTGGAGACGCTCCTTCAGGTATACAGGACCGAGGCCATTTAGGGCTTTAAAGGTCAGCACCAACACATTGAATCGTGCTCGGAAACGTACTGGGATCTCTCTATGACAACACAGACAAGAAGATGGGTAGGCAAACTAAGGCCCGGGGGCTGGATCCGGCCCAATCGCCTTCTAAATCGGGCCCACGGACGGTCCAGTATTCAGCATGTTTTTACATGAGTAGAATGTGTCCTTTTATTTAAAATGCACCTCTGGGTTATTTGTGGGGTCTGCCTGATATTTTTACATGTGTAGAATGTGTGCTTTTATTTAAAATGCATCTCTGGGCTATTTGTGGGGCATAGGAATTCATTCATTCTCCCCTCCCCAAAATATAGTCCGGCCCCCCACAAGGTCTGAGGGACAGTGGACCGGCCCCCTGCTGAAAAAGTTAGCTGACCCCTGGACAAGAACACCTACAAAGGATCTCCCAGTACACAAGAGAAAAGAGGCAAATCTTGAGATCTGCCTTAAGCATGCCAAGACTGGCACAGATCTCCCTGTTTGTATTGAATCCAACCAACAAGCTGAGACGCACTCAAGATCCATTGGGTTAAACTTTCTTTCTAGGAGCTAGGGGCACTGTACATAGAGTTTTCCTCTTTTATCCTCACAGCAGCCCTGTGAGGTAGGTCAGGCAGACACATTATGAATGATTTGTGACTTTGCAGTTGGCTTTGTTTATTTATTACAATAATTACATGCTGCTTTCATTCAGTGAAAACCAAAGTGGTTAAGAGCGATCGAGACAGCAACAATGTAATAATAACATCTTCCAGGAAAATTTTCAATAAATATTAGCAGACACCACCAACTGAAGGTACTGAAGAACTAGTTAAAGGCTGGGGAACGCCTGAGCAAAGATTTACAGCTGACCAAAGATTTATACTTGTCTCCCCAATTGCTAATCTACATTTGTGTTCTAAATGCAGAAAAAGAGCAAACTTCTGTACCTTAATTTTTTTAATTAAAAAGAAGTCCACATGGGGCAGCTTCATTTATCAGACAAGAATTCATTTACCAGGTGATGCAATAAACAATATGACAGAGTTTGCCTGATTCCCATTTTTGAGATCTGTCTGCTTGCATTTGTAAACACAGATTAAAATCTTGATTATCTTTCATGCAGGGCTATTGTGTGAGAAGAAATACAATTCAAAATGGCAACTGCTCTTGCCAGTGGTGGTTTCCCAGCTTGAGCACTGCCTCAAAAATTTGGGCAGTAGATGTGGAATGTCAGTGTTTCACCATCTCACTGATGTCTAACTTCTTTATAGAATTTGTCATGCTTGTTAGCTGTTTTCTTCTTCTTTTCAGGCTCGGGGGCCATTGCCAGTTGTGGATTTGTGCTTTGCATTAAACTCTCAAGCAAGCCAAACCACAGTTTGAAGCATGATGAGCATAAACAGAAATGACTTCTGAGCAACTTGGGTAAAAGGTTTGATTGTTATAATGGCTCCCGCCACTATCATATGCATATCTGCTTAGACGGAAGTCCTATTCAGTTCAAGAGGCTTACTCCCAGGTAAGTTGGTTCAGGAGTGCAGCCTCAATAAAGTAAGGGTCTTCAACTGGCAGCCCCTGGGCCAAATTCAGCACATTAAGGGGGCACCAACCGGCCCTGGCTCTAGAAGCAAAGAATGGGGGGAGGATGTAAAGGAACAACAATAGGAAGCTGCATTGTATCGAGTCAGACCGTTGGTCCATCTATCTCAGTATTGTCTTCACTGACTGACAGCAGCTCTCTGGCATTTCAGGCTGGGGCTGTTCCAAGTTTCCAGCATCTTCAAGTAATGGGAAATCCCAAGCAATATGTCAGTCGGTAGTTTAGTCAGTAGAGCACGATACTTTTAATCTCAGGGTCATATGTTCAAGCCCTAGGTTGGGCAAAAAAATGCTTACATTGCAAGGAAGTGACTAGATGGCCCTAGCGGTCCTTTCCAACTCTACAAATCTAAGAACCAAATCTTCTGCAGGTTTGGTGTCCTTTTTTGTATGAAAGAAGCTGAAGACTTACGGTTCTTTTAACAGACTATTACCAATATACAGATGGAGGGGCTATGCAGCAAGTAGGAACAAAAACAAGGCAGTGCTCACTCCAAAACAACATCAGTGCTCTAAAGCCTAGAGATTTTTTCTTTCAAAACATGGCTCATACTAAATCACAAAAAAATGTTTACCCTCCCTAGCAATAAAAAAATTAATCAATAATAATAAATTAGATCTCTATATTTGAACAAGTCAGTCATTGCACAGCCCCTATTGGAGGATTTGTAGCACAGCATTGTTGCTGGCATTGTCCATCTCGAGAGACAATGGAGTGCACTTCCGTGGGTGAAGTTGAACTGCTGTGTTAGCAGCACCAAAGTGTCCTCCCCAGGGTGCAACCTGGGCAGAGGTCCTGGGCTGCCCAGATGACAAGACCCCCTCCCGGCTTCGCTGGCGTGGTTCAAAGGAAAGCAGAGCAATACATTTGGCACCAGCTTGGCTGCAAGGACGCTGGTGGCGCTGTGGGTTAAACCACAGAGCCTTGGACTTGCCGATCAGAAGGTCGCGGTTTGAATCCCCATGACGGGGTGAGCTCCCCTTGCTCGGTCCCTGCTCCTGCCAACCTAGCAGTTCGAAAGCACCTCAAAGTGCAAGTAGATAAATAGGTACCACTCCGACGGGAAGGTAAACGGCGTTTCCATGCACTGCTCTGGTTCACCAGAAGCGGCTTAGTCATGCTGGCCACATGACCCGGAAGCTGTACGCCGGCTCCCTCGGCCAATAAAGCGAGATGAGCACCGCAACCCCAGAGTTGACCATGACTGGACCTAATGGTCCGGGGTCCCTTTACCTTTACCTTTACTGGCTGCAGGAGTTGTTGGAAGCAGGTGTATAAGGCGCCCTTCTTAGGGACTTCATTTCAGATTTATATAGAGTTTACTCCTTAGCCTTTTCTTCTGAAGACATCCTTCAAGGCAGAGGAGGTTTAGGATAGGAGTTTACTTCTCCTAGATGGGCTACTTTCCCATCATCACTATCCTGGATTTGCATAAAGTCAGAGAGCAGCCTCCATTGGAGGTTTTAGAGTGCCTCATCACATCCCTGGATTTGCATGAAGTCAGGGGAGCAAAAGAGAAGACAGGTTGCACAACCGCTCTTGTTCATTGCAACTGGTCCTGCGCAAGAGAACTTCCTAGTGGATTGTGACTACCTGTCTGGATGCAAATTGGCAAGGACTAGATACACAGCTTGTAAAACCAGATCCATCTATTTGGAGTGGTTCAGGTGAAATCATAGCCTTTTATTGACACATTAACTCTTGAGTACAATGCAAATAAAACCTTCCGCCGGAATGATTTTACATGACAATATTTTACTGTAGGTGCTGTTTGCAGCCATGATTTATAGTATGTGTTAAAATGAAAGGGGGAAAATGCAACTATATACTTATATGGGGAGGGGGGTGCTTATTCCCTAAGCAGCTGTAGAACCTCATTCAGCATCGCATTTAGTAGCTGCCACACACAATGAAGAATGAGCTCATAAAAATAGATGAGGACGGGCAGATAAAACATTTTTAAAAATCAGGGAGGGCTCCTCTTCTTTTGTCTTTTTAAATGTATTGACATGTGCTTATCCTGACAGTATCAAAAACTGAGTCAGTAGACAGCAATAACATGCACGTGCCCATAGGGCAGCTTTTGTTAACCTGATGGGAATTGTAGTCCAAAACACATGAAGGGCACCAGGTCAGTGAAGGCTGCCATAATGTGACCAGAGGCAGAAGTGATTGCCTTCGCTCATAATGCATACGCCCACTCAACTGCTTCAATCACCAGAGCTGGCATTGTTACAGGTACCCCATAATACTTGTTTGGCATTTGTAAGAAGTCAGTATTTTAGTATGGCCACAATTACACTGTGGAACTCCTTGCCAATTGATACCAGGCAGCTGCCTTCACTTGTATTCTTTTCAGCACCTGCTAAAAACATGCTGGTTTAGACAAGCCTACCCAGATATTGAGAATGTTGATGTTTCTTTTAAGGTTTTTATTTATCATGGATTTTAATTTTTTTGAATGTTTTACATTGTTGTTTTTTTAACCAATAATTTTATAGTTTTATTCTTTTGTAAGTTACCTAGAGGTGGGTTTTGTTTTTGCAATCAAGTAGTATATAAATTTTTAAAGGTAAAGGTAAAGGGACCCCTGACCGTTAGGTCCAGTCGCAGTCATCTCACGTTATTGGCCAAGGGAGCCAGCGTACAGCTTCCGGGTCATGTGGCCAGCATGACTAAGCCACATCTGGCGAACCAGAGCAGCGCACAGAACTGCCGTTTACCTTCCCGCCAGAGCGGTACCTAATTATCTACTTGCACTTCGTGCTTTCGAACTGCTAGGTTGGCAGGAGCAGGGAGCTCATGGGAGCTCACCCCGTCGCAGGGATTTGAACCGCCGACCTTCTGATCGGCAAGCCCTAGGCTCTGTGGTTTAACCACCTGCATCCCAGTATATAAATTTTTATTAAATAAATAAATAAAAGAAGATGGTGGCTTTCATTTCTTCAGTTTTCACATGGCACCTGCCAAAATTCCTCTAGTAAGTAGGCTGGTGCCCCATTCTCTGTTGCATCTGGCCACTCTGCATGTGCACTTGGTAAGTGCTGAAAAGTGCTTGGAAATAAATAGGATGACCGGGTTTCCTGTATGCCTGCCCAGTCTGCTGTCAAAGTGCTGATGGGCAACTTTAGCACATAGTCCTGTCTACATCCAAATGAGGAAACAATAAAACCTCCAGAGAGGTATAGATGAAAAGGTATGGAATCAATGTGCGAATCTCCACATGGGATTTCTGTATAGCTTACCCCTTAAGCATGAAAACTGGAGCCATAAGCGACTCAGTTACCTGCTCTTGTTTCAGAATGGTGTCTGGAACCACTCTGTGTATAGCTCCTGCAGAGGAAAACAAAGACCTATAATAAAAGATGTGACTGCTCTGTCCTTTCTTGAGTGCATAATCAGCATTTCTGCCAGAGTGGGAGAACAGTCACCTTCTGCGGAGTTCCCCCTGCTTTGCTGTGAGGTAGAGCAACGCCAATGCCTTGATATTAGCAGGCTGACAAATGGCTGGTATAGTGACATATCTTCCATCAGTCAATAGTGAAAATGTGTTTATAGAGTTCTATGTTTCACTCACTTCAGAGTAAATAATTGGTGTGGCCACTCTATGTCTTAATCGCTTCCATTCAGCCACTCCAATCGTTGGCCGTGCTCCTATTTCTGTAGTTCTTTCTGGTAGCTTCATTTATTAATTGGTAAAAGCAGCAGCTATTAAGAGTCTTGTGCCACCTTGAAGGCTAACAAACATTGCGGCATGAGCTTTCTTGGGCCACGGTTCACTTCATCCACGGTTGTTTTTGGAGCAACATGGTTCTCCCTCTGGAAACATGTTAATTGGCAGTTTCATATGGCAAAGTGCTTGTGTGGCAGTGGCTGCTTATAATTTCAGCATGTGCGACCTGTGGCCCTGTGGTAAGCTGCCCCTTGCACTAAGTAACTGTGTGTCTGCAACTGCAAGGGAAAGGGTAGCAGATTCTTGGGAAACACCAACTTCTCTGTGTAGCTGGTTCATACAGAATTATCAACTCCCCATGTGGATGCTTCACTTCAACAGTGGCGGCTAGATAAAGTTTCATGCTGATGACAGGAAGTGGAGGAAGTGGTCCTATAGCAGGTGTGGTAAACCTGTGACACTTCAGGTTGTTGGACTTGAACTCTCATCATCCCCAGGAAGATGGGGAAGGGGCTTAGCTCAGTGGCAGAACATTTGTTTTGTGGCCAAAAGGTTCAACCTTGGCATCTCTAGGTAAGGCTGAGAGAGTAACCTCTGTCTCAAACAGTGCAGAGCCCTTGCTAGTCAAGACATACCGGGGATGGGGTGGGGGACTGGATCTGGCAAGAGGGCCAGATCCTTATGTCCCCCACCTGCTGGGGACCAAATTTGAATGGTGATGTCAAGGTGGGAGTCGGGTCTGCAGTACAAAACAGCTCAGGCCTAGTGATCACAGCAACTCTTCCCAATTTGTCTTGCCCCAATGAGGCACTTGCAAGGACTGATGGTCTGCACCTTCCACTGTTCTCTATGGCTCATCCTCCCTTAGGTCCTTCCCCAGCAACCTGAGGCTCATTTGTCTTATCTCTCTTTGCTCTTCTTTCCTCTTCATGTTCTGGGAGACCAGGGAGAAGGGGAGCTGATCATGGAAGAAGGGGGAGACTCTCTGGTTACTTCAGCAGCCTGCATCATCTCTGTCTCTTGGTCCCCCTCCTCTCTGGCTTCTGCCACTGATTCTGGACTGCTCTCTGTCACAGCCTCCTCCTGCTCACTAAACCCTGTTACCTCTTCAGCTTCCGGCACCACCTCCTCCCAGTCTTCTCTGCCTTCTACTTATGACCGCTCATCACTCCACCGCCAATTTCCTAGCTCTGGGACTTCTTTCCTTGGGGGTCCCCCAACTGGTGCCTCACACCACTTCTCTGCATCCAGCCAGTCCATGACAGGTGAGCAGCTCAAATCACCTAATATCACAACGACATCATGAAACCGATGGCTAGGTCTTGTGCTTTGTAAGGAGCTTCTAATAGTTTGGTGCTGCAGAGAGCTTTGCAGGAAATGCCGACCTGCTGATCTGAAGTGTGTGTAAGGCCTCTTCAGCTAAACCAAGTCTTTACTTGCTTTGCATCTGATGTCTTATATGATGTTAGGTGCAGGGCAGGTGAGTGCTGCTTGGCCAAAATGAACTGGGGGTCAAATGAGGGTAAGCCTGGTGAGCTGAACTGATGGAAACAGTACTGAGCTAGTCTGACACAGCTTCCTGTACTCTCAGCCATAATGACCAATGGTTAAGGATAGTGGAAATTGTAATCCAGTAACATTGGGGAAGGTCACAGTTCCCTACCCTTGTCCTATAGATTACAGGGAGATGTAGAGGCAAGGAAGCAGCACTCCTGTTTCTCTGTAACATTTACTTCCATCTTCAGCCTTAACAGCCTAATCCTAAACCCACTTCACATTGCTCCCCCCTCCTCTCAAACAGATAATAAAACGCATTGCAAACCATGTATGTGTGTGCATGTTTCGAGTCAACACATACTAAATGCACTGGATCTAGCCACCTTTTCCTGAATAAAAGTCTGCTACCAACTCTGTGCACATGGCAGTCTCCAAAAAAAAGGCACCTGTGGTGAAGAATGAATATTCCGACGTTTTCGAACCTTTTGGTGAAGGTGAAGGGGGCTTGTTGAGAACATTGCTGTGAGCAGATGGACCCCTGAAACCATCTGCTATCCAAGCAACTAAATGTTCAATGATGCATTACGAAATTATTTAGCTCTCAAAGAGCCTGAAAGTAGTTAGCAATGATGGCATCTGTACTGAGAGCAAACAACCTATTTATATATGATCTATCACTTCATAAACTGCTTGGAGACCATCTTTTTATTTTTTTTAAATTCTCTTCCCCCCCCTTCCCCACCCCCAAGATGCAGTAGTCATATTGACTCCTGATGTATAAAACTGCAGAACAATACAGACATCAGCCATTGGGTCCTTAGCAGATTCAGATCTTTCCTCCTTTACAAATAAAATAAAATAAAAATCAAGAATATATTTTAATACATTGAGCATTTTCTTTCTTCAGTGTCCCTGTCGGTTTGATTACCATTTTTCTCTTGGCTGTTCCTTCGCTATAATTAGAAAAGTCAGGTGTTTTGGGGTGAGGGGGGTGAGGTGGCCCATGTCTTTGTGCTGTGCTTGAGCTTTACTGTTCTTTTCCTTTACTTTTTAAAAACTGTTGTTATTTTTTGCTTACAAAGTGGCTAGGTACATTGCCCCTTAATTTGCCCAGAGGCATCTATGCATATTGATTGGCATATGCAAATTTGTGTCATGGGCCTAGCAATCCTCCAGGCTATAATCGTATTAGGGTACCTTCTCCCATCCCGTTCCTTTCCCCCCCAGAACCATGATCTGGGAGAGCTGTTTGTCAGTCAATATATACTGGCTCTTAAATTCAAGCCATAACTCTTCTTTTTAATTTCCTTTTCCCTCACTGCATTTCTCTCAATCCCATCCCATCTCTCATCTTACCTCCAGCGTTCTTCAACAGAGGCCTTGATGCACTAGGAGCAAAAAATAAAAAGGGAGAGACTGGGGGAAAACCCCCACGGAAAATGCTCCCTATATATAAGACTGAAACAATACATGCAGCATGATTGAAACAAAAGGCTCCCGCGTGCAGCTGACTCATAGCGCCCATCGCTTCCCTTTCTTGAATACCTGTCAATCAATCACCAGTCAATCACAGGAAGGCCCAATCAGCCACTTAATGACAGCCAGATGCCATCTACTCCCTATGAACTGTACTCCTGAAGTCACACACTTGCTGCCGATAACTAGCAGCGTTGCCTGTCCTGCGAAGTAATGAGATGTTTTTTGTATTCAGGCTAAGTTGTGGTGCCTCGCACCTCTGACAGGACAGCCCCGCGAACAGAATACAAGGCCGTTATTGGGCTGGCATTGTTTGGCCTTTCGTGACAGAATCAATGGTGGCTTTATAAACATTGATGCCCTTCCCATCATCCACCTTGCATAGACATCAGTCAGCTTCACTGGAGAGTAAGTATGACTTGTAAATAACGTGGAGATAGATAGATAGATATATAGGCATTTGTAATTAAACTACGCAGACCAGACAGAACCAGGGTACCTACATAGAGTCTGACGTGATCTCTTTCATGCTGGTTTACCAACGATTTCAACCTTGACCTGAAGGGAACACTTTTTCTTCAACTGATCGGTAATTTAGCCTCTTTGCTTAGTTCTGGGGCTCTCTTGTAGTGAATTATGTATGGTGCTTCTGTGGTGCAGGCCTCTGTCCACAGAGAACACAGCTGAGCCTGTTAAATAGCTCCTGGAGACCTTAGTTAAATACAATTCCAAACGATTCCCTTCAGCCCTTGTTTGTATCTTTCCAGCTCTGCGGGGAAGCTTTGGCTGTGTACACATTAGCGGCTTAAAAAGCAGTTCTTTATCTCAATTTGGATAGAAGCTGGTTTGGAGGGAAATGCTTAAAAATGCAGTATTTCATAAGAAACAACAGGAGAGGTACCAGATATGGACTGTGGCTAATGTCATTGGCATCCTACTTCCCAAACCAGTGATGGGAGAGCACTGGATGCCGAGGAAATGGGAGTGCGTATACAGCCTTTTTCAAAGAAACAAAAAACAAAACAAAAAAACCCCCACTGTACTTCAAAGTCATTACTTGCCCCTTTGAACCCCGATGGTGAATTTCTGGGAAGGTCCTACGGGGGCAGATTTCCTTTTACAAGAAGAAAATGCATAAAAGAGCCTTCCTGGGTCACAGCGTAACATCCTTCTTTTGGTAGCAATCAACTCATAGATGAGTAGGATTGAACAATGTGTGATGCATCAAGCCAGCTGCAAGTCTTCAGCGGTCGAGCCTCATATGATATCTCACCACAAGCTCAATAAACCTATTGCTTTAGCCGTCTCCCTAGGACCAGGATATCACAAGGCTGTAGTTAACTTGGTGGGTTACAATTTTGTGCAAGACTCCTGCAGAGGAAGTCCATAGAAACCCAGAGAGCATTTCTGTTGTTCACCCTTGGTGCCTTCAACCACCAATGGGAAAGGGAGGAGCCCAATGGCAAGCAAGCAGAGGAGGCCTTGACTCTTCCTCTGGTGCTGAGGGAAGAAGTCTTGGTGATGTTGCTTCCTCTGATGAATCCAGGGACAATGGATTTTCCCTTCTGCGGTATCTCAGCTTTGCCATGTCCAGTTTTGCTTTGCAGTTCACACAAGCACAGGATGTTTTCTCCCACCCGTGGCTCTCTTTTGGGGAGGAAGAGAGAGATGGTCCCTTGTCACTCAAGGGCAGGCAGGTTTGCATCCATTAAGGGTGGAATGTAAATGGAGGCAGGTCCCCTGTGTGAGAAGCGGAAGCCCTCCCTACACTTTCAGCACTGGCTGCTGGAAGGCAGGCCAGGGAATCTCATTAGGAACCTAATACAAAAAGGGCACATAGATCCTGGGTTTGCAGGGGGAGAAATCAGATTAGCTTCATTACTTTATTCTGCACCTCACAGCGCTTCTGCCAGTGGACAATTACATTAGATCAGAAAGGAGATCAAAAGGCAAAATCTTCCTTGAACGCCGCTTTTCATTGTCTTATTGGTAGTGAGGTGGGGAGGTGGGGATAATTCATGCAGATGGAGGCCACATCCAGCATTGCTAACAAACAGGTTTGGGATAAGCCATTATTTTAGAAAGAGGGTCTGTAAGAAAGAAAGGAAAAAACGTTACTGCTTCATCTGCTAAAACTGAGCATCTCATGGAGGTGTTAGCCTTCACAGCAATACATTCCCTCAAAATTTGGCCACACAGCTTTATTAACTCATTGTGCATTTTTGTAGGTGTGTAAGTTAGCATTACCTCTCCTGGTTTTCAGTTAAATAAAAAATTATCTCCTGCCCCAAAAGGAAACAGGCCTATCTTGTTGGCTGTGGTACTGGTCAAGAAGAGAATGGCCACATGGCCCACAATACACAATGGTTTGTACTACAGAGTACAGCTGGAAACCCGTGACCAAATAATTGTGGGACTTAATTTTGACTAGATTACAAAAATAATCTAAATTTATAACCCATTGGCTTAGTAGACACGGTGCTCTGATGCTTCTAGCTGGGAGCCATACCATAGTCAGAGCAAATCCAACTCAATAAACAAATGACATTAGTATCCCATGTCTAGTATGAGAAGTGACTACTCATGGGAAAAACACGACAAGCTTTGTGTGGAAAAATGCCACCTTGTGAGGTTGTTATTTAGTCTTTGGCTATTTGGTAAATGTATAGCCTTTCCACCACATGCTGCTCAAAGTGGCTAGCTGCAATAAAATACAAACGCAAAAAAACCCCCCAAAAAACACCTCACAAAACCCCCCAAAAGAACAGATGAGGTAAAATACATTAATAAGACTATTTAAAATAAAAAAGGCTTTCCTTTAAAAAGGAATGGCCACAATCAATCAGATTGTGATGATGGTTTCATTTATGAATTTCTTCCTATGAGGCATTTCAAAACATACCATATGAGGCTGAAGTTCTATCTCAATAAAAATGGCTACGGAAGATCGCCAGGGAGAGAGAGGGTCAGGCAGCAGTTCCAAAGCCTAGCAGAAGAAACAAAAAATGCCATCTCTCAAGTTCTTTGCCAAAGGTGCTTCAGATATTGGTGGGACAAACAGAAGAGCCTCTCTGATGGATCTTAAAACACACTGGCCGGTTCATATGAGAGAATAGCATATTTCAAATCTTAATTGTAATAGCCAACACTTAGAATCATGCCTGAAAACTGACAGGCAGGCAGCAAAGATGTGATAATCTGAGAGTCACATGCTGGCTTCAGTTAATTGTCTGGCTGCAGCTTTCTGAAGCAACTGGAGTTTCTTAACACTCTTCAAAGGCAGCCCCATGCAAAGAAGAAGAAGAAGAGTTTGGATTTGATATCCCGCCTTTCCCTCCCTTTAAGGAGTCTCAAAGCGGCTAACATTCTCCTTTCCCTTCCTCCCCCACAACAAACACTCTGTGAGGTGAGTGGGGCTGAGAGACTTCAGAGAAGTGTGACTGGCCCAAGGTCACCCAGCAGCTGCATGTGGAGGAGCAGAGACGCGAACCCGGTTCCCCAGATTACGTGGCTACCGCTCTTAACCACTACACCACACTGGCTCTCTAGCGTGTTGCAGTAGTCCAAACAAGGTATAAACTAAAGCATGTCATTGTGGACAGATCTGGTAGGGGCAGGTGTAGTTTATGTACTGTCCTTAGCTATGCAAAAACACTCCTGGCCACTGCCAAACCCTGGGGTTCAAATTGCAGGCCTAAATTGAGGCGTATATCCTAAACCATTTGACCCCATCCAAAGATCTGCCTTTCTACTGAACGAGAAGATGTCTATCTTGTTCATATTAATCGTCAGTTTGTTTGACTTCATTGATTGCTATGTGGGAGGGTGGAGGGAATTTAACCAGCAAGTTCTCTTAGATAGGATAAAAACCAAACCAGCCTCAGAAACCCTTAAAAAGGAGGGAGATGAAATCGCTGAGGAGGAAGCAGAACAACAACACAAAGACAAGACAGCTCAAGGCAGTCAATAGCACAAATAATTCAAGAAGAATAAGGAACCATTTTTTCCCTCTTCTCCACCGACACACACAAAAATCTATATTGTAAAATATTACTGACAAGAACGTCTGTTTTACAGTCTATCAAATCATTTCAAAAAGCCTTTAAAGGGCGAGATCTCTCTAGTAATTTCAAGGGACATCAATATCTGCAGATTTTATGCTGTGTCTGATAAACCCACTTGAGCTGAGAGGGATGCCTGAGTGCCAGATTCCTTCCTCTACATTCAGGGGTTTTGAACCTGCCGCCTGACAGATGCATTCTTGTGGCTGAATTTAAGGCGAATATCAGGGAAAGCTCAAAGGGGTAGAAGAGTGATAGGGAGGGAAACAGAGATAAAAGTTGAAAGAGTGGTCCCCACCCCTCTTCCCCCAGAAGCCTATTGGGCAGGTAGGAAGAGGAATAGGGAGGTAGGGGGCTGGCAGAAATGGGGAGAGAGAGAAGATGGCATAAGAAAGAAGGAAGGAAGGAAGGAAGGAAGGAAGGAAGGAAGGAAGGAAGGAAGGAAGGAAGGGGCTACATCTGTACATTTTAGGCAAAAGGATACTACTTTAAAAGTATTGGATTCCACCAAAGAATCCTGAGAATTTGTAATTCGTTAAAGATGTTGAGAATTGTTAGGAGACCCCTATTTCTCCTCACAGAGTTACAGTTTCCAGAATGCCTGGGAAGAAGTACTGATTGTTAAACCATCCTGGGAATTGTAACTCTGTATGGGGTCTATTAAAAGCTCTGGGCACTCCTAACAAGTTCCAGTTCTCAGGATACTTTGTGGAATGCCATAACTGTTTAAAGTGGTATAATAGAGCTTTAAATGCACAGTGCAGATGGGGCCAAAAGCAATCTTGTGGTCACAAGGTTGTGTCCCTGACAGATTACTCCCAAGAGAACACAGCTCCTGACAGAGAAGAGGTTCCCCACCACCCCGATCTAGAATCTCCCCTCATGTGCCCATCCTTTCCTGTTTCAGAAAAGAAGCCCATTGTAAATCCCTTCCGTTTCCTTGCCTGTTAACTTCTGAGCTGACAGAATATGAAACAGGGTTTAAAGGCGAGATGTTCTGACAAGGAGAATTCCTTGTTTAAGAGCTCTAGTCATGAGGCACCCTTAATTAAAAATTGTATTGATTTCTCTCTTCCCTCCCTACTTCCTACTCCTAATGACAGGCACTGCTCTGGAAGTCCCATTGTTAGTCCGGTTGACAGTTTAAGTAGTGAAACAAAGGGCATTTACACAGCACTTACTGCAAAATTATTACTGATTAAAAAGTGATTTATCATGGTAATGGTATCTGCTTAGACTTTGGTGTATATAACACACACACACACACACACACACACACACAAATGGAAGTGAAGAACAACAAAAGAGTGCCCCATTCACTTGATTCCGGATCCTTAGCCGGATGTAGTTGTTGATGGTATAGATTGCTCACTAGATTTCAGAACAGTCTCTGAGAGCCAAGGTGATACTGTAGGTACATACTAGGTGCTCCCCTGCAAGCATATGCAGCAGTAGCCAAGCATAGCCCTATCACTGGGCAGAGTGAGGCAAGTACCTCCAGCGGCAGAGGCTAGGGAGTGACAGCGAGGTGATGGAGGGCAGAGCTGTGTGCACCGTGCGCCCTGCCCTGCCCCCTTAAGCTAGCCTCCTTAACATGGGTGCAAATGCTAGTCTGTACATCAACAATACTGAGATGGACCAGTGGTCTGACTAGGCATAAGACAGCTTTCTATACTCATATTTTGCATTCCAGTGCAAAGTCCTGGCTCAGCCCAGCCTTTCTACCTGTTTTCTACTACTTCTTACATTGGGGAGCCAACACAACAGCCTCTTTGATGCCAAAGAGGAAACGGGGAATGGAATCAAAAATGATAAATCAATTAAACCAGCATGGCTTTCTCTTTTTGCCACATTCTTTTTATCCTACTGTATGCCAAGGATGGGGAGCCTGTGGCCCTCTGGACAATGTTAGGCTCCAACTCCAGTTGGCTTCAGCCAACAATGTCCAGCAATCAGGGATGATGGACGTTGTAGTCAAACAACATCTGGAGAGCCACAGCTTTCCCATCCCAGACATGTGAAAACAATTGCCTCACTTTGCTTAAAGAAGCAACAATACACACAGCTTGATGCAGATAATTAATTTATCACGCATATGGAATTTGGGTTCATTCAGTTGACTGGGCTTAGTACTTCTCTTGCTAAGGCGGCCGACATGTGACATATATCCTACTTCACAGGCTCTGGCCAAAGACAGAAGGACTATCCAGGCCAAGTCTGGTTTAAAGATAAATAACTATAAAAGAAAGAGCCAGGGCTCTGAAGTTGCCCACTGACCATTAGCACCTGCCTTGCAGACTTGGCAGGTATGCAGGTCACGTGATCACAGTATTTCCCACTATGCTGAGATGTATTTCATCCCCTTCTTTGGTGATGCATTCCCCCACCCCACTCTTCCTAGGACGGATCCACTAGTAGCACACTGTAATTATGTACATTTTGTATGTGCTGAAGAAAGTAGCTGTATAAATGACAGCTAATTATGAAGAACTCTCCTGGGCATTAGTATCATTCTCCCCGACTACTTTTAATGCTGTATACCTAGGCAGCTATCGCGGCAGTTCATTTCACAAGAGAATTATACTGCTGACCCTTCAGAATTAATTTACAGAAAAGCATAGCAATCCTCAGTGAAATGGAGCAACCACCCATTATTTCAAAAATAAACTGGGGCACAATCCAACCACCTGTAAGTTGCTTTGAGTCCCCTGGAGATCAATGGGAAGAGATGAGTGCTTGACTTATAGTTATTTTTCCTTTGTATTATCTCCATTTATCCAGGAAACTTTCAAGTGATCCACTGTGAACCAGCAAACACAGGTTTGGGATTGATTGAGTAATTGATTTACAATATCTATGCTGGGGTCACCAACATGGGTGTCAAGTGAGCCTGCTTGTATCTGTTTTCATATGGTTGGATGTTGGTGGGTCAGTCTGTATGATGTCCCTTCTAATTCCTGGGATCCTGGATCCAGCAAAGGTTAAAATCTAGAGGAGGATTCCATTGTTGAACTAGTCAGGCAAGTTTCGTTATGAGTTGACATATGTCCGGAATATCCCAAACATACTCAGATTACTGTATTCCATCCCCCCTCCAAAAATAGCTTAACAACTTTCCCAAAATAAAGCAAAAGTTCAGCAACTTTTCCATCTGGATTTTCACTTTTTGAAATATGGCAACCCTAGAGTTAATAGACCTAGGTACCATCATTAGAACAACAAAAGAAGTTGCTCTGTGCCTGAGGGCAAATGGATGGGCTCCACTCTCACCTGGCTGGTAGTAAGAAAAGCGAAAGCCAGAATGTGTGCGAGTTGAGAGCTAGAAACTGATAGCTAGAGAGACTGAGCCCTTCTTGATTTCTGCTGGAATCCAAAGCTGCAACTATGGGGGAAGCAAGACTTCAAACAAGAGCAGATTTATTTTTGTTTTATTTTTTAAAAAAATACTTTAGGCAATTAAAAACATTAACATTAAGATTAAAATACAGAGACAAAGCAAAACAGTTCAGCACAGCAGGCCAAATAACTGTTTCAATAAAGTAGAAGTTCCAACAGCTTAATATTACAACAAAAGTTAAGTAAAATGCAATAAAGCAATCTAGTTATTTTTGCGCTGTTTTAAAAACTATTTTAGACGTTCTTATATGTTTGCAAATCATATTGGCATGCATGTAAAATGCATAGATTTGTTGCTGTTGTTAGCAGTAGTAGTATTTCTGAAGCAGGAGGAAAAGTCATGCCTTTTTAAATACAAAAACCTACTCCTTTCCCTGTGACTTAGCAATGTACAAGAGTGAATCAAATCTACGGTTCAGGCATGCCCTCCAAGTGAATCTATGCGATCTGTTTTGACATAGCTGAAATCCAATTTATATTACCAAAGGATCTGGCAAAGTCCTTTAAATTTGGCATCAAGATACTAAACAGGATCTAAACCAAACGAAACAGCCAAATTGTTCATGGTGGCAATAAAACCTGCACATTCATCTTGAGTTTCAGGACAAAACAAATGTGCCATAAAAGGACCAAAGACAACAATAAAAAGGAACAAAAAGAAGCATCAATTAAATATAATAGTGTGTTTTTTAATAAAGAAAAACTAAAATAGCAAGCACTGCAATGCCTCCCAGCAGTAGGAACGAGAGTGCAGGTGAGATCTTTGCCAGAGTCAAAGCCCTGCTGCCTGTGCTGTGATCTTTCAGACTAATTTTCTTAGCAGTCTGCATCTTTTTCTCCCTTCCTCGTTGACAGACTGCGGCTGTGCTAGTGAAGTGGCATTTATTGCATAAGCAGGTGTCCTGGTGGAGATGCAGGTGTTATCTCCTCATTCTGGCATAATCTAGTCCTATGGGGATAAATAAAGTTGCTTCTCTGTAGAAAATATTTTCTACGTGCCCTTGAAGACAATGCTTGAAATTCTAAGCGCCTGATTATGCAATGGCATCTGAATGGAGCTTGGCCACCTGAGTGCTGATTTCAAGCAAAGGGAGCCGCGAATTTGCAAAGTGTTAGCCAAAGGCTAAAGTTGCAGTCCAGCACTGTGATACGCAATTAACCAGTGCAATCCTATGTGCACAGAATGACGTATTACAGTATACAGTGGTACCTCGGCTTAAGTACTTAATTCGGTCCGGAGGTCCGTTCTTAACCTGAAGCACCACTTTAGCTAATGGGGCCTCCTGCTGCTGCCGTGCCACCAGAGCACGATTTCTGTTCTCATCCTGAAGCAAAGTTCTTAACCCGAGGTAATATTTCTGAGTTAGTGGTGTCTGTAGCCTGAAGCGTATGTAACCTGAAGCGTATGTAACCTGAGGTACCACTGTACACTGGTGTTTATTCTCAAGTGTCCATATGGTTGCATCCTGAAGCAGCAAGCCTATGTAGACTGCATGATTAATGTAATATTTAATTTGGCTCTGCACTTGGACTATAACTTCCCTGGTTGTTGATGGCTGAGTAAGAGTACCCATTTCCCTCTGCAATTGTGGGGAGTGGTAATTGCAGCCCCCTTGGCCATGGAAAGCGTGCACTTCATCCTCCTGGTCTTGGCATGAAAGGAGTGGTCACTTCCTGCTCCTCTGGTTGCACTAACAGCTGGGAATCACTTGAAGGCTCAGTAGCCAATCGTAGGTGCTGAGGAGGTGCAGCTTTGGAGCAGACCTGAGAAAGAACTTCCTGTCTTTGGTCTGATCCTTGTTCTGGGGTGCAAGTGCCCTCAGTGGCAGGTAGGGCCTTCCACAAGCTTCAGCTGGTAACCCAGCTCTGACGTCATCTGGGTACAGTCTGGCTTTAGTCGTTTATGCTCTGGTAACTTCCAGGTTAGACTATTGCCATGCATTGCACATGGGTCTGCCTTTGAAGATGGTCCCAATATGGAGAACTGTCCATGTTTACACAGCACAGAAGTTAAGGCAACATCCTTTGGTGTATGTGGATTGGTTCCAATTGTTCTACGAAGATGAAAGGCTTTTGTTTTTTGGTCTTGGAATATTTTACAGCATGACCTGAAGTGGCACTTTATTATCTTATAGTAGCGAGTAGGTAACAAGCATCTTAGGATCTGACAACATTTAATAGACAAAATGCAGTGGTAATTAGTATTTAAAAGCTGAGAGCTTGTGAAGTTTTGTATCTGGAACCTGGCAAAAGAAAAACAACGGAGAAATATTAACATGTCAGATGCATTTAAATCTGGAAAGCGGAACGAAAGGGGTCACATTCAAACTACGAATGGGAGTTCAGGATTCAAAATTCGGAATTCAGAATTTGAACAGTGGGAATAGAAAATTTGGAAACATACATCTCAGCCTTCAGCACTGAGATGTAACTTACATAAAAGGCTTTCCACATGCTGCTAGATCTCCATAAAAGCCAATTGTTAACAACATGAACCCAATTCCCCATTCTGCCCACCTTAAGTGTGCTTTCCCATTCTTGCTAAAAAAAAGGATGACATTCTTTTCCATCCAAGAAAAGTCCACTCCCCCCCATTCATCATTATATCCTACACTTTGGTTCTTTGGTTTATTATAGGGAAAGTTAGGATTTGTCCGTAGGAAGAGAAGGAAGCAGATATACTTTTGCCTATGTGCTCTTCCCTGTATCTCATGAGTTCCCATGTGACCGGCTGGAGGTACTGAAAGGTAGGAGAGAAGCGGCTTGATAGGATTACCTAGGAATTAAACCCATTCTTCTCTACCTTGCTTCCCCGGCTCCCCCTTCTATGGGGGTTTTTCTTAATAGGCTTTTGAGCGAGAAGACAGAAGGAAGGAGTAGAGGGCAACTTGCATTGTGGCAGATTGGAGCAAAAGTAAAAAACTGCCCAGGCTGGGGGCAGGAAGGAGAAAGCCTTCTTTCCGATGGTTGCTAATGGCCTGCGGAGGAGCTGCACAGCAGTCATTTCACAGATAGTATGGCAGGTCACCGCGACAGATGTTCCCAGCATATGTGGAGAATTAATTACCCACTAGTAAACAAAATCTGTGATGCGGAGAGTCATTTTATCCAAATTTCTTTCGATTTTGCTGTTATTAGGAGCTTAATTTTTCTTGATCAGCCAGGCTCTCTTGAATTAAAGCGTTCCTTAATGGGCTGCGCCGAACGTTTTCTGAAGTAAAGTGTGGAGCGAAAGTGGTAAGGAGGAGGGGGCTGGGGCGAGAGAGATGAGTTTAACTGGAGATGAGTTGATTGGGATGCCACAGTGAGCGATTAGGAAATTATTTGATTAAAAGGCTGGGTACTGTTCATATAGGATTTTTTTTATTTAAAAAGTATTCTTACAGCCAACCTGTATCCAATAGCATTTTCACTCCATTTGCTGCGTATTATGAAACAGCTGGAGCCCAGGGGGTACATTATAATGTTTCAAGAGGAAGGGCTTTGGAAGGGAAAATGGCTGTGTTTTCATTCGCTGTCAATATTCGGATGTGTTAATGTCGGAGGACCATATTGTGCCATTGAATTTTAAGCAAAACTCTATTTAAATCCACGATGAAATTGGGTTAAAAAAAAATCAATGGCGGTAATAAAGGCCTTGCAACATTAGAATACTATTCATATGTTCATGACCCAGATAGTGGAGCAGCAAGGCCAGGAACCACATGCTATTTCTCACACACTTCCAACCCGCTCCTTATAGAATAGTAAAGCATGGATAGAAGCAGATTGCCAAGGGACAATGAGAACTGAATGTTTTGAGGCAAAGGTCGTTTTACAAGTGTGAGTCTCCTTCATTCTATAGAAAGGATGCTGTTGTGTTCTCAGTCCTCTAAGCAACATGATCTTTCCATTCATGTGCTGAACTTCTGTTTCCCCAAGAACACGATTCTTCTTCTGAATTGTTGTCTTGTCCATGTTTTGTTTGGCACTACCATGTAATGCTTCCTGAGTGCTTGACGCAAAACAATGTGCCGAATCTCCACAAAATTGATGTGGGTAGTTGGCCACATTTGACTTTGAAGGTGAGTATGGGGTTGAAATCTGTGGCTCTTATCAGTGTCATCTCTGCATATTCTAAGGTACAGTGGTACCTCAGGTTACATGCACTTCAGGTTACATATGCTTCAGGTTACAGACTCCGTTAAACCAGAAATAGTGCTTCAGGTTAAGAAATTTGCTTCAGGATAAGAACAGAAATCGTGCTCTGGCGGCGCGGCAGCAGCAGGAGGCCCCATTAGCTAAAGTGGTGCTTCAGGTTAAGAACAGTTTCAGGTTAAGAACGGACCTCTGGAATGAATTAAGTACTTAACCCGAGGTACCACTGTATTCATTTTCATTACCAACACTTGTTTGATACATTCTTTGGCGTTAAATACAATCTATACATCATCTTATAATAAGTTTCTTTCAAGCCGTAACGTGCTGTAAATCTCATATCTGTTTTCCAAAGCTTTTCCCAGGCAGCAATACAGTATCTATCTTGTGTCCAACCTCTTTTGCCCATCATTGTTGTTTTAACCATTTCATCCTTCGTTTCCCATGCTAGTAACAGTTTATACGTTTTGGAAATTAATTTCTCATCGTTTTCACGCAAACTAACTTCAAAGTATGACCGTTGCTCAGCAAATCCATTCTTTAAATCCCTTTTATAAATTTCATTTAATTGGCGATATTGAAACCAGTTGCTCACTAGGTTTCGTATTTCATTAAATTTTCAAAGCTTACATTCATTTTCATGGTTACGACGGCAGCTCTGATCCAGCTGCTGTAAGCAGAGCCTGCAATTTTGTGCCTACTATTCTACTTGCTTCCTCCCCATTACCACTTGTGTCAATTTACCCAGAGGGCCTGGTTACCTTCCTTCCATCAGAAGGAAAAGGAAAAAAACAAAACACAGTGGTTGTGTGCGCTCACACAAAGGGGCAATGAATCCACTACTGACTGACGGGGGGGACAAGTTAACTTGGGAAGGGAAGTGTGGTACTCCTGCAGTGCTCTTAGGTAACTGTCAAGCTTTTTAGGGTTTCTCACTGGTTAATCAACTGAAATGGTAGTTGACTAATCTACCTAATAAACCTTATTTAACAAGCTCGCAATTCTATACCAACAGAAGTGAAGGACAGTGAAATTTCATCCAGTATTTTAACACTCCTTTGACTGAAAGATCACCCAGCTGAGATAGAGAGACCCAGCAGCATGAAGGCTGGTACAAATCATAAGACACTTAGTTACAGCAGTGATGAAGAGAGGAAACAGCATGCCTGAAACCAAGGATACTTTTTATTTTATTTCTTGCTCTACTTATTGATTTCCTGTCTCTGTTTTTACAGGCTTGACCCATCGCAGGAAACACAAAATTCTTTGAATAAAAAGGGATTTGATATATAACACCAGCTTGTGTTATATTTCTACTGCTAGCGTCCACATATTTATACGGGTAAAAGCTTATTGCACCTGCTTCCTCCAGCATGCTCATTTTAGGGGGTTGCAAAGAATCCATCACCCTATCTCTCAGTATAGAATCGTCAAAGGCAATTTAGATGTACATGGTGAAATTCTAGCTTACTGGTTTCAAGAAGCCAGTGAGAACTTTGCTGTTGGTGACATTGGGTGAGGATTACTATTCAGTTCAGTGCAGCCTAGGAAGCTGCCTTATACGGAGTCAAACTGTTGATCCATCTAGCTCAGTATGCATGCACTGATTGGCAGCAGTTCTCCAGGATTTTTGACAGGGGTCTTTCCCAGCCCTACCTGAGGATTCAATCTGGGACTTCTGCAAGCCAAGCAAATGCTCTTGTGGCACAGGCAGAGATAGGGAAGCATGACTGGTTTGGCCACACTGGGTGCCAAGCCAAGAGGGCATCACAGCAGTCGCAACAAGAATGACTTAGAACAAAAAGTGAGAGCTGGGGAGCACTGAATTTTGGCATCACAAAGGACACCGCTGAAATGTAAAAACAGAAGGCTTCTGGTTCTGCTCTGCCTTAATGGAGGCAGCCCGGGTGGGAGATTGTAGGTGAAGGAAAAACAAGTATGATTGAGGGTAAATCATCCTTGCAAATTCCCCCCAGGGACAGACAGGGAGAAAGCAGTGTGTCTTGGTACCTGGCTCTCACTCCAGCATGCAATGTGTGGGGCAAGCACTTCGCCTGGTGAAAACTCTCCAACTGTCATTAAGAAGCAGAGGTTCTCTTGTTATTTAGAGCTTAAATGGACTAAAGTACATGTGTGTGCGAGAAGAGATGAGATCACAAACTGCGGAACAAACCAAACAAAGTTTGAATTTGAGATAAGACTTCATTCGGTGCAAAAGATGTGGGGGGGGGAGGGGACCCTATGGTATCTTTATTTAAAGTTTTATTCTTTACATTGATGATTCGGCAACCCTCCTCTGAATGTTAGTTCAAATTATAATTGTACAAGTGAGGGTGGACGAAATTGGATTATAAATATGGAGTATAACATCAAATGGAACTGTGTGGGTAAAAAAAATAGGGAAAAGGGAGCTAAGCTCTATTTTGCAAAAGGTTTACTTAGAGCTGACTCTTCCCTTTATTATCTTACAAAGTGAACTGAATAACGCTAAGAGAACTTGGAATTTAATTTAATTGGAAGGATAATCAGCTGGAAGGAAGGATGAAAGGTGTCTGTGAGCTGCCAAGGAACTGATAAGGTTATTTACTGAGTCATCTGCAGTTCAACAGACCGCTCTTTTCCCCAGGCTGAGAGAAAAAACGGTGACAACAGTTTATTTACTGGGACAGAGTGATCTTTGCAGCTGTTATTAAAGTTCTCAGTGCAAAACAACAAAGCACGGGACAGAGCGATGGAGAAATTTCTGGAACAAAAATGGGATATCAGCTTCGCCCAAGGCATGATGGATAACAGCAAATTGGGGGAAAGAAAGACATAACATCTTAGAAGGACAGGAAGAAACACCATGGGCAGAATAATTGCCACACAAAGGAAGAACAAGGATATAGTTTGAGTTTCTCACTTGAAATTTTATAACTCATTTAATGTGTCAACACGAATAGAAGTTATTCTTATTGCAGTTGTTGTACAAGGGATAATTATTATGACCGGAATGTAATTGAAACTAATCAGAACACAGAAATAAAGAAAACTGTCAAATCATCAAATCTAGCATGCAGGTGGCCACTTTAACTAAATTGTATAATTTGATACTTGAATGATTGGTATTAATAATTGTATTATAAATTGGTATTGTTATAATGAGGCTATTATTGGACTGTAATTGAAAACTAATACAAAATTATTCAAAGAAAAGGAAAGAAAAGAAATTTGAAAACACAAAGTCTGCTTCTGGAAGGTTGCCTGGAAGAGAATGTGCCCCTAGGGCCAAAATAATTTTCCCCACCCCTGTTCTAGTGGGGATATGGAAATATTTAGAAGAGCAAATGATCTTCACAATAGTCCTGTGGGCTTTCCCTGCCTGCTCTCCTCCTCTGTAGCATGGAAGCATCTCAGTGCATGGGAAAGAGACTTTGAAGTTGGCTAAGATGTAAATTTGAAGTGATTTGGAGGAGGACAAGCACCTCCTCCAGGTCTGCCGAAATGACAAAATGATGGTTGCCCTGCCACTATTTACTCTTCTCAAAAGTAATATAAATGATTAGGTGTAAGTCAGGTGGTAGAAAAATGCCATGCCAGCAAGTTAAGGAGAGAGCAATGTAAACCAAGCAGTCTACCAACACTCAACAGTCATTAACTGCCCCCCCCCCCAGGTAAGGTAGGCTGTCCCCTGGATTCTCTTAAGTGCTGCTTCTGCCCAGAAATGCTTAGTTCAAGAAGCATCTTGTATGGACTTCATCTGCTCTCATTTATTATTCCCAGCAATAGATGATTAGACCAATTCTCTGATTAACCAAAGGCTCACTTTGTCACCAGCTGTGTGAGACCAGAATTTTAAATCAAACGCCAAAGGCTGGAGCAGAACAATCCCGAAAAAATTAATTTTTTTGCAAGAAATATTTAGCAAATAAAGTCTAATTTTATTTTCCACTCAAAGTTCGTTTCACAGCCAGGCGTCATTTATCCCATAATTGTCCACTTCAGTTCCCGACACACAACCCCCTCCCTGCTTGCTTCTTCGGAAACACTTCATATTGCTAACTGCTGGAAAGAGCATGCCTGCATCTCCTATGTGTGCAATTTTCATGTGGGGACTCAGTTCTTTTCGTCTAAACACATTTTGTAAAATCTCTTTTCTCTTTCTTTCTTTCCTTCTTGCCCTTCCATATCTCCACCCTGTGGGCCCATCTTTGCCTCTCCCAATCTTTCTTTCTTTCTTCCAGTGTGGACTTTGTCAACAACAGGTTTTTAGTTGTTGCTGATGTTGTTGTTTACATTTGGATTGGATGATGTTTACATTTACATGTACAGTGGTGCCCCGCAAGACGAATGCCTCGCAAGACGAAAAACCCGCAAGACGAAAGGGTTTTTTGAGTTTTGCGACGCTTCGCTAGACGATTTTCCCTATGGGCTTGCATCGCAAGACGAAAGCCCATAGGGAAATCTCCGGGGACCTCTTTTAAATGCTGGCGGTGGGGAGCAAAGCCTTCCCCCCCTCCGGACTTCAGAAGAGGTCCAGGAAGGCCGGCGGGGGCGAAAGGCTTTGCTCCCCACCGCCAGCATTTTAAAAGCGGTCCGGGATAGCAGGGAAGCGCTTCCCGCTATCCCGGACGGCTTTTGAAGGCAGGCAGGGGGGGCAAAGACTTTTGCCCCCCCGCCCGCCTTGGGAAGAGGTCCTGGACCTCTTCCCAAGGCGGGCGGGGGGCAAAAGTATTTGCCCCCCCTGCCTGCCTAACCGGGGGCTTTTAAATCGCCCCGGGACTGTCCGGGGCGATTTAAAAGCCCCCGGACGGCTTTTGAAGCCTCCCCCCGCCGCCCAGCATCGGAACGATGTCCCGAAGCCCGGCGGTGGGGCGGGAAAGCCTCCCCCCGCCGCCCGGCATCGGAACCATGTCCCGAAGCCCGGCGGCGGGGCGGGAAAGCCTCCCCCCGCCGCCCGGCATCGGAACCATGTCCCGAAGCCCGGCGGCGGGGCGGGAAAGCCTCCCCCCGCCGCCCGGCTTCGGGGCATCGTCCCGATGCCGGGCGGCGGGGCGGGAACGCCTCCCCCCGCCGCCCGGCTTCGGGGCATCGTCCCGATGCCGGGCGGCGGGGCGAGAAAGCCTCCCCCCGCCGCCCGGCATCGGAACGATGTCCCGAAGCCCGGCGGCGGGGCGGGAAAGCCTGGGCGCGCTTGCAACTCTCCGCAAGGAGCGCTCCCGCTGCTTGCGGAGAGGTCCGCGCCTGTCCTGGACCTTTTCTGAAGGCAGGCGGGGGGGGCAAAAGTCTTTGTCCCCCCTGCCTGCCTTCCCAGGGGCTTTTAAATCGCCCCAGACAGCGGAGAAGTCCTCCGCTGTCCCGGGCGATTTTAAAATGCCACCCGCCAGAAGAGGTCGGGGGAAGGCGGTTTCCATAGGAACGCATTAATTGATTTTCAATGCATTCCTATGGAAAACCGTGCATCGCAAGACGAAAAACTCGCAAGACGAAGAGACTTGCGGAACGAATTAATTTCGTCTTGCAAGGCACCACTGTAAATGTTTACATTTACATTTGGATGATGACATAGAATGGATATATTAATTTAATATACTTGTTAGTCACTTGTTACTTGAAGGGCTCCAAGCGACTTACAACATATTTAATACATTTATATTAACACATCATGCCACAAAAATGAATATGAAAATGGAACTACCCCTGTAATGGCCAGTTTGGCACTTCACTAATAACAAAGCAAGGGCCTGAGGAAAAGAAGATAAGTCTTTTCCTGGAGCCAAAAAAATGTTAGTGAAGGCACCAGGGAGGCCCTGTTGGGGAGAGCATTCCACAGATGGGGAGCAACAACTGAACAGGCCCTCTCCCTTGTCACCATCCTCTGAGCTTCCCTATGACGGTGTGCCTGGACTTCTTAAATAATTGTAACAATCATACTGGGGTGACGGTCACAAATATAGTGATTCGGTTCATACCAGGGTGTGCAGGGCATCTGAACATTTATTTAAAATAATTTTTATACCTCCTGCCAAGGCAAAAGTCTGCTCAAAGGTGATGAACTGAACTGATCTTTTGATTATGATTATTATTATCATCAATATTTTGTCTGCCTGCAATGCATCCTTGAAGTCTAATAATGCCTCTTGCTTGTCTGGATGAGGGACACAAAAGTGTGGGTAAATAGAAACTAGCCTACAGCAGAAAGGTAGCAATTGCATTCACTGCTCTGTCTGCTTTTGTCTTTGGTCCTGTTCACCATTCACCTTTGGCATGTGGCCCTCAGAAAACTGCGCAGGGGAGAATTCGGCCCTCGGTCTGAAAAAGGTTCCCTGTTCCTGGACTACTCTGACGGGCAGCAGCTCTCCAGGCTTTCAGGTTGAGGCCTTCCCCATAATCAGGTAATTACATCTTTTAACTGGAGAAGCTGGAGATTGAACACAGAAGCTTCTGTATGCAAAGAAGGTGAATTTGCCCTGGGCTTCAGTAACTCCAATAAGCAATTCCTGAGCTAGCTGAACATTTTTTTCAGTCAGGTAATACTTCTAGATGTTCCTCTGCTTTTTCCTTTGAACTCTCCAGAATCCTAAAGCTCTCTTTTTCTTTGGCGATCATTTGTAGCCGAGTAAGATTGTCTTCCATAAACACGGTTTTAACAATGAATCCGTAAGTGACTGTGGAGGCCAATTGTGGATCCACATGTCCTTCCATTAGTGAGGACATTGGTTTCTGGGTGGGAGTTGATCACTGTTTGGATTTGCCAGGCGTACCTTCCCCTTAGCACGTTTCTCCCTTGCGTTCTGAGTTTGAGTGTCTTCAAAGCCCATGACACCTTTGGTAAAGGCTGTTCTCCAATTGGAGCGCAGGCAGGCAAGTGTTTCCCAATTGTCAGTGTTTATACTACATTTTTAAAAATTTGCCTTGAGACAGTCTTTAAACCTCTTTTGTTAACCACCAGCATTGCGCTTTCCATTTTTAAGTTTGGAATAGAGTAGTTGTTTTGGAAGACAATAATCAGGCATCCACACAACCTGACCAGTCCAATGAAGTTGATGTTGAAGAATCATTGCTTCAACACTGGTGACCTTTGCTTCTTCCAGTACACTGGTATTAGTTTGCCTTTATTCCCAAGATCACCAACTAATACGCTCCTATGGCATGAATCGCTGAAGGAAGGCATTATTGGAGAAACTATACTCATTTGCCCTCGTAGTTTTCTCCTTAAACAAGCAATGCAAGCTTACTTCATGCCTGTGGGTTTCCTCCTCTGCTTTTTGATGTTGTGATCATTTATACACACATATTTACCAGAGAGGTAGTGTTGTCCTGAACTTACATTCAGAACTCCATCCATAGGAATAACAAGTGGTAGGCGGGTTACTTAAAGGATGAAATTATTTCCATTAACAAGTTACCTAATGGCACTACACATTTCTAATTAGTCACAGGTTCAAATGATACTGTTATTGGTTTATGCTTCAGGGCATGAACAACCTTGAATTAACAGAATAAACTTATTATAAACTGGTAATTAAAGGTAATTATAAAGTAGGTATAAGAAATCAAGTGATACAACTGGCTTATAAGAGAATACAGAGGGTTGAGATTAATATTGTGCGACATAATTTTGGGCCTTGAAACTAAATTAATGTATATAATATTTAAATGCATTTTGTAAGAAAATTTTGTAATTGCGGGAAGACATTAAGGGATCATTCATGGCTTGTTGCATTGATGGTAATATTAATTCATGCTCGATATACCTCTTGATTATCATCAATATACAGCTAGACAAGAATTAATTCACCTTGGTTCACACACTGTCATATTTGGGCTTCATTACTCTCAACTTTGCTTCGTATCCACTGACGTGGTTAGAAGGATCCTAAAATATCATGTTCCATATGTAAACAGGTACGTTAGAGCATTAATTCCCCTAGAAAACACTGGAGGAGATGAACATAATTTGAAAATAGGCCTTTAAAGCTTTTGCTAAAAAACATGAGAGATGGGACCTGCATAATATCCATAGAAATTGCATACTATAATAGGGGTACCACTGCCAGAAGGCCCTGTTTTGCATGTTGACCAGCCTAATCACCTTTATAGGCATGAGTTACAGCTGGTTCTCTGAGCTAGATGTCAAGATATGGGTACAACTATATGGGTGCAAGTGGTCCTTTAGGTAACCTGGTCCCAAGCCCTTCAGGGCTTTAAAGGCAATAACCTGCATTTTGATCTGGGCCAGGAAAACAGACTTGCAACCAGTACAACTGATACATAATGGGTGTTACATGTTATGGCTGCCTTGTCCCTACCAGTAATACAGGGGACCCACTGGATACGAATTTAATTCATTCCGGGGGTCTGTGTGCACCCCAAAGAATCCGTATCCAGAGGTGCTGCTTCTGCGTGCACGTGTGGCGTGATAGAGAGCTTCTGCGCATGCGCGAGCAGCGAAACCTGTAAAAATACTGCCGAGTTTGCCACATTCGCAACCCAAAGTTTATGTTACTCAAGAGTAACATAACCCAATAGTCTACTGTAACAGGGTAGCTGCATTTTGTACCAGAGCCATTCCCAAAGGCATGCACTGGATGTGACAGTGCATGGTCAACTGAGTTGTGATCTGACTTCTCTACATAGGGTTGTGGTTGGTGTACTAGTCTCAGCTCCTACAAGACACTCCTGGCCATCATCATGATCTGAGCTTCCCCAGTGAGCGATGAGTCCAGCAGTACATACAACCTGCAAACTTGTTCCTTCAGAGTGCAACTTCATGAAGGACAAGCTGAACACCTTTCTCTGGGGTTTACCAGTTTTCCACTTGCAACATATCCAACATCCCCACCTCTGTATTAAGCTTTGGATTGCACCTTCCCATACAACTGAAAATGGCCTCCAAACACTCGTTTAGGGGTTCCCCAGCCTCTCAGAGAGGCTGAGTAATGTCTGCATACCAATGGCACTTCAGCCCAAGCTTCCAGATTATGCCTCCCAGTAGCTCCACATAGATATTAAATAGCATGAGTTTCAGAATGGAATTTGAATACCCCACAAACCAATGGTCACTGGGTGGAGAAAGGCTGCTCTCTCATGATGACGTCTCAGGAAGGACCAGAGACACTGTATATCACCATGACTCCTAAGCCCAGCCCAGATAACTGGCCCAAGAAAATGCCACAATTGGTGGCCGAAAATGCTGCTAAGAGGTCTAGGAGAACTCACTGGGTTGTAGTCCTTCTACTTACTGTATTCCCTGATGCAACCAACAGAGCAACCAAGGCTGTTTCTGTTCCATAACTAGGTCTAAAACTGTATTGAAATGCAGCCAAATAATCCATATCATCCAACACTGCCTGCAGTCAGGCCACTAAATATTGACATTAAACTAGAAGATTACTACTTAAGATCCTAAACATGTGTCCTCCGAAGTCCTACTTATTTTGATAGAGTTAGCCATCCTACAGGCACCTTTAATATTGCATCTTTATTTTAATTTTCAGTTTATGAGTCCTAATTTGCACGTGAATAGTGCCTTTCTCTCAAGTTATCAAGTTCTGAGTGTCCAGAAATTGGTGGTGGTGTGGGGCAGGAGCAGAATCAATGGCCTGAGTCAGTCAGTATTCTGGCAGCTTCCTACGTCATATGTTCACCACGGATGAATGCAGGTAAAATTTCAAACTTTGATTCAGTTCACTTCTAAGATTGATATGACAGCTTTGTACAGCCCATAACCTTGGAGAGTTTATAACAAACTCTGGTGAAAAAGGAAGGAAAGATGCTGAGTAATAGCCTATATAAAGAAGGCCGAGAGTCATTAATACTTTGCACAATAGCAAATCTGGATTTGCCACCAAGTATCAGTGTGCATGATATACATGCTAGTGCCATCACACTATGCCTCTTAAAGTGTACACTCAAAATATCTTAGAAGTAAAATTGTAATGTGTAAATTGGCTGCAGAGATGCCTCTTTACCAAGTACACTACCACCCTGCCAGCAATGATTGAACTTAATGCAATATTCTCAGGGACCATTTGAAAATATGAATGCATTTTGTGCCAAACTTGGGTTGGATGCAGACAAAGCTATTGAATTTAGGTTGCATTGATATTCATGGAACAATTTATTAATGACTTCCGTAGTATTGGGGTACTTATATTCCATTGATGATGATGATGATGATGATTTACTAAATTTGTATACCACCGTCGAAAGATCACAAGCCAGTTTAGAAAATAAAAATACAAAATGAGAACACAAAAGACACAACAGAAAACAACAACAAACCAATAACCCACCTCCCACAAGCACAATTAAAAGGTCATAGATTGTTTAATTAGCCAAAGGCCTGGGAGAAAAGGAGTATTTTTGGCCTGGCGCCTAAAGATATGTAATGAAGGCACCAGGTGACGCTCCTTGGGGAGTGCATTCCACAAACAGGGAGCCACCATAGAAAAGGCCCATTTTTGTGTTGCTAGAGAGAGAACTAAGTTCAGCCAGCTTTATCTTGATCTGACCCCATTTCCAAACCTTAATAAGAGAAAGAGATGAAAATAAGAAAGCATTCATTAAGTTGTGGAGAAGCTAACACTGGGAATAACAAATGGCACAGCTAAAGCAGCAGATTTTATTCTTAAAACAGGGGTTAGCCAACATGGTGCCTTTGTTGTGTTGTGGACTACAAATCCCATCAGCCCCAGCCACCATAGTCAATGGTCAGGAATGATGGGAGCAGTATTACCGGCTATCTGGGGACCCCCACATTGTCTATCCCTGCTCGAAAGAAATCTATCATATGGAGGCATAGCTATGGAAGCTTTAGTTCTGCATTGTGTGTGTGTTTGTGTTTGGGGGAAAAAGAGAGAGAAACAGTGCTTGAGAATGTAGGTCAGAGCATTAATATAAATTTGATCACTTTCTTTTTATTCTTCAACATTCCCTATAATAAATCAGCTCACCTCCTCACCCCTACCCCCCTCATACATTTCACCCTTTCCGTCCTGATTTCGGATCACCGAATGTAAATCTGTGACAAGGGTATCTATATATAATATTAATGGGGCTGAGGTGGGTTGGTGTGAAATGTGAGTGCTTGCCAAATAAGGAGCGATCAGAGCCGAGCTGTTCATTCTCTGTAGCATGCTCTACATCATCTGCAGGACAAATGTAACATCATTAGGCAAAAAACCTAGCCATTCTGCACGGAAATGGCTAAGCTGGAGGTACCAATCAATCTAGCCGAGCCAGGTCCCCTCTGATACTGTCAGAGGCAACAGACAAAACAGATTGCCGTCTTGATCACAGAGCTTTCCGAAGCAGAGCAAAAACAACCCTGCTCTTATCTATGAGATGCCCGTGTAACCAGTTGTTGCATTCTCAGAATAGATTTAGCCGGATGGACCAAACTTGTATGCTTCATTTGGAAATAAAGGAACATTTACATCCAGCCCAGCAGTTCAAATACTGGGGTTGTGCACTTATACAGTTGTCCAGAATCTGAACCTGACCAGGCAATGATCTGTCCAGGACAAGGGGAAACATATCAACTTCCAACACTCTCATATCATCTTTTCCCTATCCAGAAAAACAAACAAGGCCCAGCTTATCGGAACAGGTCCTATTTCATTCATTCATTTATTTGAAAGCATTTGTAAAGGGTTAAAAAAACTAAAAATCATTTGGGACAGGCCCATGGCTATGAAAACCCGAATTGTTCCAGCCGGGTATCAACATGATATGATCATTGAAGTCATCCAAGACAATAAGCCTTGGGAATTCTAATGCTAATGTGGAGACCACCCTGGTCAGCTTGGGTAGAGAGACTTTAAGCTATGAGATGGGTGCTAAACCAACACTAAATGCAAATGTTCATGGCATAGGGTATGTTTACTTTGGCAGGGCATGTTGACATGAGAGACTTGCACATTCATTTCAAAGTAAGTTCCACTGAGTCAAATACACTGATTGCAGATCTTAAAAATAGCTCACTGCAGGCAATTTCTGAGGACTGGCACCAGTAGTGAGCATCATCAGGCAATAGACAAGGCCATGCCCCACTAGGGCCCTCCACTTCTATTAGCTGGCGCCTTCTAGCCCTGTTGCTGCTGCTCCTTGCTCCTTGCTGCTGCTGAGCAAGTGAGCAGTGGAAGGAGCAAGAAGGCGTTGCATCTTCTACTCACCTAGTTCTCTTCATCTGTCTGGGTGTGTAGATTGGGCCTATAGGAAGAGGGCATACCCTTCTAGTGTCCCAGTTTTACTGGGACATTCCTGGAATTACAGCCTGGCTTCTGATATGTTCCCAGAATGTCCTGTTTCCTCCCTCCAGCACTGCCACCACCAAACTCAGGGAGGAGGATGAGTTGGTGCTTGCAGCCAGCAGTTGTGTTTGCAACGAAACCCTCAGGAAGGAGGAGGAGGAGTTTGGATTTGATGTCCCACTTTATCACTACCCGAAGGAGTCTCAAAGCGGCTAACATTCTCATTTCCCTTCCTCCCCCACAACAAACACTCTGTGAGGTGAGTGGGGTGAGAGACTTCAGAGAAGTGTGACTAGCCCAAGGTCACCCAGCAGCTGCATGTGGAGAAGTGGGGGATCAAACCCAGTTCACCAGATTACCACTCTTAACCACTACACCACACTGGCTTTCCAGTGGAACCCTGCCAGAGCGGAGGCAGTCAATAACTTCCCCCACCCTGGCCAATGCTTTGCAATTCTCTCTTTATATACATTGATATCACTGATTCGGGGTTCTCTACTGAATTTCTAGGCACCGATGACACCCTGGAATTTTATTTTGAGAAATGTGACCTGGGGCCTCCATGAGAATTGAATTCCCAAGGGAAAGGATAGTGTCTCATGTTTCAAATACAGTGGTACCTTGGTTGTCGAACTTAATTCTAAAGGTTCTCGAACCTTTAGAAAACAAAGGCACAGCTTCCGCTTTGCTGCAGGAGCTTCCTGTACTCAATTGGAAGCTGTGGAAGCCACGTCAGATGTTCAGCTTTCAAAAAACGTTCGGCTTTGCAAACAGGAACACTTACTTCTGAGTGTGTGGTGTTTGGGAGCCGATTTGTTTGGGAGCCAAGCCGTTCGACAACCAAGGTACCACTAGATTCAGAAGTGATCATGACAAAACATTACAACAGGGACATAGGATATTCTTGTGGTGGGGTGTTAACTTTTTTTTTTAATGAGCTAATTCATATATTAAAAACCCTTGGTGTCAGGTGGGAAAGAAATCTTAATTTAGTACAATCACAAAAAGGTGGCTATGTTTCTTCCAGAAAAATTAATAGGTCTACCTACCTTAGTTTAGAGTTTACAAGAATTTATCACACACACAAGTTTTTTTCTCTCTCTTATACAGTAGTACCTCAGGTTACATACGCTTCAGGTTACATACGCTTCACGTTACAGAATCCGCTAACCCAGAAATAGTGCTTCAGGTTAAGAACTTTGCTTCAGGATAAGAACAGAAATCATGCTCCGGTGGTGCAGCGGCAGCAGGAGGCCCCATTGGCTAAAGTGGTGCTTCAGGTTAAGAACAGTTTCAGGTTAAGTACGGACCTCCAGAACGAATTAAGTACTTAACCTGAGGTACCACTGTATATCATGCAGAAAAAAAGGAATCTGCAAGGTTCCAAAATAGTGCTGGAGAATCAGCTGATCATAGCACTCTCTTTCCTCACCAAAATCTCACTTTTTGATCTAGCAGTAACATTTAACTCACTGATAATTCTATTATTTAAAAACTTGCTTGTGTTTTCCCCAGAATCTATTTTTAGCACCCAGAAAGGGTTAAATATACCATAGGTTATTTCTGTATCTCTGTCAAGGTCACAAGGTGCAGGGAGCCCAGTTCATCGTTTGCAGGACTAATAAATCTCTCCAAAGGTCAGCATCTGCACTCATTATCAACCAATCAGTTTTAATTCCAGTTTTAATACATAAACCACTTGGAAATACACAGAAAACATTTTGTGGGTACCTGCATCCTATTTTATTCCCTTCTCTTTTTAAAAAAAGAGACCGTTTGAGTCAGTTTATTAATAGTTTAAATAAAGGAAATCAATAGATGCATTAGAGGTATTTATCTTTAAAAGCATTTCTGTTTCTAAAAAATATTAACTATAACAACAATTAACAGACAAATATGTCTCCAACCAAGCTTTTCATTATATCTGATGCTTCATTTGCAGAACTGGGACTTGTGAAGGCTGTTTCCCTGCTACATATGTTGTGCATCTATTTCTTCCAAAAGAATCTAATTCACAGATGAGTAACCAGCGATGAGTTTCATATTTTACTCACTATTTCAAATTTGGGTTCTAAAACCATAGCCAGAGCAGCCTAGTGATAAGAGAGTTGGGTCTGAAATATATCTGTCAAACATGGCTGTGACGATGTCATGAGCAAACCACAGTTCCGTGTTACACCCAAACACAGGGAACTGAGGCTTGTTCTAACCGAAGTCACTCATTAAACCAAATTCAGAAATTATTCAAAATAAGAATGACTAGTAGTAGTATAAAAGGAAGAAGAAACCAGAAGTAGGGCATTCTCTCAGAAGGGAAAATGATGGAACACTGTAACTGGGAATGTTAGAAGTTTGGAAAACCTCTGAGGAGGTTCTCCTTGCTATGAGAATACAGCAGAAGCTGATATTGAGGAGCACTTCTAGCCTAGTTCACTTTATATTGTAAATGGCCCTGTGATCCTCACAATGAAGGGGAGTACAGAAATTGAATAAATAAGTAATTACCGGTAATAAGGGGAAAGCACAAAATTGTATCCAGTGCTACAAAAGCATCAACTGCCATTTACGAAGCAACCCAAAACCAGTAGTGGCATCTCAAGTAGCAGAAACCAGCAAGTTAGAGATGGACTGCAAATCCATTTACAGCTTTTCATTCTTATAAGTGTGCTTCCACTTGGCAAAAAGGAGCCCTGCATTCTGTTGGGCACAGCTCATGGGTGGTAAAACTCCATATAACATTTCAGTGCAGAAGTATCCAGACTTTGGAAAGTCTTTTATCATGTCAGAAGCAACACAGAGGCACAAGTATGTGAGATGTTTCTGCTTGAAACAAACAGTTCCTTTCCTATTATCTTGTTTCTCTTCTACCACAAGGAGGAGCACTGCTAAGAGGGACTGTAGCTCAGTGGTAGAACACCTGCTTTGATTGTAGAAGGTTCGAGTTTCAACCCTTGACATCTCTAGGCAGAGCTTGAAACTCTGGAGAGATTGCTACTGATGTAGACAAAACTGAACTAGATGGACTTACAGTCTGATGGTACTAGACAGCTTCCTGAGTTACAATGAAATTTTATTGTAATACTTATGTATTAATTTACAAATTGCCTTCTGTATATGGGTCAAGGCGATTTACAAAAAAAACAAAAATCCTGAAAATCGATTTTAAAACAATACAAAGATGACCATCTATAGCAAAGGCCTTTTCATTCATCTGGAAGAGTCTCACCTCTTGGTGTCCTTTCCCTGTATAAATTGCCCATGCAAACTCACCATGGAAACCCTTTATAATGCAGTCCTGTTTTGTTGTGTTTTAAACAGAAACTTCCAGGCATCTGTATGTGACACTCCAAGTTGCACCTGGATAACTGCAGCTATGTAATCATAGAAGCCCTTGAAAATAAATCCTACATTATGTATAGAGTTTGCCTTATCGCCTACCATACCCTTCGAGGGGAGATAATAAATCTAATTGATTCTCTCGTGCGTTATCTTAATGCCAAAGAGTGCAACACAAAATTGTACAGCAATATTGAAATGACCACCACACAAAGTCAACATGATGCCAAGGAAAAGAATAGAACAATATTCTTAATTCTGAAAAACTGTATTGATAATCAATTGAAATGCAGCCACCATTGAAGAGCTGTCCAATTTTCAACTGCAGTATAAGTTGGGAAACAATTTGAAAATAATGGCTCATACAAAGAGGGTGGGTTTTTTTTTTTAGACAGTCAATATGGACTTCATCTGAAGGACAAATAAGATTTTGGCAGCCTTTGTGCTTTAGACATTATCTGCAGTACACGCCAAAGTGGCCCAACTCCTCTCAGCGTGTGAAATCCTTGTGCTTGACTTTAGTGAACCTGCATTTAATGGGATACTCATCCTCCACAGCTATTTCCAAACAGTGATCATTAACACAACCACCAGTGCCACTATTATTAGTATACAATCACTGTAAGTGTGGGTGTGTCGACTCACTCCATATGTGGCTCATTTCTCGTTGAAATGTTTAATTACTTTGTAATACTTCCTCTTTATCATGTTGGGCCGCATGGTTTCTGGGAATAAAACAGTTGCAAGTTGTAGCTCACCTCTGCAAAAGAAAGTTAGTAATTTTCTTGCCCATTGGACAACACAGTTTTCAGTGAAATTCATTATTTCTGCTCCTTTGATTGAAGGAAATGAGCCTCTTTATCCAGGTTTGATTGCTCATCTGCTTTAGGAGGCAAGGCCTGGCCTTTGAAAAGTCTTTAAAAAACTGGTATCATACACACATTTCAGTGGAATTATTATGGATTTGTGAGTAGGTATGAATGGCAGCATGCAATAAATGGCTGTTGGGAATAAGATGGGAGAGTCAGAAGCCATTATGAGCAATAGGGTCCAGGAATAAACAACATGGAACGTGAGGAGGGTACGAAACAGAGCAAAGAAAGTGCCTCAGGCAACATATGCTAGCGTAGAGGGAGGGTCATTCCTCTGGTGCTGTAGTAAGAAGCAACTGAGAGTCTGGTCAGCAAGGAAGCAGTACCATGGACAGCTCCAAAAGAAGCAGAGAAAGAGAAATCTACAGGCAAAGTTCAGGTTGGGTCATACCTACAACCAGCAGAGGTTCGGAGTAAACTGAGAATTTACATGTTGTTGTTGTTTAGTTGTCCTGTCTTCCACTGCCTCCCGCAGTTTGGTCAAACTCATGCTGGTAGCTTCGAGAACACTATCTTGTCCTCTGTTGTCCCCTTCTCCTTGTGCCCTCCATCTTTCCCAGCATCAGGGTCTTTTCCAGGGAGTCTTCTCTTCTCAGGAGGTGGCCAAAGTACTGGAGCCTCAGCTTCACGATCTGTCCTTCCAGTGAGCACTCAGGGCTGATTTCCTTCAGAATGGATAGGTTTGATCTTCTTGCAGTCCATGGGACTCTCAAGAGTCTCCTCCAGCACCATAATTCAAAAGCATCAATTCTTCGGCGATCAGCCTTCTTTATGGTCCAGCTCTCACTTCCATGCATAGCCCCTGTTATTTTTTTGGTGTCCTTGCCTCTGAGGAAACTGCTAGTGCTTACAGGGAAGAGATGGCGAACATGTGGCTCCCCAGAAGTTGTTGGACTACAACTCCCATCATTTCTGGCTATTGACCATGCTGGCTGGGGTTGGTGGGAATTTTATACATACATACATACATACATACATACATACATACATACATACATAGCTTTATTTGTATGCACCTTTCCATTGTTGAAACCAGGCTCAAAGGATGCTCTGCCATTGGAACTCTAGCTGAGATTCCTGATGGGTGCTTCTGTCTGAGATCTTGGGAAAAGAGCACGTTCCATCGAGGGATCTGAGGAGCCAACTGTTATTCACCTGCCCTTGCTCTCTTCGTTGTTCTCTTTAGCTGTCTGTCGATGGTTCAAAATGCTCCTCTGAGAAAAGTATTCAGCCATTTAAGGTGCTCTATCTTTTCCAGGCAGAGCTAACTACACATGGTTAGGAGATTGCTTATGACATAATTAGTCGGCAATCTGGCACCAGGTGGTGATCGGTGAATCTTGCAACACATGGAAAGGTTAACAAAATGAGGTTCGTACCTCCGAAACAACCATGGGAAACCTTTTAAAAATTATTATTAAAAAGGAAGGCCCTCCTGTAATGTTAATCGATTCAATGTGATCGGTTTAATTTGTAACACCATCTAGGGGGAAAGCATTAACAATTTAATTGCTGCTTGGTTTTGAAAGAACACAATCCCTATCTTTCCCCTTTCCTTTCAAAAGTGCTGCCTTTCAACACAGGCAGCGCCTCTTCTGTTGTATAAGCGTAGGGAAAACCTATAGGCTTGCGACCCAGGAATGTTTTCTTGCCGGGGAGAGTTGGTACTTAAAATTCTTTGCACAGATAATTGCATCATGTCTAAAAGAGTAAAGTGTTGCAACCTTCCTCTGATATTTTTAGCTCGACTTATTTCATCTTTGCACAAGCCAAAAAAATTTGATACCAGTAGCAAATCAATATTATAACAGAGAAAGAGAGGGCGGAAGCTCTCGGAAAGCAGCCAGATTCCCAAGCTGAGTTGCTAAGCAGATAGGAACAACTTCATCACCGTCCCTTCGAAGTAGCCTGAAATGACCATCTTTTGTGGCTTGTTTATGACACTTGGAGCGGTGGGGTGTGTGTGTGCAGATTTCTCCAATGCACTGCGCGCTTGCTGCCATCTCATGTTCCCTTTTTGCAGTTTGCTCTTCCTTTTTCCCTCCGTTTGGGCAGCGGGGAGGAGACAGTTTGAAGAACATGTTAGTCCACAGCTGCCTATCTGTCGAGGACAGTGGGCTTGATTAAAGGGGAGCTCCCTCCTGAATTTCACACATCACATCAATCATATTGATCAGCCCCCAGAAAGGCAACATATTGTCTGGGAATAAGCCAAGAAGGGATATCAATTTCACAATAGCACTTATGTCTTTCAGCCAAGAACTGGTTTATTTTTGGCCACTGAAAGCCGAGACTTGCTGTGGAGTTGTCTCCCACCGCACCCCTGCCGCTCTTTTCAGGTTTATATTTTGCCTTTATGTTGACAGTGGCAATTTTCCTGTCACAAAAATCTTAAAATCAAGGCTTGAACAGCTTTTAATATATATATGTTTTTAAAAGCACTCCTAGATCACTCAAGGATGCTATGTGCAACCTTGCTACATTTGATACTTTCATTCCAGGGAACACAGATTCAACCTTCTCGTAAACATATTGTTCAAAACCAGCAACTCTGCCACACACAAAAGACAACATCTCTCAGCCACACATTTATGTAAAACAGATTTCCACACAAGAGGATGCATCTACAGCTCGCTCTGGAGCCATCCTCCCTCCTATCACACGTATTTTTTTGTTAAATAAGAAATACATTTGCCAAAATGATTTAATAACTTAGACACATCATATACTTAAAGACATAAAATGCACAATTAGAAGTTCCACGAATAAGCTAATATATCAGGTGTGGGAAATCTTTGACCTTCCAGATGTTGATAAACTACAACTTCCATTATCCTTGGCAATTGGCTGTACTTGCTGTGGGTGATGGGAGTTGTAGTTCAGCAACATCTGGGGGGGGGCAAAGGTTCCCCACACGTGTAATAAATAGAGTACCAGTCCATGGTGAAAACATGACAAAACACAGAACATACCTCTGGTAGGGAGCTGGCCAGCTAGGGCTAAGCTGCTTTCACACATGTGTTTTGTGCATTCACAGTCAAACTGTAGAATTTGATGCTAGCTGGGAAGCCAGCACAGACTGTAGTTTGAATGATATATTTTGAAGTATATAAAACAGATGTAGGTAAAAATCAGGGCTGGGGAACCTGTGGCCCACCAGATGTTGTGAATGACAGCTCCCTGCATCCCTTACCATTGGTCGTGCTGGCTGGGCTGATGGGAATTGGACCCCAACATCTGGAGGGCTACAGGTCCCCTACCTCTGGTATAAATGAGTAGACCATTTTAATTGCCTAATTACCAGAGCCCCCTCTAATCTGCAAGGGTTAAGTTAGCATGTAAAGGGTGTTAGTGTGCTTGCTCTGCCCCTTCATCACCATTCTTGCGACATGAGTTGGAGGGTGACCTTGTGGACTGACTGGAGAGTCTTCGGGTCTTGTGGAGGCTCCCCATACGTAGGGCTTTAAATGTATAGTGATCCTCTGCAAATACAGAAGATTCATTGCTTGAGGAGATCACGCTCCACGTTTGAGGTTAATGAGAATGGTGAAGAGGGGTGGGACCCTCTTCAGACATTACCTATAAGCCACCATCGCCCTTCCTTCCCAAATGGTGGCTTAACCCTTCTAGAGGAGGGAGGAATAGCACCGCATGTGGTAGTTGCCTGGATTCAATCTGTTTGCTTGGTGCTGAATACAGAAAATTATTCCTTGTGCTACACCCTCTTGTACTTATGGAAATAGTCTTGATGGATGACCCATGTGTAGGCAATAGTTTTTTTATGCACAGCTAGACCTCTGTGTATTAGGCATTCTGCCTTCAAGTCAAACAGATTATATCCAGTTGTGCCCCTCCACTTACAGTAAGTTCTGATGTCCAGTGGATGCTTCTGTGAGCAGTGCATTGGGGAGACAGCTCCCCATGGCCCCCGAGACCTGGTCCAGACAGTTGGTTTGACTTTTGGTAGTGGTGTTGGAGGTATATAGAAAGCTGCTGAGTCAGACCACTGATCCGTCTCGCTCAGTGTTGTTTACGCCGACTGGCTGCCGCTCTCCAGGATTTCTAACGGTGAACATTCTCAGAACTCACCGGAGACGCAAGGTGTGGCATTCGTACAGAGCCCCCGGTCGTCTCACGGACTACTGACCCGTACACCACTAATCTACTGCCACCAACCAGGTAAAATTACTTCAATCTCAGTCAGATTCTCAAGTTAATAAAGAAGAGGGTATTTTATTTCAGTCACAACCGAACTTTTACGGCATTCCAAATGTTGTTACTCTTTACTTTCTTATTTTCCTCTCTCTGTCTCTTCTACCTCCCCTCACTCAAGAACCCACTGCTCTGTCTCTCTCTATTTCCAACTGCCTGCCAACTGCTTCTCCAATTGCCTTTCCCAACCAGCCAACCCACTACAACCAACCAACTACCCACCAACAACTCAAACAAACCTTGGGCTAAGCCCTTTTATACACATCTAGGCTCCGCCTCCTGTAGGGACACAGGTGGCGCTGTGGGTTAAAGCCTCAGCGCCTAGGACTTGCTGATCGAAAGGTCGGTGGTTCGAATCCCTGCGGCGGGGTGCGCTCCCGCTGCTCGGTCCCAGCGCCTGCCAACCTAGCAGTTCGAAAGCACCTCCGGGTGCAAGTAGATAAATAGGGACCGCTTACCAGCGGGAAGGTAAACGGCGTTTCCGTGTGCGGCTCTGGCTCGCCAGAGCAGCGATGTCACGCTGGCCACGTGACCCGGAAGTGTCTCCGGACAGCGCTGGCCCCTGGCCTCTTAAGTGAGATGGGCGCACAACCCCAGAGTCTGTCAAGACTGGCCCGTACGGGCAGGGGTACCTTTACCTTTACCTTTACTTAGGCTCCGCCTCCAGCTTTCCTATTGGTCTACATTGTTAACCCTTTCTTTTCCCCTGTACGGACAGGCTCTAAACAAATGGGCAAACGCCACACAAGGGATTGAACCTTCAGCATGCAAAGTGGATCCAGTCTACCTCTTGAGCTACCACCCTTGCCCTACAAGACAGCGCACAGGGCTGCAGACAAAAGGGGGACTTTGCAAAAACTGCTTGCCTCTTCTATTTGCAAAAGCTTCCATTGTGAGGGGCACACAGCACAACACAACGCAGTGCAGAGTTTGGAGCCCTCCTATAAACATTCCACAGAGAATTCTTGCAACTGAACTTCAGGGTCCAGTGGCAATACTGTGCAATGCAGGGCACCCAGTTTCCCTACGTCTGCCTGCCTATTGCAGTACTCTGTGCCACATCCTGTACTGTTCAGGGAAGTCCACCAACCCTTAAGAGGGGGTTACAGGAGGGGGTCACAGGAAGTATGAAGATCGACAAAAATAAGATGCTCTGCTTTGCATGATCAGAAGTGCTTTCTTCTAGCTCAGAAGTTTGATGACCCATGTGTGTTTAAAATGCTACCCAATCACTGGCTCCTTTTTTAAAAAAAACTTTAGTAGCAAACAACAACTTTTCCAACCATTTATGTATTTTTGAACCAAGATAGGAGATCATGCTACTTTCCTGCAAATTAAGTAGTTAATATTCATGTGCAATCCCTTCTAACAGTCTTATCTTAAAAAGTTACTATGCAGCTTGATTAATACAAGCCTTGATTTGCAATCCTATACACACCTACCTGGGAGTAACACCCATTGGACTCAGTTGGGTTTACTTCTGAGTAGATATGCGCATCATTGCAGTGTTGATCAATACTGCAATCCTATACATGACTACTCAGCGATACATTTGACTGAGTTCAGTGAGGCTTACTCCCCAGTAACTAAAGTGATTAAATACGTTATTATACATTAGTTACAAAACAATTTTTAATGCTGCTATAATACAACATCCCCATATATCAACATCCCTTTCTCATATTTCTGCTTACTCAATATCCCTGTGTTTACTGATTTTTGAGAAGTTTACATTTAATTTACTGGGATGATTAAATTTCATGACCATTTATTAAAAATCCCCTTTTTAAAAAGTACCATTATTATTAGCATTAACAAACAAATTTATTGTTACTAAGTGAACATGCAGGAAAGGGTAATTGAATGTTATTTTATTTTCTAAGCAAGCACAAATAGCTATGTTTATCCTTTAAAACAAAACATGAGAGAAATGTTGTGTTTAAAATTCCTTAATTAAAATGTTTCTTCCAACTTACAAATTTCGGTTTGATTGGCAGCATGTTTCAGAAAGCTCCATCTTTAAGAAAGGTTAGCAATAGGTTGTGTTAGATGACTGAGCTTGCAAGGGTATCCTATGCAGAATTCTGCTGATCGATAAAACTCAAAAGATACAGCAACAGAAATACTATTTGCATAAGTAAAGTACACACACACATTGGGATGCAGTCGACAAGAATGCATTTAAACACAGGGCTTTAAAAAACAGAGAGAAATAAAAATGTGCCGAAATAGATTTTTCAGGCTTCGATAATTTATCATCATTTCCACGGAGTTTCTTTACTGTTTTCATCTCAATCTTTTTAGTTATCTCTCGACCATTTCCATATGTAGCCCAGATTATCATACGCTGAACTAAGTCAGCAGTTCTGACATCTTCATTTCGGTGTCCTTTCCTGTACCTTTAGCAATGTTAATGTTACAAATTACAGGAAGGCATATTAATAGCAGTACCAAAGAAGCAGAAAGAAATGAGCATGGGCTGGTTATTTTTTTATTTTAATTTTTTTTAAAAAATAAAAGGAACGGAAAGGAAAGGAAAGGGGGTGGGGGGTAACCCTAAGTACTGACTTGGGATTTCCCGGGCCCATTGTCAAGTCAGCCGAACCACCGCCACTTCCATTGTGATGATAATGGATTCCGTGTTGTTGGCTCAAAGGTCACGAGGTCACCGTAAGCTCCTTAATGGACTGTGAAATAACTTTAACTGCATTAACCTCTCTGGATCACGTGGGGTCGCACCAACATCCCCTCCTGAAATCCTCATTCGCTTATAGAGACAATACCATTAGATTATTATTTTTTCTTCTTCTCCTTTTTGGAATAGCAATAGCTGCTCAATGTAATTATGCACCTAAGCATTTCCATTAAGTGAATAAGACTTTAAAAAAGATTAACTGGGGTTTCTCCTGCATCCCAGGATAAAGGTAAACTTAAGGCAGTGGTTTTCAAACCCTTTAAAAAAAGAAAAACACCACCTCTGCTGGAGAGACAACGCTGCTTTTAAAGCAGGAAGTCATTAACAGAAATGTAACACTCCCCCCCCCCCTTTTCGTACAATCATCTGAAGAAGAGTTTAGCTGGTCGGGTGCCCACATGGTGGGCATGGATTACTAATAGCTTTATAGAATGGCTGCACACAAACTGGGTGATTATTGGCAACATGGGAAAAAATCACTTATGCAGAAAACATCAGATGAAATGTGACAGCTTGTTACCCTTATAGTACTCTGTTGTCGGAAATCCCTGCCATTTGGACTCTCTGAAACGACATTGTCTCCAAAATACATTTATGGAGATCGCCTCGGAATTCCAATTCTGACGCCGCTTTGCCAACTACAACTTTTTAATTTATTTTAAACTTCACCAGTTTAATTAGCCACCGTTCGAAATACAAATGTTTTCCTTTGGTGACTCGCAACATTTAAAATGATTAAAGGCCATATAAAGTATAAAGCAACGTCGCCACTATCATAAAAACAGCAGCAAAAACATTGCAGATCATTCTGTATCATTAATTCCCTTAAATATATCACAGAAAGCTGTACCCGCATAATAGAGGGTGCTAACTAAAAGCCTGGTTGGCATCTGTCTGTCTCGGGAGACAATGGAGGAGTGTGCCTTTGGGGTTGAGGTCAAGCTGTCGGGAGGTTGCAGCGCCTGCTGTGGCTGTAGAGACCAATGCAGGAGAGACAAGTTTTGTTGCAGCCGGGGCAGATGCAGGCATCCAGTTGTGCTGTTGCAGATGCGCCATGGCGTTTCTTCTCTCTGCGCTCCTCCCAGCGGTCATTCCTCCTCTGGTCACTTCTATGGGTGCACAACCTGAGTGCGGTCGTCTGCAAGGGATTCCCTCACGGCAGGATTGACACTTCCAGCCTTCATGTCACAATTGCAGAAATCTTTGTAATGAAGAGTTGGTCTGCCAACGGGCCTGGCGCCTGAAGCCAGCTCCCCGTAGAGCATGTCCTTGGAGATCCTGCCATCTTTCATTTTGTGGTCATGGCCAAGCCTGAAGAACAATGTGTTTGCAGCCTGCCACAACAAGGCAAAGAAGACTAATATACATGGGTTTTATCATTGGTTTTACAGTTGTATACCACTTAGAAGCTCTTCTGGCATATGAGTGGTATATAAATTAATAAAGAAAAAGTAAATGTCTGCAGTAGCAACTGGCCAGGGCTGCATTGATGAGGCTGCCTGACTCTCCCGTGTTTCTAAAGTCACATGTCACTGCCCCTTACCGAGAGGGAGAGGTGCAACATCAGAGCTAATTTGATGCTCCTGAAGCTGCGGCCGCACCATGCCAGCCTTCTCACCGCCTTGGTCCTTCAGCTGCCCTACGTAGTAACTGGAAGGGATGTGTGGCGTTGGGAAGACAGTAATGCAACACAGCCCTGCCCATGCAACCCTGTTGGCGGCGACTGGCGAACTGTGTATCTTGGGAGATGAAGTTCCATAGATGCGGGGCCACAGCAGAAAAGGACCTGTTCTTTTGGATCTACCAGCCGGACCTTCTGGCAGGTATATGAGCAGGATCTCCGTAACCTTTCACCTCCTCCATTGCTTATGGTGTGAAATGCCGGGGCCAGTGCAAACAGACAGCTCAGGCCCAGCCCACCCAAATAAGTTCCCATTTGCTTGCTCAGTCCAAAGAAACATCCCACTTGCCATGCCACCCCGTTCCTTGATAACGGGAGCCCAGTATGTTTGTGTCTCACTTGCTGGATCAGCATATTCGCTTGCGTAGGTACCTGGTGTGCCTTCAAGTCTTGTTCCTGCTTATGCCCTGGACTGATTTGAGCATTAAAGGTTTTGGCAGAAAACATACTCCAAGTCCACCATCCAGCGAAAACCAGGACACCACTGGGCCCCCCGATGTTGAAGAGGGGCTTGTGTGCATGACCCAATGGCTTCCTTTTGTGTTCATCCTGCACACCTAAACGAGTCTTCTCTCTCTCTCTCTCCCTCTCTCTCTGTCTCTGTCTCTCCACTCCCATAAAAGTTAGCACAGGCAACATTTCCATAGCATTACATCTTTGCTGAAATTAATAGAATGGACAGCTGATGTCTGTAACATCCTTTATTTCTGAAACTCTGATGTATCCGTTCTAGGGCACCAGCACTTATAACTGTCCATTAGGAGCTACATCGAGATGGTCACAATCACTCAGAAGCCCCTTTCCACTTCCTAAAAGCCCCAATTTAGAAAATGCACATTGGAAGTCAATGGGGATTTAAGACACGCTTAAAGTTAAACATGTGCATTAGTGCTTTGCCGGAGAGTAATGGATTTCAACATATGCTTAATGTTTAAGTGGCCCTCTTAAGTATCTTCCCAGAGCTGGCAAGCGAGAGCACAACTCTGAAGCTCATCTTTCCAAATTGGAAATAAAAATGTTAGCATATAGATGCAATATGGAATGTATAAATACAAGGATACGCAATCGATTTAAAAAAGCAACCCTCCACTGTTTAAAAAAATATTTTGGATACATTACTAAGTATGTATAATTTGTTTCTAGGCCATTCACCTAATATGGTGAATCACTCAATTATTCCGTTATGTCCTTGAGAATACTCACAAGCTGCAAAATATTGGAGCTAAATATCCAGTATAATCTAGTAAAGCCTGAGGCTCCCTTAGGCAAGTTATCACACAAAAATCCCACCTCCCATATGCTATGCAATGGATCTTGGGATTCCTTTGCCTGCTGATTGTCCCACAGCTAAAGTAACTCTCCTCCCTGTGGTTTAGTGCATTGGCCCCAAGTCCTGATGGGCTGCTACTATCACCGAACCATAGCGACTGGAGTCTAGCCCTGAGCTTGCAAAAGTCATCCACACCCCAGAGGAGTGCTCTTCAACATTGGGTCTTCAGATATTGCTGGACCACAGATCATTCCCAGGCAGCTTAGCTGGTGTTCAGGCAAGATGGGAGTGGTAGTCCAACAACATATGGGGACCTGAGGCTAAAGAAAACCACCCTGCAGCTTTGCTGATGCATACCCTCCAACTGCGCCATTTTAAGAGGGACACTCTCAGATTCATAGAACTATTCCTAGCTTCTCTTTGGATCCAGGAATGTCCCGCTTTCCCCTTCCAGCACTGCCGCTGCCGAGCTTGGAGCGGAGCATGAGCTGGCTGGCTGAACCTCCCCATGGCTGCCACTGCAGGCCTCCCTTTGGTAGCTTGTAACAGCGGCTGGAGAGCTGTGAAGATGCTCTCCCTGCAGGGGTTGTCCTCACCTCCCTTCCGTGCCCAGTGGAGGAGGAGAAGAGTGGTGGTGGCTCTCCACTGCTTCCACCCCCGTCTCAGGCCTGACCCGGGAGTGGAACTGTGGGCTGGTGGTACTGAAGAGCAAAGGAGAGGTGCAACACTGCCGCCACCGCTCCTTCTCCCTGTTGCTTCTGCCTCTGGTGTTCTGAGGCACATATTCATGACCCAGATCCAAAGGTAAAAATGTTGGAAGGTATGTTGATAAACCCTAGCTTCGTTGCCACACGGTTGCTTGCTGCCCCGTAGTGGCTGGCGGCAAGGCTTTGGTTCCCTCTCCTTATTACTCTTTTCGGGCAGCCCATCAGCAAAATCGCATGCACTAAACACAGCATGGGGAAAAGAGCAAGTTGCTCCTGTTTACCGAAATAGGAAGTGGGCTGTTTTGGCTGCAAACAAACAACAAGGACAAATGTTTAATGAATAAGTTGTCTGGAAGTTGCTACCTTGGCCTTTCCCCAACCTGGTGCCCCTCCCCCGCCCCGAAGTTTTGGAATCTGTTGTGATTGATGACCTGGGAGAAGATTGTGAGCATAAGTGGGCAGAAAGAGAGTTTGGATCATTACATTTTATAAGTTCAGCAAGTATAGGTGTTCAAATGTGCCTGCCTATTTATTCATCTGTCCATCTGTCAGATATTCCAATAAGTGGCTCTTGTCCAGGTTTGTTAATTGTCTTACTTTAAACTTTTTGAGGATCCTATGCCCTTTTAAAATGTGGTTTTGGGGTTTATTGGGTTGTTGAATATTTTGAGGCTTTATATTTTTTTCTGCGAATTGCCCTGAGACTTATGGGTATAGGGCGGTATAGAAATTCTAATAATAATAAGAAGAAGAATTGCATTCTAGCACATAGAATGTAAGTTTCAAAGGAAAGCATGTACGTTGCAAATGTGGTGTGAAATACATAAGGAGCACAGAGAGGCTGTAGCTAAAACAGAGGTACAAAACCTTGATGGGAAAGATGTCAAAGCGGGAGGCGGAGAGGGGTCCCAAGGGTGCTGCATTTCATCTTGTTCATCATTATGTCAGCCCCTGAGACCACGTAACTAGATAGATAGATAGATTGATGGTTCCTTGACCTTTGCTTTTTTCCACGGTTTTATCACTCTGTGGCCACATCCCCAAATTTCTTAGTCTCTTTGCATCAAGCCTTGTGTCAAGCGCCATCATTACTTTTAGTAATGTTGTTTGCTGTGGCTTGCCATCATAAATGAACCAATAAGTTTTTATTTATTTATATTATAGTATAAATAAATCTGGTCTCGGGTTTGCCTAGGCTTCTGCTTGCTATAGCCTTAACAAATTTAGGAGGCTGCATTTAGACTCCCCCATAAGCAAATACTATCATAATTATAATGTGGTTTGTATTAATTCCAAAACATCCAGAAGTAGCCCAATAACTAATTCTTTCCAGCTATTCGTAGCCACAGTTTTTGCTATCACTCCTTCTTTGTGCACCTGTTGCTTGATTCAGCTGGAACTCTGCACATGCCCCAAGACTTTGTGTACATTGTGGTTTTGTTCTGAGCATGGGCGTAGCCTAGGGTATATGTGTGCATCCTATTCATGTCCTATTCAAGGTTATTCCCCAGAAAAGCTGAACAACTTTGCTTTGTGGCTCTGAGCAACCAGTATGATGCTCTTGAAAGGAATCAAAGGAAGTAATCCGAACTACGATATTCCCAATGGAGGAAGCACAAGCAAAGCATCATTCCCGTTAGGCAACCATTGGAGGTCCAAATGTGGCTGGGACCAGATGCAAACATAGGCAGGGAAATGCACGTGAATTTTATGCTTATACAATAGGTTAGCTTTTACACCCACACCCACCCACACCGCTCTATCCTGCATCCAGACGGGCTGTGCATGAACTCCCAATTTTCCCTGTGGCCCCAATCGGTGGCCCTCTGTGGGGTTTCTACAGAATATCTTCTGCTTTGTGGCTGCTGTACAGAGGAATTATCTCACAGTGACCAAATTCCTTGCAGTAATCATATATAATGCAAGGAAATGCCCTCAGTTAGTACTACTTAATTCTGGGAGCACCCTACAGCAAGCTGCTTAGCCTTCACATTTCCTAGGTGCTGACTCCTTTCCCAATGCAGAATGCTCCAAATAGCCAAGAAACTCCTTGCCACTGTCTGGTGGTTTGTGATTAACTTGAACACGTCTTCCTTTGTCAAGCGGTTGGAACTGCTAGCAACAGGGCTGGCCCAAGACATTTTGGCACCTGAGGCAGACCCCAAAATAGCTCCCCCTCTTCCTGCCAGGGAAGAATGGGTGAGAGAATATATACAATAAGAGCATGGGGAGGAAGAAAAATCGGTATCATGTTCTGCTGCCACCTGAGGCAGTTGCCTCATGATGCCTTATGGGTGGGCCGGCCCTGGCAAGCAAAACCAATAAGTGATGGAAGAAAATAGTGGCATTGGAAATTGTAACTTAAATACTGGTGATCAAATTGTAGACATTTCCATTGTTTCTGTTGTGATTTACGGTTTATTAATTCTCTTACCTTAATACCTCACCTTTCTGGAACTCATAGGTATGTCTCCCAGGCACTCACCCATCCAGGCAATGAACAGCCCCCGACTTGCTTAGCTTCAGCAAAGTGTTGGCCTCGTGGGCCTTCAGAAATGAAATGCTGCTTGGAGCTACATGAGGCAAGGGGAAAAAAATTACGTTTGTACTTTTTGACACTGTGTCCATATTTGAGTTCCCCACCGACTCATTCAGTTCCAGAACACTGGTTAGATTTGTTTCAGGCCCTGATTGTCTCTAGTGAGTAACTTTTGACAGCACACTTGTCAGTTTCGAGGTTTATATTTGAAACTCTTTCTCTCTCCCTTTCTCCCCGCTACTCCTTACATACCTGATTGGGGTTTTCTCTCATGGCTAAAAATCAACCTGTTTTCGTTTAATCTATCTGACATTTCAGCCAATATTGCGGCCTCTCGTTTCTATGATTTTCAACATTTGTCACAGCTTGGGATGAGAGGTAGCCACTCGCTAACCAAGCAAGGCTGTTTGCTTGCTACATCTTTCTTTTATTTCTTTGGCAGCTGAGGAATGTCAACTGGGTTTTTTTTGGCTTTCAGCCTGACACCGAGAGATACTAATCACCTGTAAGTCTCACTGAACATTGGAAGAACATCTGAGGCCCAGGGACTGAAGGAGTGAAATGTATTTCGGATTACGGGTCCCGCAAAAGCAACTGTTAAGAAGGCAGCTTCTTCTTTTTTAAAGGCATGTTGCTCTGGTCAATGAATTAAACACGGTTTGATTTACAAAACGTATTGGTTTTTGTCAACATCCAATTTGAAAATATAAGAAATCAACTGCAGAAGAAGAGAATAAGGTTCTGTGGAACAAAGTTTGATGAGGCACACAGGTAGTTTGCTTTGAGACATTTAAACTACGTACTGCTCCATTTTGGGGGGGGGGGGAGGTACTTTAACAGAGAAGAAATAACTTTTGAAGATGGCGCTGTATATTTCAAGAAACACAGAGCTGCTTTTAAACATAAGCATCTACCTATAAATTTATTTATATATGTAGAGTCTGAAGAGCAGCTGCAAATTAAATAAAAAATTAAAAAAGCAAGTCCACACATTAAAACAGCAGCAGCATTTATTAAACCAGCATTCCTTAAGCTGGGCCCTTCCACATGTTTTGGACGGCATTTCCCATCATCCCTGACAATTGACCATGCTGCCTGAGGCTGACAGGAGTTGAAGTCCAGCAACATCTGGGAAGCACCAGTTTGGAGAAAGGCTGCATTAAACCAATGGCAGTAACATAAAAGCGTGTATCAGCAGTATGTAAATGATCTGGTCATTCCACAACTGCAGAACTATCCCCGCAAGGCCCTTTTCTCAGGCCATCCATGTTATCTGAGTTGGCAAGCAGACCCTCAGAAGAGTCTCTAATTCCTTTCCTTCCTCAATAAAGTGTCAAACATATCTCATGTCTGGATGTCACAAACTGTGTTCAGGTGCAAACTGCACATTTAAATAACTATCACACTCCTTGAAAGACTCATAGCTTTCCCCAAAGAATTGTAGTTTGCAGAGTTGAGAGCTGTTAGGGAAGCTCTATTCCCTGCACAGAGCTACAATTACCAGAGTTCCAAGGGAAGATTGACTGATTGTTAAATCACTATGAGGGGAATAGGGGAATGACTCTTAGTACCCTTAACAAACTACAGTTCCCATGATTCTATAGGGAAGCCATGACTATTTAAGGTGATAAGATAGTGCTTTGAATGTATAATGCAGATGGGGCCATGACTCACATCGGATACAACCCATAGGGCGGTATTCAGCTAAATCACTGGTCTTCAACCTGTGGGTTGAGACCTACTAGGGAGTCACAGCATTATTCAAGGTGGATCACAACAGGAGCACCACGACTATGCAAATATATGGTTAAAATTGACAAATGGATCCTCAAACGCATGTTTGGATTCAAAGTGGGTCCTGGGTCTGGAAAGGTTGAAGATACTTGAACAAAATAATTGCACTAGCATCATGGAAATTTCCCCCTCTCCTCCCTGCACACATGCCCCTTCCCAGCGCCAAATTTGCTCTGGAGATGGCACAGGGGAATGTGGTGAGAGGGAGAGAATCTTCTTCCCATGTACTCTATGTATATTACCACCAAACTTCCACATTGCCTTAGAATCAGCATAGCAGAACATGCTGGTCAGAAATAAGAGAACATGCTAAGTTAATGGCAGATTTTGTGTGCAGGGAAAAATTTCTGTGCGCATACAGAGACAAAGAACATGATTAATCGCCCAGGAAAATGTGTGTGTATATATATTCAGTGAACTCTGTCCCCATGTAACTGTTCCATAGAAACTTTATATATTTTAGTTCTTAAAATATAATATCATTTTCACATGTGGTGCATTTATTTTCATAAGTCATTTGCAACCTTGGATCAACCCCCATCCAAGAACACAAGCGATGGAAGCCTTACCCCGATGGGTCTTGCTCCCATTAGTTTCCCAATAGATGATGGATTTTTAATATGCAAAGGCATTTTTCATATATTGGAAGACAATTAAGAAAGGAGAGCTTTGTGAGCCCGGAGTTCCCCTATGTTCACCTCATGGTAGTCAAGGACAATTCCAGGCCTCTTGGGAGATATTAAGCCTCCATTTTCCCGTTACATCTGAAGAGAACAGGCTAGCAGAAATACAAAACGGTGTCTCTGTATGTGGATGCTGCACATTCTCCCCTTACAGTTGTTAAGCAAAATCTGTTGTGAGGACTTTGCTCATGCCCAATTAAGGTTAAAAAATATTGCTGAAATTAAAATCTACCTGGCCACAAAATACATTAGCCTATGTGGTAAGTTTGTCAGCACCCATCTTTTGGTCTGATTCACCCGATGTTCAGGGCTTGCTGTCAAAGATTGTTTAGGGTAGATATTGGCTTGTTCTGATCATTTGTTTTCAGTGTCTACTGCCCACAAGAGCGCTTGTTTTAGTGCCACTTGTCAGAGTCAGCCCACCTCACAATACCAGTGGCTGAGAATCACAAGAAGGGAGAGGGCTGTTGAGCTCAGGTCTTGCTCGCAAGCTTCCCATGGGTATCTTGTTGGCCCTTGTTGTTCGATGGGTTCTGTAGGTAGGATGGGAAAAATCGTTTTACAGTTTATTGCTCATATGTGTGAGCAGAACGTTTTAAAATCATCCGTTTAGTGTTGAGACTTAAAACCATTAGTTAGCAGAGTTTAAACACCATTCCTTGCAGCATTAAAGTGTAAACTTTGGGACCAGACTGTGTAGATTTAATTTTATTTATCCAGGCTGTGGTAGCAGACAGGATTTTCCCTTTCCCCTCTTAATAAAAAAAAATCACGCAACGGACTGTAAATTAAGCATAAAATAGTGTTTACTCACATAAAGTCTTGCACTCGATTCCAGCAGGAGCAGTAATGAAATCAAGGCAGGCAAATTCTACTTCTAGATTACAAAATACATAGCTGAGCTCAGAATGGAGTCTCTACCGGAGCAGAGACTAGAAATATGTCCCTCCGTCTTAGAAGCATGGTGAAAAAGTCAAGGAGTTCTGATGAGGCAGGAGTAGAAAAGATTAAACCCTCTTTTCTTACTTTTCCCCACCGGAGAACTGAAAGGAAGTGACATCACATAGTGCCTTCTCTGGTAATCAGGAACTCTGTCAGTCTTAACCCCTTCATATCCTAATTTAGCAAACATAAATTGTTATGTTGACTGCAAATTCCCACAACAGAGAGAATAGGGAGCTGGACTAGATGGGCTTTCAGCTTGATCCAGCAGGGCTCCTCCTATGTACTTGTGCTTTATTCACAACCTGATGCTTCCATGATCTCAGCCTGAGCAGGGTCAGAAAACCCTCCTCCCTCCAAACATTATATACTATAGAATCATATTCTAGTTTCCCAGAAAGGTAAGATATGAAGCAAATGGGGTGAAAGCATTGAAACAAGCGAGTACTTGCCCCTTGTACTGTAGCCCAGACTTTCCTTGCTCTGCTAATTTTTCTACTTGCAGATTCTCTCTATTTTTATTTTTTGTACCCAGGCGATCATTATGTGGTGCAAACCACCTTTTCACCTCATTCTGCTGCATGGGCAGATTCAGGCTAACTTGGCTCCTTTCGGGGTCTCATTGGTTCTGCTCTTTGCTTAATGGTTGGTATCATTTGTAATTCAGCTGTTCTTAAGCTTTGTGGGGCAAGAATGATACACAAAGGGAGGATGTTCCACTTCTTTGCCTTGGTTAAGATAGCCATTAGTACAGGGCTCTACTTGAAAGTGTTCTCTGCTTGAAGAAGGTGCTGTCCAAGCCTGGTTTCAAAACAAAGAAGCATGAGGGGAAGCAAGGTCTTTGATGCTGCCCACCAACAACATCTAGAGAGAAGACTGAGCAAGCATAAAGATCCCTTGGTCACAGTGTTCCCCAGTATGGTGACATATGTCCTATTTCTATTTAAATTATAGCAATTATTTCCAAATTTTTACATATACATTGGCAATTTTATGCAAATTTGCATTTTATTTTTGGGTGGTTCTTTCTTCTTTCTTTCTTTCTTTCTTTCTTTCTTTCTTTCTTTCTTTAGTCCTGGAATTGCAATGTGGGCAGAAATCTTACTTTATTTTGTGCTGAATTCAAGTGTTATTTTTGCACTGAAATGCAGTGCGGATTAATGCAAGTTTGAATTTGGCCGAAGACCATCTGGATTCAAAGCCCTCTTCTTCTGCACAGACTTACTGCCTTGCCTCAGGAAAGTTCACCAACTCTCAAGTCACATTTCTTCTTCTGTGAAATGGGAGGCAAAATGCCCTAATAATGTAATAAAAAGAGCATTTAAGACTTTGCAGGATTATGACACCTTCCCATAGAAGATCACTGAAAAGAGGATGTCTGGAAAGAGATACTGGACTAGTTAGTAAGAAGAAGCCCTATGAATGATTACAGTTTCCAATACCTTTTTTTACCTTTTTGGTAAAGTTATTGCATTGCCCTTATTCTCCTATAGATCTTTTTTTTGTGTTAATTCTTCTATGCAAATAAGCCTTGCCACAATCCTTAGTTAACTGCCACCTCATAGATATATTATGTATACCTATATGTTTTATCAAACTTGTGTCATTTTCAAAAGCTATGACCTTAGAGTGCATTCCTCTATCAATTACAGAATTTAGGTAGAAAGTACTATGGTCAGCAAGGCCAAAAAGGATCCAATTATTGGCATAGCCTCATTAAAGGACCTCTAATAAATTACTTAAGTGGACTCCAACAATTATGAAAACTAATGAAAATAATCTTAAATGGCTTAGAACAAGCCTATATCATTTTAACATTTACATCATAAAAATAATACTCAAAAGGCTTTTTAGTTCTGTAAGGAATTATTCTAAATACTGAGCTAACTTCAGCTCTGTCAAATTTAATGACCTAATTTGGGGCAGGGGGAGAGACAAAGTTGAAGGAAAGTTTAACAGGTTTGGGTGGGTTGAATTTCTCGATATGCACCTTCCCCTCATTTTGATGGACAAGACTGCATTATATGTAAAAGTCAGGAATGTAATGGTTGCTTCTGCCACTGCTTGTTTGTAGTGTAAGAGGCTGCCATAAAACAAGAAAAAAATAATTCTGGGCTGTTGTGTGAAGGAGAGAAGATTCAAGGGAACATCTGACTGACTCACACATATTTCTCTACGTACTCACATGCTCATAACTGAGTGGCACAGGAACTCTGCATTCATACATCCTGCTCAATTTTTATTTAGTTTGTCTACATGAGAATTTATATCTCACCATGATAAGTCCAGGGGTGCTTACAGTCATTCTGGTTTGTTTGCAGGGAGATTAGACAATGTTGACTATTTCATTCTGATTTTTGCCAGAATGTTAGAGGATGTTGCATCAAAGCAAGTGTTGCTATTTTTTCTAATTATTATTTCATGGAATCATAGAGTTGGAAGGGACCCTGAGGGTCATCCAGTCCAGCCCCCTGCAATGCAGGAATCTCAGCTAAAACATCCATGACAGATAGCCACCCAACCTCTGCTTAAAAATCTCCAAGGAAGGAGAGTCCACAACCTCCCAAGGAAGACAGTTCCACTGTCTAACACCTCTTACTGTCAGAAAGTTTTTTCATATGTTTAGTCGGAATCTCCTTTCTTGTAACTTGAAGCCATTGGTTAAAGTTCCACCCTCCGGAGCAGGAGAAAACAAGCTTTTCACCTCTTCCCTTGAGATATTTGGGTAATTTCAGTATTGGTTAATATATAACACTATCCCACACTTATCCCACACTTTCCAGGATATTTTCTGTCACTTTCTTACACACACACACAAAATCAAATATTTGGGATTTGCTGTGGGCTTGTTGTGCAAAAATATAATTAGCCAACCTGACTTTGCCAATATCACCTGAAAACAGTGACGGCCTGGAAGCTCCCAGTAAGAGAGAGCAAGGCAGTTTGGGTTGGAAAGCAGAGACATGGGATGAGTAGGAGGGACTCGGCCCCCTTTATAAGCAGCAGAAAATGATGAGGAGAGAAGGGAAGAGGGAGGACTTACAGGACATATGGAGATTGTAAAGGAGGATTCTTAACAGCAACAAATCTGGAGAACAACAAAAGTTATGTGAATTCTAGTTACTCTGCAGGAAGGAAGTTCATACAAGCTTCTCCTGTGATGAGCTGGGTCTCCTCTGTCCAAGAACAGAAATTAGGAGTGGCTTCAAGCTGCATCCTCCAGCATGGGGCAGGGAGGGGCTGAAAACACTCTGTGGGGCTGTGATCTGGTAGGCAGTTCCGCTCCCATCGTTTCCCAAATTCATCAATGTGGCTAGACAATTGACTAACGTTAAAGAGCATCATAGGACAACGAAAACAGCAATAATTTTGTCATTTATAAACTAACTTTTTTCATTTGTATATTTGAGAAAGGGGGGGGGGATTCTAAAATAAGAAAAAGAAATCATGTATGAACAATAACAAACCACCATGTCACAATAACCACCACTACATCCATCTTAGAGTAGACATCAACATGGCTTATATTAATTTATAATAATAATTTTGTCATGAAGCTTTATTGGCCAGTGCCAGTTTGGTAGGAGGAGGCAAGCTGTCCACACAATGTTCTCTTGATAACAGCCAGAGCCTGTAGTTGTGGGATACTGGTATATACAGAAGATACATCAAATGTGGCTAGCCATACTAATCCCACAGTGCCCTTAATGTAGCTCTCTCGAGTACAGCAAAGGGTCTTGAATAAAATCCTACATACTGAGGGATAGGGGTAGTTCTACATGAAACTCTAGGTGTGCTGGGGGAGGTAGAAATGGAAAATTCTCCTATGCAAGCAGCTTTGGGTTTTTTATTGGGGCAAGAGGCTTCAGTCATGGGGCTCCATCCCATTGCTGTAGTTTGGCTAAAAATATGGGGCTCATCATCGCCATCATTTGCTTCTCATGCTTCTCATGCTTCTCATCGCATCATTTGCTTCTCAATATATATATATATATAAATATAATTTTATTACAGATCCTTGGTATTCAGTGTAGTGGTGCACTTTTTCCCAAGGAAAAAAAATACACACTTATGCTGAACATGTGGTGAAATGACATTACAGCACTTTCTGGTCTTAAGCATTCCTGTGCACTATGGTTTACTGTTGAACAATATTTTGGAGGAGATGTAATTATTTCCCACCTATTCCTCTTCTATTCCTTCCTCACACTGTTGTGTGAAATCTATTGATATATTTCTTATATTTCTAATCTTGCAAATCCCATTACGAGCGCGCACACACAAAGGAAAACCCCTCTTTGGTTTTCAAGGGCACTCTTGGATTGAGCAAATGCAGCCATTGGAGGCTCCTTTTCCTGTTGCACATAGGAAAGGAGGGCAAAAACATGGAAAGGCTCTTGCCTGGGATGCAGGCTGCCAGCACCACCACCCCCGGCAGAGTTAGATAAGATGCAGCTGTAGCTGTCCCAGGTACCTAGTTCCCTTTTGGCATAAAACAGCACAGGCAGGCAGTTCAGAGAACCCACCAGGTGAGAAGGAGGTTATAAAGAGGTTCAGACATAAAGAGGGAAAATAAACAAATAAATACAAATATTGCTTAGCTGTAAATCTTTTCAGGCAAAGGACATGACCATAGCAAGGAGACTTCTGGCCAATCACTAGGACAATGGTCCATATCAAGTTGTTGTTTTTTAAAAACAAAATAGATGCTTAGTTATCACTTTGCTCCCCCCCCCCTCTCTCTCTCTCTCTCTCTCTCTCTCTCTCAGGAACGGGGAACCTGTGGTTTCCAGATGCTGTTGGACTTACAACTCCCATCAATCCTGACCCCTGGCCATGTTGCCTGGGACTGATGGGAGTTGGAATCCAAAAACTTCCGGAGGGGCGCAGGTTCCCCTCCCTTGTTTTATATGTGGCCTAAATGCCCCCCTCCCTGACTACATAAAAAAAAAAGTTTACATGCCACAGAAGAAAAAGTGTGGGCTTTTGTTATTAATGTTGTAGAAATACAAATATGTCCACCTTAGAAGAGGAGTCTTTATTAACTCCCACAGCCCAGAAAATTAAGGCACGGCTCATCAGGATCTGAGCTTGCTCTCGGCTAAATTGCAAGGGACTAGTTGAGTTTTGCCGGGGTTCATAATGCTGATAGAGCGGTTTCCACGTGAATGAAGGATAAACAGCGATTAATTTCAGCCAATAAATAATGGTTTGAGGTCCACACTGAAAGAGGAACAATTACTTTTCCATTTTTCCTGCCAAATGAGCTGATAAGAGAAAACAGGGGAGTTGGCCACGTAAATCAGTCTTAATTTTATCTTCCCCATTAAAAAGCAGCCATTAAGACCATCTTCGGCTCATTTCATCCTCTTCTTGTTTCACTTTTTCAATTTGCACAAAAGGGGGGAGTTTGCTCGTCATAAAATTTCACTTTGGCCAACCTATCATTTGCATCTGAGCCAATAAATAGCAATTAGCATAAACATTTAAATCAGGAACTGGAACAAATTCTTGTTCCCTGAGCAAGCTGTTAACTTACAGTATTTTGCGATATATAAGAAGCGTTAAAAACAAGATCTGCTGGGCACAATTATCCCTCCCCAACAAGATATGTTGGAATGAAGGGGAAATGTCTTCCTTGCCAGAAGCCAAGAAGCTTAATCAATGGGAGGCTTTGTGAACATAAATGCATTAAAGTTTGTGAGGTGCTCAGACAGCCAGTGGTAATAGGCACCACATAAGTGCCCTTTAGTTGAAGCAAAAACTCCCGTTGGAAGTTTGTCTTCCAAAAACATCCAAAATAAGACACACACACACCCAAAATTGGGTGAGGGAAAAGAGAATAATCATGGGAAGGTCTCAACAAAATCAAAAAATGGATAGTGCAGATATGGCTGCAATTTCTTCCAAGGAAAGAAAAGTCCATTGAGAAATAAGGAGCCCTTCCATGATCAGACAAACCCTTCTGTGGTGGAAGGAAACCTTTGGATCCAGCTCATTCAATGACAAACCCCACATTCCATTGATAGAAATTAATATAAACCGGTCATGTGGTCTTCAAACTCCAGGCATCTCTGTCTGGCTCCAGGACTCTCCTGAGACCATTGACCAAGACCTGCTCCATGCCTTCTTTGAGAGCTTTTATCTGGCTGGAATGAGTTCTGGAACTGCAAATGCTTCTTGCCTGCTTGGATGTGATATGTATGTGTACAGAAACCCCTTAGTTTTGCATGGTTGGAATGTAGTCAGCTGTACCCAACATTCAGCAGTGGGTGCATTCCCTAAATTACACTGGGCAACAATTTTTTACTTTTTGAATGTTGTCTAGATTTCTACAACTGATTTAGGGTATTTTTGCACCGCTGAATCAGGAAATGGCATCCGTTTCTCTCCATCAGGTCAGGTTTACTGTAAACTGAATGGTGGGCATTGATAAAGGTAAGTACATGTAAATTGCATGTTGCTTCACCATTTTTCAAACTTCAGGGCTTGAACTTCCGTTTCTTGGAACTCCTGGAATGCTCAGCGGCAGGGAGGTCTCTCTTCAGAGTCCAACAGTAGTCAGCCATCATGACTGATACCTGGTCTCCATCTCTTTCATGTCCTGATGGAATCTCTTCCCCAGCTTGTTACTCATTGAACCCAGGTTCTCAGGAAACCGGTCCATATGTGAAAATAGGTAGTGCATCTTGACGCTCATGTTGCAGCCCAGGTTTCTGAAAGCAGTCAGCATGTTGTTGACAAGTTCTGCGTAGTTTCTGGCCTTATTGTTGCCAAGAAAATTCTTGACTACCAGAACAAATGCCTTCCACGCTTCCAGTTCCACTTCGTTCACTGACACAGATAGGTAGCCGTGTTGGTCTGCCATAGTCAAAACAAAAAAAATTCCTTCCAGTAGCACCTTAAAGACCAACTAAGTCAGTTCTTGGTATGAGCTTTCGTGTGCATGCACACGAAAGCTCATACCAAGAACTGACTTAGTTGGTCTTTAAGGTGCTACTGGAAGGAATTTTTTTTGTTTCGTTCACTGAGTTTCCGAACTCTGGATCTCTGATGAGTGGACGGATCTGAGGACCGTCAAAGATGCCAGCTTTCAACTTCTCCGTGGTCAATCCTGGAAAAGCCTGGCACAAGTAAGTGAAGCAGTCACCATCCTTGTCCAGAGCCTTGGTGAACTGCTTGATTAAGCCAAGCTTGATGTGCAGCGGTGGGAAGAGTATTCTGTCTCTGTCCACCAGAGGGTCGTTGATGATGTTCCTTTCTTTGCAAGGCACCAATTCCTCCTGCACAGGCCAGTCCTTCTTCGTGTAATGCTGAGCACGGTCCCTACTATCCCACATGCACAGAAAACATGGGTACTTGGTGAAGCCAGGCTGTTGTCCCAACAAAAAGTTAACCATCTTCAGGTCAACACAAATAAACCACTTATGCTGATCATGACCAATTTTCTCCAGCACATACTTCACCGCTTCATAGTTCTCCTTCAGTGTAGTCGAGTGAGCCAGGGGTATAGAGACAAACTGGTTGCCGTTGTGTAGCAGACCACATTTCAGTGATCGCTTGCTACTGTCAATGAACAGTCTCCAATCTTTGGGTTCGTACTGTGGCACTCCAAGCTTGAGCAGAAGCTGTGCAATATCTGCACAGTACACCAAGTCCTTCTCTTCCGAGAAAAAATGGAGATTTTATGACTTCAAACTGATCCCTTTTTGACATAATCACCCAGAACTATCGGACCTGAATACTTCTTGTCATTAAAATAATCATTTCCAATCAAAACAATTATTTGACATGGCATTTTACCCCCACCAACTTCTTCTAAAATGCTCCACACAAGCTTCAAAAACGTAAAAAAATGACATGTGGCCATAGCTCAAAAACTTGACCTGATTGAGCAAAACCAATGTGATTTTTGGATTCAGCGCATCAGATTCGTCCTAAATCAACTGAAAAAACGCAGGCAACAAATTTGTTGTTGACCAGTGTTATGAGTTGTGTGAAGAAGTATTCTGATGTGGTTCTCTGCTCCTGCACTCCAGATCACATGCAGCCACTTTCAACCTCAAACATAGAATGGGTGAGCCTTGCTTGCTTTCATGCTTCCATAAAAGATAGCGGGTTGACGCCAATTCAGTTATATTCAGGAGAGCCATTGAAATTAGTGGATCTATGAAATTCATGTTTTCAACGGGTCTACGCTGGATATAACCTAGTGGCCATCTATGCAACAAACCGCTTCTCTTGAAGTGTCTGCCATAAAGCATAGAGGAAAGTAACCTTTTTCCAAAGCAAGGGATCTCTGCCCATAATATACAGAGCTACTTACTCAATGTCTCTGCATCATCACATGGAACGCTGTGTTCCTGCTCGGTGTTTCTGATTACTTGCTGATGGAAGTACAGAGACCCTCAACACAACAGGAGGAGTGATATATTCAGTAAATACTCTATATCTTCCAGTATCAGAGCTGAGCTGTAGACAACAGCCTGAGTTGGACCAAGAACCAGAAGCCATGGGTGGAAGCCAGTAGTCAGGACTGAAGAGGAAATCAGAACTGAAGGCCAAACCAAGAGGTAGGATTGAGGAGCAAATCAGAAGTCAGTACCAAAGACTACAGGAGTAGGCCAGAACTCAGGAAAACCTTGTGGTTCAATCACAGCTTAGCGAAAACAGGAAGCCGTTTTATACTCATTTCTGTCCCTGTTTTGAGCCCTAGAAACTTCTTACATGTATTTGAAACAGGGATGGCAGAAGTTGTATTCGCTGACATACCGGTACCTTTGGTGACTGTAACCTTTGCTGCCCATAGGATACATAAACTCCAGGCTCTTAGTTATTCAGCTAGAACCAAGGTACTAATGAAAGAAGAACCACTTTGTCTCTGTTCCATACCCCTTAAAGGAGCCTGTGCCAACTGGTTATTAAGACCTTGCATTATATTTAGACTTCACCAGACACCTTCCCTAACGTAGCAGTAGATAATGTTCTGTACCCTAAGCTCTGTACTACAACCACATTGACCCGCACTCTGGCTAATCTCAACCTCTGTTGTTTTGGCTGGCAAGCTAAAGAAAACCACAAGGCCTTTTTTAAATGTGAAAAAGCTGGAGGGGGGGCACATAGTGAGGCCAGGAAGCTACTGAGAGCTGCAACTATTTTAACTGCAAAAGAAAGCAGAAGAAGAATCTATTCTACCTTATAACTTAGCTCACATAAGAACAGCACCCTAACTCTAAAGTTTGAGAAAAATGCCTTCCTTCCCTCTCTGAAAGCTTCAGAAACTCTTATTTATTTATTTATTTATTTATTTATTTTGGGGGGTGAAATGAACGAATTCCTATGCCCCACAAATAACTCAGAGACGCATTTTAAATAAAAGCACACATTCTACTCATGTAAAAACACGCTGATTCCCAGACCGTCTGTGGGCCAGATTTAGAAGGCGATTGGGCCGCATCCAGTCCCCAGGCCTTAGGTTGCGTACCCCTGCTCTAAAGGAATGTGAGAGAGGTGGAGTGACACAGCACGGATCGCTTCCATTCACAGAAGAGTCGTTCTGGACCCATCCCAACGTGTGCAAGTATGGCTATATGAACATCCTGTCTGTGGTGCTAAAGCTGCGATGGCAAATTCACACTTCCCAGAAAGCATGTATATGTGGACCTCTTCCCATAGGTGAAGAGCTAGAGAAATGAGATGTTTTTCACTTTTTATCGATGCATAAATAGACACACTAAGCTGTGTACATATATTAAATTGCAATAATTATGCGACATTGCGATGAACATATCGACATTTCCTTTCATAGAATTACATTCACTGAAAACATTTCAGAATCACCGTGAATTGTACACAACCCCTCTTCTTTCCTTTGCTATTCAGATTACCCTCTGCAAGAGTTATTCATTCTCACACTATCTCCATTTGCTTCAATCAATAAATGCATATTGATCTATATTTAAGGGGTTTATCTGACAGCCCTCCTCTAGATTCTCTCTCTTCTTTTTGTTAAAAAGTTATACGATGTGGTGTCCCTGGTGAAGCTAATCAGAGCGCCCATAAGGTAATACTCATTGAACGCGCAAGTCTTGGACAGAAGAACATCCCTTAATTGACACATAAATCTGAGTTTAGCCCTGTTGTTCTCCTGCACTGGGAGAGTGTTTGTAACAGTTAAAACGAGAATGAAAAATATGGGCCTGGAATAAGCGTTGCTTTATCCCTGCCAGGCTGAGAGTTCGCAGTGGTAGCCAGACATATGTCTGGCTTTCACCCACAGATGCTGCTGTGCTTCTGCAGAAGAAGAGAGACAGACCGTACAACAATGGAGGGGCAAGAAGATGATAACAGTTTTGCTAGTGCCAGGTTTCCAAAAGCGATGGCTCCAAAGAAATCATTAAAACTGGAGATTATTTAAAATGACAGTTTGGGGAATCTACATATTTGTCCTTTCTGAACCTTCATGATACACTTAATTAATATTTCAAGCTTTTCATCGCCATGTAATTTCCCCTCCTATAGAATCATAAAATGGGTCCAGTGAATTATGCTTAGCAACTTATGTAGCTCATTAAGGAAAAAAAATACTGTGGAAGAAACATATCTGCAATCATATAAACTAATAGCCAGCTCTGAGCTCTCCTCGTATCTCTCTTGATGTAGTCAAACCAGCACTATCTGTGTACAAGAGGGAGGTCTATCAGCAGGCCTGGGAAATCCCCAAGTTTTACAGGAGGGAAATGGAATGGAGTATCCTGGGCTAGGACATGATTGGCTGGAACTTTGGACAGAAGCAGTCAGCAGTGCAATATTTTGTTCCTTATCAGTGGTACAGCAGATAATCAAACTTAACATCTCAGAGCTGTGATCCTGAACGGTTTGGGCCTCAGGTAGCAGTTGCTGTTGGATGAAGAAGAGGAGGAGGAAGCATTTGTGGAGAATGCCAGAAGCAGGGAGCAGCTTGAGGATGGGCCCCCTGCTGGTTTCCTCTTCCAGTGGTAGACTTTGGGCTCTCAAATTTCAGTGGCGCCCTGTGTGGCGCTAAAATTAGGCACCCCTCTGCCTCTTGCAGGTAGCTGAGAGGCAAGGAGGATAGTAGAAGGGATAAATAATAGGCACCTGGAGGTAAGAAGGGCCTGCTGGATCAGGCCAATGGCAAATCTAGTCCAGCATCCTGTGTTCACTGCAGCCAATCAGATGCAGGGACATGCCCCATGGTTTCCAGAATCAGGGATTCAGAAGCATCATTGCCTCTGAACATGGAGACAATCATGGCTAGTAGCAGCTTGATAGCATTATCTTCCATTAATTTGTCCATCTCCTTGCCCTGCTGTTTGACAGATGAGATATATGTTTTCAGGAGCCACCCTGTTTTTGCGACAGTAATTTGTTTTAATTGTTCTAAGTTTCTGGATGTCATATTGTTGTAGCCTGCCCTGGGACTTCCTGTTGAAAGGTAGGTAATAAATCATCATCATCATCTGTATCTTTCCCACCATTGCTCTTTGCCACACTTTTCTCTTTCTCTTATCTCTGAGAGGAGTAAGGAAAGACGAGAGAGGAAGAGAGACATAGGTATATAAAGGGTAGAGACAACCCTCTTGTCGTCTGGATAGGTCATTTCCTGGTTCACTCTGAGAAATTATTTCTAAATGGCCCCAGGGATGAAAGTGAGATCTGCCCTGAGAAATCGATGGAGTGTGTCCACCCCACCTGCTCTTTCCAACTCATTTTTTATTTAGAGTGAAACATTTAAAAATAGCCCTGTAAATGCAGATTCAAAAGCAGATGCAATTCATTGTCACCAGCTTGCAAGAGGCTGTGAATAGGAGGGAGTGCATTTGACAGCCCTGCAGTGTAAGCTTGTACAGTGGTACCTCGGGTTACAGACACTTCAGGTTACAGACGCTTCAGGTTACAGACTCCGCTAACCATGAAATATTACCTCAGGTTAAGAACTTTGCTTCAGGATGAGAACAGAAATTGGGCGGCAGCGGCAGGAGGCCCCATTAGCTAAAGTGGCACCTCAGGTTAAGAATAGTTTCAGGTTAAGAATGGACCTCCAGAACAAATTAAGTTCTTAACCCAAGGTACCACTGTACTGAGTATGGCAGCGGAGGCTCCAAGTGTAATATTGTCCAAAGGTATTTGATTGCAGGACGGGAACTGGGCTGAAGGTTTCAACAACCCTGCTGTGCTACCCATTGCTATTTTCCTCAAGTTGCAGGTTTGGCTGAAAGAGAAGTACCATATTTTCCCGTGTATTACACAAGGTTTTTTGACTCAAAAATCATGTAAAAAAACTGGGGTCGTCCTATACACAGGTGTGTGGGGGGGAGGGGAAGCTGCGCACCGACCGCCAGCCAGCTGGTTGGCAGTCCGCGCTCTAGGGAGCTTCCCGCCCTCAGTGGCGTGGGGGGAGCGGCTGCCCACTTTGCCAGCCCACAGCAACAGCCCTGCTGGGGTGATGGCGCTCATGCAATTCCCCCTTTAAAAAGCTCAACAACTCTCTCTTCATCTTCTTTAACTTTAGTCCCCCCAAATAGGGGGTATCTTATACATGGGGTGTCTTATACACAGAAAAATACGGGGTGTGTGGGTGTGTGGGTATGCATATAAGCCCTGCAGTGTGGTTCACTGTTAAATTCCTATTGCAGGTTTGGGGGCTGTGCAGAGTGTGAGAGAAGCTCCTGGAAACCCCGCAATGGAAGCCTACTGTTAACCTTTAAGGTCAGAGGTAGGGCTGGGGGTGATTTGGATTCCTTGTAAGAAAAAATGGTCATACCTCTGAGGTTGCAGCAGAGATCAGACCTTTCAGACTTCATCCCAGGCCAAATTCAGCACCCTTGAGTGCCACGCACCATTGAATTTCATGCTGACTAGTTGTACTTTTAAATGTTCACAATCTTAAAAACAAAACAAAAAATCCCCATAAAAATGAAATTTTGCACGTGAAATAAAACTCAAGTTACATGTATTTGACTTTTAACTTGGCTGCCCCCGCTGAGGGAAGGGTCTCTAAAGGTGACCTTAATGTGTGAACGGGCAGATGTAGAAGCAGGTGATCTAGAAGGGATCAATGAAAATGTAAATTTAGAAATGATACATTTTAGCTCTGGCTTTCAGGCCCTCTGTACTGCGTCACCACGGAACATAGGATGCTGCCCTATACAGAGCCAGAAAAAAATGGGTCCATCTCCTTAAAAAGCAGAGACATCACCTTGCCAACAAAGGTCCATATAGTTAAAGCCATGGTTTTCCCAGTAGTGATGTATGGAAGTGAGAGCTGGACCATAAAGAAGGCTGATTGCCGAAGAATTGATGCTTTTGAATTATAGTGCTGGAGGAGACTCTTGAGAGTCCCATGGACTGCAAGAAGATCAAACCTCTCCATTCTTAAGGAAATCAGGCCTGAGTGCTCAATGGAAGGACAGATCCTGAAGCTGAGGCTCCAGTACTTTGGCCACCTCATGAGAAGAGAAGACTCCCTGGAAAAGACCCTGATGTTGGGAAAGATGGAGGGCACAAGGAGAAGGGGACGACAGAGGGCGAGATGGTTGGACAGTGTTCTCAAAGCTACCAGCATGAGTTTGACCAAACTGTGGGAGGCAGTGGAAGACAGGAGTGCCTGGCGTGCTCTGGTCCAGGGGGTCACAAATAGTCAGACATGACTAAATGACTAAACAACAACAAGGTTTTCACACTCGGGTCTCTTCAAGTTCGGGGTGTGTGTGTTTATGGGTAAGTTGCATTTGCTGCTCATCTGTCTGGCACGCTGCTTTAAGAATCTCGATGCACAGCTCTGTACCACTCAGCCACCGCCCTTCATGCAAAGAACTGCACTGCCAGTTACGTTGTAGAAATTCCATGTTTACCGTCGGAGGTGCCCATTATAAAAGACAGCAGAAAAACCAGAAGTGTGTGGGCATGCATGTGCATACATATAAAACACCCCTGCAATGTGCTGCGATGTTCCACGTACCATTGTATAATTCGCCTTACAATGCTAAGCTTTGCCTGTTGCAAAATCGGGCATGTTGGATCGTATGTTATGTCCGCATGTCACTACCAGTCATTATAGTTCTGCATATATTACAAACATTATCCCGGGGCCCTCATGAACCCTGTCGTGCAAATTTTCATAAGGCAATTTAATCCTACCTAGTGGGCACTTAAAACCTCCTTGGGGTATAGGAGCTAAAAAGAAGAAGTAAAAAGAGGGGATTATGACAATAAGTGCCGTCGAACAGACTGCAGAGCCTTGAAAGCCCCCCCTCTCCTTTTTAGAGGTATAAAACCTTCAGCGTCTCAGACTGTAATTCTGTCTTAATTGTTCCGAAGATGCTAGTCATGGGTGTGTGTGTGTGTGTGTGTCTGTGTGTTTAAAAAAAGGAAGAAGCTAAACTGAAAACCAGAGCCCTTATACTGGTTAACTAGACAGAACACAACAGGTCCTATGACCTACTTTTCCTTTCGACAGTGCAAGTCAAAGTACTTAACTTCAATCACTATCTCATTTACAACCCCCCTCCTTCCAAAAATAAAAAGCATGACAGTTAACACTAATATGATGGTAATTTCATATTGTTTCTGCTTATGAATTTGTCTTCCCGTTATTAATCATCCCTTAAAGTACTGACGCTGCAGAATCCTGACGTTGACCAGCAAACCATGTACTAAGGACAGTAGCACCCAAAAGGAAGGGGCTACGTCGGAACTGGAGAAGCGAAAAGTTTTATTAACACCAGAGGCCCATTAGAGTGCTCTCTGTTCACCTTCAGTGGAGCAATAAATGAAGAGAGCCAGAGAGGAGAGGACTCCTACTGTCTCTGCGCTGGTAATGCACAGCCAAGCTGTAGTCATGTTGTAACGCTTGTAAGAAACAGATGTTCCTTCCCTGACAAATCTCCTTTCTTGATTTATTATTCATTTGCTCAAATCACAATGGAAAGTCTTTGGCCCATTAATTAAATTCCAAGCAAAATAAAATTTGCAGCAGAACTCATTACTGGTAAATGACTTTGACACTTCATCAGATTTGAAGGTAAAATAGGCGACTTTAAGGAAGTTAAAGGTGGCGAGAGCTCGGGCCCTTTCTGCAACCGTTGCAAGATGATAAAGATTGTGATGAAATTTTTATGTTAAGCACTGATCTTGAAAAGTTCGGTTTGGTGTCTTTCCTGCTCACCCCCACCCCACCCCCGCACCAATCCCTTTTGCTGCAAGTGCTAGGATCGTTCAAACAGAGGGGGCCCAGATAAAGAGAGGTATTTTAGAGAATAAGAGACGGCGCTGTGAATTAAAGCGCAGGCAGAGAAGTGGGATGTGTTTAGCTTCCTTGTTTGGATACACGTTGCAAACAAAAGCAGCAAGACCACACAATACTGGTAATAGGAATCCAAGAGGCTTCTCTGAGCATAGTCACAATGTTCTATAATATGCAAGGGGTGATTGAAGCAAAATTGAATTTTTAAAAAGAGAGCTGGCAAGAAGGAAGAAATCATTGTGAAATGTGGGTTGAAAATGCTAGTTTTTTTATGACAGCTGTAATACACTTTGTGAAACTTGGGAATCAATGTGTCTTAGCTTCCAAATAATACAGAGGAAATTTGCCTCCAACACTAAGCTCCAGATCTGGTTTTCAGTCTGATAGTACAAATTTGGTACGTGCAATACTTGGTCAGGAAAATATAAAAAAAGATTATTGACAGCATTAACTTAGTACTGATTCTATCATCAATGCAATTGTAAGTAGCCTTTATTTACACCATAAGTATTTGCAGGATTCAGCTGTGATATTCATTAGAACTTGTACCTGAATTAAAAATTAAAAATGGAGAAAATGAGACATTTAGGAATTCAGAAAATAGCATGCCACATCCAGACTAGTACCGTATCACTGGCAAATACTGATTATTCATTTGTAAGATATATCTGTCACCCTTCAGCAAAGATCCCAGTTCAAGTTACAAAAATAAAAAAATACGTAAACTATAAAATATAACAAATTACTGCATTAAATGGGGGGGGGGGATGTATTTGCCTAGTGAAAGATGTTGCTGACAGATGAGCCTTTCTGGGAAATTCCACAGCTGAGGTGCTACCACCAAGAAGGCTCTTTCTAGGGTTGCCACTGATCATAACATCAGTGGGGGCTGAAGCCCATTAAGACTAGAAGGAAGTCAGGGTGACCAACAGCAGCCAATGATAGACAGAACCAGCTAACTCTAGATTTGTCCCCATCTGCTTTTGAGTTCCACTAATGCAATACTGAGACTATGCAGGAAAAATGTGTCAGCCGGTGTCCTAGACTGGTTGTGAGGAAGGAGTTAGGCAGGAGGGTGGAGGTTGGCAGGACAGTTCCCATTCACCCTAATGGACCACCTGCACTGCATTCCATGGGTGATGGGGCCTTTGGAAGAGACCCGCTAAAGATGGCTAGGCATACTTGGGATAGCAGACAAGAAACAGGGGTAACTCTCTTACCCTGGCGCCACTTTGAGGATGGGTGCTAGATTTTGTTTAATCCCCAGGAGGATTTGTAATGAGAGGGACTTACTCAAAGAAATGTTTAGTGGAAAGCAACCAAAGTGAGATAAGTTCCAAAAACAACACCGGGGGGATGTGGTTGACAACCTGTTTGTTCTCCCAGGTGTCTGAAAGCAACAGAAAAGACAGACTGGCAACAAATGCTGCCTGCTGTGCATGGCTGCAGCTGTTCCATTACTGTCAGTCAAGCAGCCTTTGGAGGCATAGGAGTCGTCATCAAAGAAAGGGTGGAGAAAGCCACACAGGAACACCCAGGTTCTTGCCAGCTGCTGATGCTGCCGGAAACTGGTGCTGCTGGTGCACATGGAATGGGGGTGAAGGTGAGGGAACCTGGTCCTTCCATGTCTTTGAACTGAAAAGCAGTGCCATTGGCTTTGGAGGAAAACTTGGGAAATTCAGAACATAAGAAGCAGCCTTATACCAAACCAGGACCTTGGTCCATATAGCTCAGTAGTGAGAGGCAGTAGTTGTCCAGGGTTCTAGAGAAACATCTATCTCAGTCCTACCTGACAGTGCCAGGAACTGGGCATGGGACCTGCTTAATGCAATGGATGTGGTGCTCTCCTAATGAGCTGAATCCCTTCCCTCTTCCCCCAATATTGAGCAAAGGGGTAACAGAGGTAGCTCATGTGAGCAGATGCTCATTAGGAGTTATTAAGTGGCCAATTTTAAAAGGATACTCTTTCTGGGGTGCTTTTCTATTCTGAATGACTCTCAACTCAATACCTTACTCTTCTTTGTGTGTGTGTGTGTGTGTGTGTGTGTGTGTGTGTACCCAGTCATTTCCCTGGTGTCTTTGTTTATAGACTTATCTGTTGGGAGAACATAGCACAGTCATTAAAGAAATCCTCAATCACTTGGAGTTCAGGGCCAGCTCTGGTTCCAGTTCCTGTTTGAGTTATTGATACTTGGCCAGCAGTAGCAACAGGTGGAGCAGAATGTATGATGCTCCCAAACAGTGCTGGCTCCCCCTAGCCTTCACGAATGCATTTGGTGAACTTATCTATATTTTGGACAGAGTGGAATCCTGGTCAACTGCATCTCACTTATCACAGCAATTCTGTTTTTGCTGGGGGGGACACTGATTTTACTCATTAAATAAAATGAGTGTGTTAGTGCACAGCTTTCTCAAATTGTAGGGATAGTGGCAGACACTCATTGATCACGGTAGGTATTCAATTTGACCACAACCATGATCATAACAGGTGTGACACAGGAGATGTCTTGGTAAAACACGGGGCTATGTTTATTTAAAGGTATGCAAATTATCTTCTGTGTGACTGTGTGGAAACCTAGCTATTAACCAGTCAGTTCGGGCTAATGGTGTCACATGAAAGGGGGTGGCTTAACTCCATCCCCTTCTATCAGCCCCACACCTAAGCGTGGGTAGGGAGGCTTTCCTGACCCATCCTGTCTCAAGGCCCAATAAATCAGTGTGATTGTCACAGGTTAGCCACAAAGGAATTCCTCACCCATCAACCTAGAAGGCAAGCCTCAGGATTCACCTTGCACCTGCTCTGTGAAACTGCAGCCCATGCTTACCAGGTATGACCAAATTTATTAATATTATTATTATTTAAATTTCTATGTCACTTTTCCATATGAATATGCTCGAAGCAGCTCACAAGGGTGCTATAAAATGCATATCAATACACCGTTACAATGACTATCAGATACTAAATCATTTCAAAACACTCCAGCCAATAACTCGATTTGATTATATGAACATTTAAAGACATCAAAAAACAAAGCATCAATCAAACATATGCATCAACCTAGTCGATACTGCCAAACCATCAAATTAACACAATGAGAGAAACAGAGCAGAGTAGTAAAAACAAACAAACCCACAAACAAATATAAAAACCCCAGTCAGTGAGGTCAATAAGGCAACTTGAAAAAACATCCTATTCAGCCCTCAAAAGGCAACCAGTGAAATTTTCAAAGTACTTGGGAAGGGGAGCACTGCAAAGAACAGAAGACGCCATCAGAGGGGCAGAGTGGGTTTTAATAGCCCCCTTGCCTCCAAGGTTCTGGCATAATGTGTGAGAGCATGCTATGTGACTAAAAGCCATGCCAAGATTTCAGCCTTGGTGCAGCTGTAAAGGCCTGCTGCTACCAGAGCCCTGGGAGCTGGATGGCTAAGCAGAAAATGTCCTGGACCCTTTGGCATTCTTAGAAGAGTGGGAGAGAGGAAATTCAAGGCTGAGGCAAGGGCTGCACAGCCCTGATGAATCCTCCTTTGCACACCTTGATTGAGTGCTTGCAGCCCTAGCGCGTTCCTGAAGAGCATTTATACCTGAGGGCTTGAGGGTTCACAGGAGTGGAGAGCCTGTGGCCTTCCAGGTGTTGCTGGAATCCAACTCCCATCGCGCCTGACTATTGGCCATGCTGGCAATGGCTGATGGGAGCTGCAGTCCAGCAATATCTATAGGGCACCAGGTTCTCCATCCCTGATGTAAGGGGTTTGGGGAGTGGGAGGGGGGCTAAGAGCCAACCTAAAATTGGCCAAGCCAAGTGGAAATAAGGCAACTTATCCTGCCAAAATTAAACAGATAGGGAGGTGACTGGTAGCATACCTAAATGGAGACTTGGAATGGGGACAGAGTTATGGAGGGAGGTGCCTGGTCTGTCCCTTATAAAAGTCCTCTCCCTCTTCTTCCTCTTCAGGGAGAGAGTGAAGCAGCAGACAAGATGCTGGCCATGGGAATTGGGGGGGACTTAACCTGCTTAGGAGAGAAAGAAAAACCCCACTGTGGCAGCTGACCAGGTAACAGTTTCTAAAAACCGATGGGGAGATGGAACAAGGAAAGGAAGCCTGAATGATAAATGAATGCCATAATTTCATTATTTTAAAAATGAGAAAAGATAGAATCAATATTTCTGAAGAAGAGGAACTTAAAGAAGTCACTGAACTATCTGAAATGAAAAGCACGTACCCGTTGGTTCTCAAAGACAACTGCAAATAAAAAAAGCAATGGGAACTTGGGTAAAAAGAAATACAGTTGGAATTATCATTTTATATGAAGAGGATGGCGTGTGGAATGTAACGCTCAGAGACAGTTATAAATGCAACTCACTTATATACTGACTATTCCCCAAACTGTTTAAACTGATGACCTGTGATTTAAACAGATTTATTTCCATTGGCAGAAATGCAGCTAAATTGGCTTAAAGTCAAGTTCTTTGGCTTAACTGTATTGAGGATAGTTACTTAGAGTCAATCAGTATTTGCTTTGATTTATTTGTTTTTAATGGGTTCAGGAGCTTCGATGCACACACAGATTTCTGTCTGCAAAAACTGCCCTATTAAGCGGATGCACCTGCATCTTAGTTTGGTTCCTTACCTGCTGAGGAATGAACTATGCAGTCTCATGTGCAAGAGATCCACTTCTGCCCTTCTGAAAATGCAGAACTCTGGATTAAGGAAATCATGCCATTAACTCATTGGAGAGATGAAAAACAAAAACCACTCCACTAATCACCACGGTTTTCCTAGTGAAATGGTTCTAAAATATTTTGTTCAAAATACAGCTACCCATACTTTATTTTTGTTGTTCAGGTGAGCCCAACAGTGGACCCCATTTTCTAATTTGCTTCTTCCAATATTGTAACAAACTGTGCTCTCCATGAAGCCTGCCTTGTTCATTCTAGTACGGGGGGCGGGGGGAACCAAAAGAATATGGCTTTGTGTACCAGAAGTATGGCAGCTCTTCAGAGGCTGTGATCCAAGTGGATATCTCCAAGGACAGGGCCTATTCAGTAGTGGCCCTTCCCAGGAAGTCTTGCCTGGCACTATCCTTCTGCACTTTTCACCAGAAGATAAAGAGCTTTTTGTTTATTTATTTCACTACATTTCTATACCGCTTGGTTGTAATAAAACCTCAAAGCAGTAACCTCTGCAATCTGGACTTTTGTATTTTAAATGTGTTTTTAACTTGGGGGGTGCACTAAGTTCTGCTTTTTTTGTACTTATGTACCCCCTGTGGGTTTATGTTTTACTGTGTATTTCAGTTGTGTTTTTTTACTTGTTTATTGTAAACTGTTCAGTTGTTATGGAATGCCATAAATGAAACCAAAGAGAGCATATTTTCAGAAGCCTTTTACATGGACGGAACATGAAATTTGGCCTGACCAATGTTAGAACTTGCTTCTAAGTCTGCTCTGTTAAACCCATGTGGGTGGGTGCCTGGATGCCACCCCACTTGATAAACTCAATGCTGGTTTTGACCTTTAAAGCCCTATGCGGTCTAGGACCCTTGTACTTACGGGACCGCCTCTCCTGGTATGTCCCGCAAGAGTAATAATAATAATAATAATAATAATAATAATAATAATAATAATAATATATTTATACCCCGCCCATCTGGCTGGGCTTCCCCAGCCACTCTGGGCGGCTTCCAACAAAATATTAAAATACAGTAATGCATGAAATATTAAAAGCTTCCCTAAACAGGGCTGCCTTTAGACCTGGCCATGTGTACACATTGCACATGAGCAAAGATGTCACCTGAAAACTCCACGTGTCACAAGGCGAGTGTAGACCAACTAACCAACGAAGGCAGAGGAAAGAGGCAGAGGATGCTGGCAGGCTGGTCCACAGTGACTTCAACTCAGCACCCACCTGTTCCCTATTTTCCTATTTGCTTACCTGGAACCTGGTTTACTGGATCCCCCCCCCCCCGGACCTCACTTTTGGATCCTCAGATGCTCCTCCCAGTGAGACATTTTGGAATACCTCATTCTGCTCAGCTGCACTCAATATCATTTAGGATAGAATTTTACTGGGAAAAGATATATGAGTCAGAGGGAATTTTTTGGAGGTGAAAATAATTTTCAAACTTACCTTGCACATAGCATTACATTAGTTTTATGAGTTCCAAAAACGGGTTTGAATTTTAACATCCCCCTCTCCTCCCATCTCTGACTCAGGAATTCACATAAAGTAACATAATGAAATTTTGAATATGATGTATGTAATGTAGAGATTAAGTTGCATTTCCCCCCAATGTTTCATCAAACCATGAATTTTTTTATGATGTTTATATACAAAAGAAACATGAATGGTTGGTGATCCAAAGGCTAATATTTTCAATTGAAATTGAAACAGATTTTAAAACAGGCACAATTTGAAAAACGAAACAAGCAGCCTTGTTAATCGTTTTGTAATTATATATAGTTATTTTAGTTAAATTGTATTTTCAGCTGAATTTTATGGTAAACCACAATTTTACTAAGAATTGAATCAAAGAGCAGTATACAAATACTGAAATAAACCAAAAGGAATTGTGGTATGTTAACTTAAACAATTTCATGTCAGCCAGATTATCCAAAATAAAAATAAAGCAAAATTTATACCATCCATGTTTATATTCTAAAGTTTTTAGAGAGTGATAGTTCTAATACTTTAGGAAGTAAATAACTATTCCAATTCAACCCATTAATTTAAAAGGCACTTCTTCAAATCTGCTAAACACCCCCCCCAAAAAATAAATAAATCCAGAAGGAACATGTGACTTCTTTAAAAATCAGGGCAATCTAATCTAGACCACCAGACAATAAAGAAATTAATTATATCAATCAGTCAGATTTTTAGTGTAGTAGCCAATGGCCATTGCAATATAAATCATAAAAAACAAACACAACCCAATAATAAGTTAAAATATAACCCATTTTCAGAACTATGAATTATCAAAACAGAAAATTGTAAAGTTCCCCAAATCACGTAGATTAAAAAAAATCCCCAGTGGCCTCAAATCAAATTCAATATGAGCATGTCATTGTCACAGCACACACATGGCACGGCAGAGTCAGCCTAAATTGAGCTCTTGCAAGTCCCACTGATATCGTAAGGGGGTGATTTGCAGTTCAGTCCTGGACACGTTTCCTCAGAAGTAAATCCCATTGTTGCACAATGGGTATTTCTCTTAAGTGAGTGTGCAAAGGATTTCAGCAATAAGCATGTGTTTCATTCTCCCATGGGGCGTAAAAAGTGTCAAACTTTAATGTGATCTTGTTCTGAGCTAATAGGAGTTATGCATAATATTATATAACAAATTATATGACAAGTGGCATTGCATTGTTAGCCTTCCAAAGGTATCAGACTTTCTTTCTTTCTTTCTTTCTTTCTTTCTTTCTTTCTTTCTTTCTTAGGAAAAGCATTCAAGTAATTGATAATATCAGATCTGAGAGTGGCCTCTACAAGAAATTAAATCTGGGGACTAAATATGAACACATATATAGACATACATTTGAAATGCTTCCTATTTTGTATGATTGATATAATATATATATTACATTGCATTATAAATCTTTCTTGAACTTTGATGTCGGCTGCACCTAGTTCAATGTAAGTAAATTATTCTTTGTGTGACTGCCTTTTACTGTATGGGCTGTCCCCTAAATACGATTTAATTTAGAAACAGAGAGAAATGGTCAATAGTCTTATGAACGAAAGGATGCTTGCAGCAGGAATCAGGTCCTGAAAACAAATGCCGTTTCTGTCCTGCTTTACAAAGGTCGGCGCAGCATTTTAACAGCAGCGGCTGTCTCCAAACGCAGCCCGTCTCCCTCTCTCTCTCTGTATATATTCAATTAGGGAATAAAACCAAACTGAAGGGGGTTAAACATTGTCTGTATTCCCAGTTCCTGGTGCCCCTCAATTCCCACTGGGTGTTTTTTTAAAAAAATGTAATGAGAAGAAAAGCAATTAACGGGCTTAGGAAGTAAAATTTTCCATATGAGACTTTGCTTTGCAAAGAACCACAGATTCTTTCCAGGGGATGCGAAAGGAACTGAGCTGAGAGGTTTTAGTTTTTTGAAAACCACATCTATATATGGTTATATTTATATAGATATCTTAGAGGCTAGGAAACAACTCCGCTAATATAATAGCCAAGACTATGGCCACCGCAAGCAGTCCGTAAAACAGAAGCCAACACAAGGAAGATCAAATGCCCATTTATCAGCACCAGAGGAGAGTTTGGCTTTTTATAACGTATTGTTCCCTATTCCCTGCGAGGCAGCTTTGTTTGATAAAATGCTGAGTGCAGTGTAAAAATATCCCTTCTCTCTGTAATTTGCACTCCTCTCCATTTAAAGCTATTCTTGCTGCAAACGAGAATTGAAAGCTGCTAAAATTAAGTGGTGTCAGTTTTCAATGACACTTTAATGATAGAGCGCTCAGCAAATGAGATGAGAATGAATCCCAGCATCTCGGCTAAAGATAGTAACTGGCGTTAAACAGCATCATGCTCCAGCTAGGCTACACTTCATCTGCTTCATTCATATTTAGTAAGGAGCCGAAATTGGGATGCTGTAATTAAAATGGTCATAAAGGGAGAAATGTAAATGCCTAATGCAGATAACGTGAAGCAACACAAGCTGGATAAGTCAAAGCTCCTCATAGAGTCGTCACCTTAAGGAATAAAGGTCATTAAAAATAAATAGGAAACAAATTATCTATTTATTTATGCAAAGTAGTTGCACAGAAAAGCTACCAAAGTGGGCTTGCCCGCAAAACCTGCGTCCTCAGGTGTACAATGGGAAAAGGCACGACACAAAAGGAAAAGGGGATAAGGAGGGAAGAGGAAAACAAACCCAGGAACCAAATTGTTGATGGTGCAGATAAAATAAATAAATCCAGAATAAGTCATGATGACCAGCTCAGATGGAAACAGGCAGCTCACACTTCAACAAAAAGGGCATGGGGACTCCTAAGGAATAGCACGGCAATCCTGATCCATGACTCTCAGGGTTCCAGTTTCTTGAAAACAAGGCTACAGAAATAAAAACGAGAAAAAAGGTGAGGAGCTCCCATGCCTTATTAAAGGCATATGGCATGCAATTTCACACAAGAGTTGTAAAAAAAACTCTTTGTCTACATAGGGCTTTGGCAGCAGATCTTATGAAATGCCTTCCATTAATTTAATGCCATTCTTTCTTGTCTGAGTAGATCTGGGACAGACTAAGCGCTCTTAACAGGTTACTTAATTAATTAATACCTTTAATTGGACTCCCTAGGAACTATTGGTTGAAGGGTGGTATAGAAATGTTTGAAACAAGCATCTAGGGACAAAGTAGTAACTGTACCTGGTAATCTGGGTCTGGAGAGGCAAGACCCCCCTGCACCCGAATATAATTGTACGAGAGAAACACAAATTTGGGGGACATCAAACTACACGCAATGTTAGTTTGGCTATAATAGAAAATGTTACAGTACTTGCGGTAATTTCTAGGTTTGCCTGACTTGAAGTTCTCAGTCATTTCCGTATTAGCCTGTATATGACTGTAATAGCAAGACTGTAAGATACGTGTTGCACAATGGATGAAAGAGTCTTTATTCAGGGTTGGGGAACAATTGGTTAGAGTGTGGTACTGATAGTGCCAAGGTTGCAGGTTCGATCCCCATATGGGACAGCTGCATATTCCTGCCTACAGCGGGTTGGACTAGATGATCCTTGGGGTCCCTTCCAATACAGTTCTATGATTCCTAACCCTATATTGAGAAGTACTGGGGGAAAGTTGTAGCTCAGTGGTAGACCATCTGCCTTGCATGCAGAATTCCCAGCATCTCCAGGTAGGTCTAGGAGAGACCCCTGTCTAATAATACCCTGAGGAGCTGCTGCCAGTCAGTGTAGACATTAGTGAGTGATGTGGACTAGCAGTCTGACTCAATATAAATATACTGAGTTCATAGTAACCTATGTGTAGGTTGATTTCATTGCGAAAGATCAAACTCCCCCAAACATTTATTTTTTTTAAAAAAAGCAATGTTTTTATTTATTTTCGTGGTACAAAAGATAAGTTTTGAGAAAACAATTTGCTGCGACAGTAAACAACAACAAAACTTGTCCTGACAAAAATTTGTTGACTTCAGGAGTGCTTCTCATTCTGCAGTTCTCAGACTTTTGTATCCTGACCTGCTCTTAATTATAGCCAATTAAAGTATTTGCATTCCAATCAATGGGCTTTACATTAGGTACATGATTCCTTGGGAATGTAGCAATAAAGCCAAAAGACCAATGCAAAGCGTTTCTGCACAGACCTTACACACACACACACACGGAAAAGCAAGGAGACAAAATAATTATTGAGTGAGACAGGAGGATGGGAGGGAAATCTAGTATTGCATCAAGCACTAGCCTCAGGTTCTGTGACAGCAGAAATAAGGTGACATGGAGCCATACATGAGTGGACAACATGTCAGCTACACAGAGGCCTTTTTTATCCTCACACATGTCCCCTAACCGGCAGTTTACCCCCTTCAGACACAATGTTAAGAGACGCAGGAAGAATGTTCTCTTTTTGAAAAGTGTCACATAAAGTAGCTTACCAGCTTGGTTGGCAGAAAATCATATTTTCTGATATCTGATGTCACATTTTATTAGATTTAGGGTACTATTGTCCTACTTACTTAGGGGTTTAAAAGTATCCTTTTTATAGCTAATGCCACAGGTAGAATGTTAAACTGGTGGCGGGGTTTTTTTTGCAGTAAAAAGATGAGACTGTTCTTTGCGTGTGGCTATAGGTTTTTTTAATATTAAAAAGAATCTTTCTTTTTTAGTCCCCTAAACAATGCATTTTTTATCAGTGTTTTTCATCCAAGGTCCTTTAAAACTTTTTACCTGGTTATTAAAGTCTTCCATTACATATAACATGAATCTCAATTGTGAGATTAGACATGTGAAAGAAATCACAATATAATATTTGACACAGTTGTAAATGATGGATAAGAAACAAGGATCATTCTGGTGTCTTTTAAAAAAGTAGATTGTACTGGACAAAGTCAGGGAATCCCCAGACTTTTGGGACCCTGGAGCACATTTGACCCTCTTAGGAACTGTTGAGAGCAGCACAATATACCCATTTCAGAGAAGGAAAACTGGCAAAGTTCAGAACTCCCCCCCCCAAAAAAAAACCAGGCAAAACACTTACACACCCTAAAATAGGAGACAAAAAGTCAACATCCCCCCCCTGAACCCAGGGAAACAGTTGTGGCTGGTAGCCCCTGGACCTAGTGGGGCAGTCTGTGGCCAATGAGGCCATATAGGTGGGTGCAATAAGGTCACATGGAAGGGGAAAGGGTCACATGGGTGGGGCCAAGTTGTTTTGGTTCTTTTCCCATCCTCCTCCCTTGCAAAGATGTAAAAACAAAAGAATTGCAGTATTTACTAAGGTTGTCATGTGTCCTCTTTTTCCAGGACACATCCTCTTTTTCAGCAGTAACATTTCTCTCCGGGTAGATTTTTAAAAAATTTGCCAAAATGTCTCTGGCTATACTTTCTGGATGAAACATAGACATAACTGGTGGTTGAAGACTTACTTTCCTCTTCTCTGCTCCTGCCTCTCTCAGCAATATATCACAGCTTCTGTAGCCTACATATAGTAAGGGTATTTAAAATGAGAGTCATCATAGCGTCCTCTTTTTTTGCAGTTTCAGAAACCTAGTGTCACTCATGCACTAACAGTGAAATCCAGGACGAGTCTCAATTCAGTAGGGTTTATTTCTAGTGGAATAGGATTGGAACCCAAATGAATGATAGACAGACAGATAGATAGATAGATAGATAGATAGATAGATAGATAGATGATAGATCGATAGATAGATAGATGATAGATGATAGATGATAGATGATAGAAAGATAGATTTAGCCATATGAGAAATGTTTTAATTAATTAATTAACAGCCCCAGTGAATGGTTGCTCTTTCCATTCATACACCGGTCTCCTTAAAGACTGCCATATTTTGCTTATCCAGAAGCAGTGAAACGGAAGCCAAGATGCTGCTTCAGGGCGATTGACTTGGATTTCAGTGCTGGCTAACCCCATTCATTTGTTAGATTAGAACTGTAATAACTGAGCCCATTGGAAAAAGGTTTCTGTTCATTTTGTCAGCTTGGCTTTGGTGATGCGATGTCATGGCGGGATTCATTTGAAGGACCTTCGTATGGGCTGAAGTTTGGCAGGTGACACAAGAACTGGATTATAGGAAGGGCTCAGGGCAATTGTGTTCTCAGAGTCAAGCCAAGAGGCATCAGTGGAGTATCAATCAGAGGGAAGAATCTGGGCAAGTGGGAGCAGAGATAGTGGATCTGGAAGAGACTCATGTTGCAGGAGAGAGCTGTGTAGGATTTTGGAAGGTAGAAGCAGGGAAGAGCTGGGAGCCTTTGGATCTGATCAGCTATGTGGTGTCATCAGGAAGTTTTGCATTCCAGCCCTTACTCCGTTTTGGCTTTGTGACATCATCCATATTGTCAAATCTGATTGACTGCAGGATGTGACCTATGTAATCCCTGAATTGGCTAAGATTTCCTTAGGAAAGCCTCCCCCCTGTTTGGAAAAATAAAATGGTACCTGTGCTGCAGGCAGAAGAAATAAATACTTGCAAGCTGTATGTGAACAATGCACGGAAATGTAAACCTTGGAGGAGGGTCATTAAACTTTTCACCAATCCTAAGTCTCCCCTCTTACCCTCAAAACTAACTGGTGAAAAAAATGGTTTGCTGCACAGCACACATAGATGGACACTAGCCAGCAAAAGAGTGGGCCAATTCATATACAAGTGAACAGCATGTGTACAACAGGACAGAATGTCAGAGATAAAAGAAGAGCCAGAAATAAAGAACCAAGAGGTAAGATTGATGGGACACAGCACAGCAGAGCCAGGAAGACTTCCTTGTTCAAAGTCCCAGCCCATACAGCCCTTTATGCCATTTTACTGGTGAATGCCTTTGAAAATCATTGGTATGCTTTTTTTTAAAATGTATATTTTCTATACAAATTTTGCATAAAGTACTCACAGTTGGGCAGAAAGGGATGGTATGGGATGCAATGCCACACAGCAGGAATGAATGGAACAGTATAGACCTGTGAGATTGAGATGGAATGATCTGGTCAGCCTATCCCTCTTAAAGATATCTCAGGTTCTATCTGTTCAGAACTGTTTGAATACTATATATAAGCCTTTAGACGAGAGTAACTATCCCTACTTATAAAAGCAGTAACAGGCACTCTTGGCTCAGAGAGGACCTTCATCCTATTAAGAGCAACTGACTGGGTTTAGTTGCATTTCTCGTTGATATCAATGGGAATTCAATGCGGTGACTGAGTTTTGCTGGATTTTGCCCATGGATTTTGACGCCAATGGAAAACTCAGTAAACTGTGGGGATGTCCTGATTCTGTCCTTCATCGTTTAACCCATCAATGAACTGTCTCAGCAAGGAGAATGGTCTTCATTACAGAGGTGAATTAACTTGATAGTTGCCTGACTCTTGTTCATTGCATAGCTTTAGGAGTTGAATGCGTGACCTCCAAGAGCGCCCTACTCCAGTAGAGATTTTATCTCACAATCAGCTGAGATTGAGAGTTTACCAATATTTAAAGAATGCCACCGAGCACCAGGTTCCATGCGTTTGTCTCCTGTACCCGTCCAATTAGAAAAATAATCCATTACAGAAAATCTTGATTAAAGAGTTGACTTATTCTCTGCTTTGATTAAAATCCAACATTACACTGAAATCAATTGTTCGGTCTTTTTGTGAAACCTTTATAAAGTGCAGATAGAAGACCAATCGGCCCCTTCTCCCTTAGTTCCCACTCACCTTTCCGTGTCCTCTGATTATAACATCCAATGAAAGAAGGAGCCATTATTTCGATTGCTTCCCTCCATCACTCTTGCTACTTTTTTTTTTTTTACTACACAATGCAGGCCTGCCTGTCTCTGCTGAACTTGGGGCTCACTTTCTCTCAGTGCAATCCTTTTTAAAGGCCCTCGTGCCAGTGGCCATCACAAAAACATATTGTGACAACATGGTCCCTGGGCAAGTTACGTGTTGCATGATAAGCAAGCTTCCCTTTTGTTGGCTTGAACTTAAACTTATTGCCGGTCAGTTTCATTGGGTGACCCCTAGCTCTGGAGAGCTTGCAGTGAGTGAATAGCATTTTGAGAGAGATGGGCTCAGATGTCTGCCTGGCCATCATCAACTGGGCCCAACTAAAGCATATTTTGATTACAACACAGAGTTGCGGGAAATAGCATAAACTAGCCCTTGTCCTTAGCTCCCCGTAGTTCCAGCCTTTGAGTTGGTTCAGGATGGACAACCTCAGGCAGAATGTGGCCGGTTGAGACCACACCCTTGTTGCAGGTTTTCCCAGTCAATAATGACAGACACGGGTTCTTTCAGAGGAAGGTCAGAATTTATTCACCTGTGCAGGGGCAGCAGCGAGAATCATTTCTCAAAGGCTGTGCCCCATTTGCTCTTTGGGCCTGCTTTTTATGGTATGTGACAAACAGCTTACACAATATTACTCAAGCAAGCAAGCAAAGAAAGTGGAACTTTACAGAAGCAGGCAAAAAACAAGAGCTTCTCTAGCCTTCTCTCCCCCCTGCCCTGTCCTGTCTGCCCCAAACTGCGAGCATGTGCAGATTTCTTGCCCAAACTGCAAACGTGCAAGTTTAAAAACGGACACTAGTTACCTCACCCCGTCTGACGGACGTGTGTCAGACTTCCCTGCATAGAAGACACCAGTTAGCTCTTGTGACTGACTTTCTGGCATAAATGGCTTACATGGCACTTTCTGCTAGTCTCCAGGGTGGGGGCTGTTGGGGGAGATCTTGCCTCATTCTACACCCTCATCGGGCCTGCTTTGCACCTTCTCTGAGGGTTTTTGCCTAGCTGGAAATGTCCTTGAACTCTGATAATGCTTTTTGTTTGCCTGGATGAAGAACATGGAGAGACGTGTGACTGTGCAGATGGGGAGAGGTGTGTGAGTATGCTGAAATTAGCTTCCTATACAAACCAAAACATTCACATTTGTTGCCCACCCACTGTTGGTATGTGGCATTCAAAAGGTTTCCCAGAAGGGATGATGGCAAAAATCAGGTTTAGATGTGACAAGTTCCAAAGCCATAAACACCGCAAGAAGCATAAACACAGGACCTCCGCATGCACAGTGGGGCTTCTGCCTCTCCCTCCCAACTCATGTGCCCCCCCCAAATTGGCTTTGGGGTGGGAGTGGAAAACCTAAGGGTTGTGTGCAAGGAGAGAAGGGGTGATCATTCTTCTGGCAAGCTGAAATGCTTGCTGTGACAGAAGAATCAGAAGAGCACAACTGAATGCTTCCCTCAGAAATAATAATAGACAAGTGAGACCTGCAACAAAATGTTGCAGTTTGAAGGGTCTGTTTAGGGTTCTGACCATGCCTCTTTGCAGTGTTCTCCACTCCTTTCTCCTGCCCTGACTTCCTGTTTTTTCTCCCAAGAGCCAGTCGACTTTTTGTGGCCACAGATCATGTCCAGGCCTTGCTGGACTTTTGGTTTGTTTCCTCTCTTTAAGAGTCCCCCCCCAAAAAAAAACTGCAGACAAATAGGACTAGGGGCTTTTTGTGGGGGGCATAAAGGAGATTGTAGGGTGGGGACTTGTCCCTGGTTCTTTCTTATTTAAAAATAATTAAGAGGTGACTGGGTGGCGTACATAAATAAAAAGCTTTGCAGATTCACACCAGCTCTGATACTTCTCTTTGTAAGGCCTACCTAGAATGTTGCCTGTGGAATTCTGAAGAGCTCTGTGGTTTTCCATTGTTAGAGCAGAGTCACAGAAATATATTTTTTTCAACTTAAATGAAGCTTTAAACTTTAAAAACAACAACCCTCAACTGCTGTGCTATAACAAGAAAACAAAGCAGCTCAGAGCTCTTCCAAACTCTGCTGGTAGCATTTTCACAACCTCATTTCTTGCAGAGACAATGGATCTAGAGGGCTATAGAGCTATGGGAAAGCAATGGATCTGCAGAATGTGGGGCCTCATTTGGCTCAGGGGGTTTACTGACATTGTGCTTTGACTTGGGGTGGGGGGGAGAGATGCAAAATCACCTCAGTACAATACCTTGTGTCATTATTCAAGCCCTGCTCATGCAGACCCATTGTATATTAGCACAATCGGACAACCTACCGCTATCAAGATGTTGCTGGACTCCCAACCCCCATCAACACCAGACAAAATGGCCAGCATATGTAGGCCACAGGATTCCATTCCCCTGTATATAGCATGATATGATGGAACTGGCTATAAGAGAATCAGGCTGCATTCACACAGAGGGCCTAATTATTTTTATGTAGTTGCAAGGCAGAAGGGAAGCAAATTTAGGAGTCAACGCCTCAAATCCTTTTGAGAGTGTCCTTTTGGATGAAGATGTAGAGCACACCAAACAGAGAAAACGAGCTGGCAAACGACACACACACAAAAAAAGTGGCAGAAAGTATTTCATCCCAACATTTTGCTATCGCGGAAAAGCATCTTTTGTGTAATTAAACAACAATGACAAAAAGCCACTGATTGTGGCAGAAGAAAAGAAAAGCAGACGAATGGAAAGCAGAGGGAAAATGTCAGCTGCAAAGCTCTCATTTTGGAAATCTACAATGTGGTGATTGATAGGCCTACTATTTTTCAAGCTCTGTCACAGCTGAAGTATAAAGCTGTCAGCGCACATGATAATGATGGATGCGATAAAACATGCAAATAGCATGAAAAATCATTTCTCACATAATTTTGGAAGATGAGAAGAGTTCTGAACTGAGGGGGGAAAGGGGAAGAGAGGTCATGCTTAACGTTCAGCCAAGTGGAATGGAAGGCTGCTGGGTGCTTCTGCCGCCTGTGCCCTTAATTGCTAGGCAAGTTAAACAATGAGTTATACGGGCGCTCTGCAAATTTTCCCACAGAGATTGTGCTGTGTGGCCCACTTGGAAAGGGGAGAGGGTTTATGATGAGGGTTGAATGGGTGGAGTAGGGAAGGGGGGAATCAGGATAGAAAACATACTTCAAGAGGTTATCCATGCTAGCAAACCTTCGCTGAGGAAACAGGTGAGGGAAAAACCCAGAATCACTTGGGTGACTCTGTCGCTTTAAGAACGTGCAGAGTATTTCAGAGGTGACATTTACAGTTTACCATCAATACGGGGGTGTTTCAGTTAATTAGCTACTTTTATTAACACAAAGTCCAGTAAAATCCTATGTAAGCATTAAAACGGTAAATCAGAGCTATCCCCAGGCAGATATCACTCCTGTGGTGAAGCACTGTGACTTAAATAGGTAGTGCCAGTTCTCAAATGAGGGGATAAGTATGTGTAACTCCGTTCTCTTGCTCTGTTCTCCTGCTACCCTTGTATCTTTCTCTCCCTCTGTTGAAATTATTCAGATTGTAAACTCCTCAGGGCAGAGACCTAATTTTTTTGCTTACGTTACTCTGTAAGGCAAAATACATTGATGGATATATTACATAAGCATACCCACACTAAAGCCGCAACCCTGTTCACAGTTACCTGGGAGTAAGTTCCGTTGAACTCAGTGGGCCTTACCTCTGAGTAGGCATTCATAAGCTTGTGTTGTTAGTGCAAGAACAGGTTGCACAATTCAGGTATGTGGGCTTAAGTCCAAAAATTAAGCTGCTGACAGCCATTCTAAAAAAGAGAGACATAAATAAATAATATATAAGCAACATTGGCTTCACTCAAAATGGTTTTGAGAACTAGTTAGGGACAGAACATAGCTGAGTGACGGAGAGGCTTGTGTCATGAAAGGCTTGTGGACATGGCAGTCAGGAATTTGCAGGATTTTATTATCTCTCTTGAAGAAGAACAGAACAGCCATCCTGCAGGAGACAGTGATGGGCATCAACTCAGATGGCTTCAAAAGAGGATTTGCCAACTTCATGGAGGATATCAGTGGCTACTAGCCATGATGGAGGCGATGGAGTATGCTTCTGAATGCCAGTTGCTGGAAACCTGAGGAGGGGCGAGTGCTCCTTTCCTCAGGTCCTGTTTGTGGGCTTCCCACTTGACTCCCCAGTGGCCAGCTTGGGTTCTGTGGCACTCTGTGTGAGGCCCAAAGTGGGCAACCATCCCCAGCCCGCACGCTGCCTTCCTAAAAGTGGGTAAGGGGGTGTTTGGCTTTGAAAAGGAGTTGCAAGAGCCTCATGCCTCCTTCTGGAAGTCCAGGGTCTTGTTTACTGCGCTTTGAGGCAACACCCCCTTGGCTTAGTGTCCAGTGCATGCACACCCCTCGCACAGCTGTAAATCTGCCCCTGTGGGTCCAATTCAGTCCTTGGTTCATGTATAGAGGCAGCACAGGTACAAAGTAGCTGTAGGGCTGTGCTTCCAATGTCATGCAGCTCCTTCCAGCTTTCCACATGATCAGCAGGGAGTCTGCTGTACTCATGTAGACTCCCCATGGGAAGCCAAGAAGGAATTTAGGACAACAGAGGTCTAAAGCTTTGGCCCCACCACCCCTTTCTACTTGCCCTTTCACCTGGGAGTTACGACAGAACAGGGCCCTGGTGTCTCTTCATTTGATTACTCCAGCCTGGAAGACACTCCTCTAAAAATGTGAACTGCTGCCATTAAAATGGATTTCATTAACCTTTGACAGCTCATTCGTACCTGCAAGTCATCACTCCAGAGCTGCAGTCAAGGAACTAATGGTAAAATAATTGGGCGTATGTGAATCTGCCCCAACACATCCTACAGAAAGCCTGTCAAGGTATTGCGAACTTTCCACATTGTGAGGGAAACAATATTTACAAAGGTAGAATCTAAGTTAGCATTGCCCCTTGCTCTTTTGGGCATTTTACAACCTAAAGAATTCATGCTAACTTCTCTGGAGCAGCAAGAGCCACGAGACAGATTAATTTCCATATCCTTTTCTTTTTTTAATGTACACTTTAGTAAAGTACAGGCTGCATCCCATCAGAGGTAATTGTTTAGAGGGCTGGCCCCTCCTTTTGCTTTCTATGAAAATGAATTGGTAGCATTTACATGGCGCTCCTAACCTTCAGGTTGTCCTTACCCCAGCAACACTACTCCTATTGTACAGACATGTTTACTTAGACAAATCTAATTTACCCTTTGTTAATGTGTGCTGTCTTTACTTTCTATATTACATTAAAGTAGAAATAGAGTTACCACTCCCCCCCCCAAAAAAATTATCTTGCTTAAAATCATTCAGACGCTATCACCAAGGGAATGCATTACCAATTCCCATCCTAGTTTATAACCATCCAGTCTACTAACTTGACCTTTACCTAAACAGGTCTATAATTGCAGTTAAGATTATATAATTTACAATAACAAAAAAACACCCAACACTGTTGAAGGAGTGCTACTGGGCACGAATGTCTCTCGGCTATTAAATGCATCATTCATCTTGAGGAAAAAATTATTCTTATTCACGCCGACATTTTAGCATAAACTGTAGTACTCCTGGTTGGCACTTTTTAAAAACGTACCCATTAATCTCAATAGGAAAGCATAAGTCTCACCCACCTATTCTCTGAAGTTTGGATGTCACTACTGTGTACAATAAAAATTGTATATTCATGAACTCCATTTGTTTTATGCCCTTCTCTCTGTCAAAGTCTTCCAAGTAGCATATGCTTTGCTCTGTGGAGAATACAATCAAATTTGTCTGTCTTGTCATATTGTCATCAAAGTGATAGTATCACAATTAGATTAACATTTTGTGAAGGAGCTGAAGGGAGGGAAATGGAAGAGGGATGGATGTGTGGTCGAAAAGTCCAACTTTAACCCATTAGGCTACAATGACTCTGACTCCTCCTCCCCCCCCTTCCATTCTTTCAGTCAGTGGTACCCAAAAGTACAAATGGTAATTTGGAGTCTTAATTTTAACAGTCTGGTTGTCAAATTACAACAACCCATGCTGGAATCAACTACTTCACAATCTAGGCCTGCTGGGTACATATTCGCTCAGATTAGCAGCAGGAACTGGGAATCGGAATACTTTGGAATTCAAATATTTGGAAATGAAAACGCTTTCCTTTCTTTAGGAAAGTCTTTGGGATTTAAATACTTTTTCAAATAATTCCCTGAGCCAGTGAGAACAGCTTGCTGGCTGCCATGCTGCAAAACACCTGAGGAACCCTGCAATGGTTGAAGAATGTTGAACACCACAAGTACCACATGTTATCGTTCTAGCTAACAGTTTTGTTAAATGGCATTTCCCTCATACTCTAAGCCTATGGGGTTGACTCTAGCTAACCTATGGGTCTGAAGGCACATGAGGCCATCAACTTGCTGAAGCTAAGCAGGTCTCGGTCTGGTCAGTGCCTGGATGGGAGTCTACTTAGGAGCACGCTGCATTGGGTCCCACGATGGAAGGAAAGTGGAAAATAAACATAGGAAAATAAAGAAAACTTCTATTCCCATACTCATCCTACAAAATGGTTTTAACAATGTCTCTATGTTTCTTTCAATGATGTCAGTCCAGTTAATATTAACGAAGAATGATGATACCAAACAATTGGTTACACACTTTGGACTGACTGTGACCCTCTCTTGTACCTATCGTTGTTTACACGCATCTCTCCTATAGCAATCATTCCCTACATATTGGCAGAGGAGGCAGCTAGTGGTGATTTTTATGCATAAAAGATTGTGTGGGAAGGTTGGTGGTGATGGTGGGAGACTTGCAATGTGCCTTCAGTTTTAAAGCAGAGAAAAATGTCTCTCAACTTTTGGACTCAAGGTAGGAGACCCAGGTTGAAATCCCCATTTAACCTCATGAGCCAGTTGGCACCTTTCACCCTAACCTGCCCCACAGGTTTGTTGTGAATGTAAAACTGGGTGGTGAGAAAACATGTATACAATCCTGATCTCCTTGGACCAAGAATGGGATATTCCCTTTAATAAGGAATAATGATAAATAAATAATAATAGTCCGAGTTCTTGTACTTAGATGAATGATGCATTAGTTCGGGGACAGACAACATGGTGCCCTCCAGACATTACTGGATTGTATTCTGCACCTCCCCCAACCATTTGTCATGCTGGCTGGAGATGATAGGAGCCAGAGTCCAGCAACCCCTGCTTAGTTAGTATGCACCACTATGGTCTGGCACATTGTATTTACAATGAAGATGCTAGTTTTCAGTTCTTCCTTTCTTTTTTTAAGTTGTCTTATGGGGGGAAAGGCAAATGCAGCACAAAGAAGAAGTGTGAATGAATTTGCAGAGATAAAGGCCGTGCTTTGGGGAGGAAAAGTCAGCTTCAACTTGCACGATCGGCAAATACACAGCACATAACCTAAGGTCTCAACCTAAGGACGTTAGCAGCTCTACAGGGCAATCCTATCGCAAGGACAAACTGTTCTTGAGCAGTTTTTATGATATATTAGACACAAACAAGTTTCCCCTCAAACACAAGCATGCCAGGCTTCTACTTTAACGTCGCTTAATTTCTCCCGAACCAACATATTTATTGTGACCAGTTTAGGTAAGCTCTACTCTCCAACAAGTCCCTTGTGTTCCTCTCACATCGCCCTTGGGTCACTGATTTATCACAGGGGGGAAAACCCATTGTCTTTTGGGAGCCCTTTGAAAATAACACCAAAAAGAGACATTTTCACAGTCGGCTAATGGAAATATACAGCATCCCCACCCCCTTATTCTACTTGGATTATTGCAGGTGCAGCCCGATAGTATAAAAAGTAATCAGTATGAACAACAGTCTTTTAGATTAAGTTGTTGGAATACTTCTTGTTGTTGTTGTTGTTGTTGTTGTTATTATTATTATTATTATTATTATGGCATCCTACAAGTAGGCAAGGAATCCTGGTGGTTCTTCTGTGTTGACTTGTTCTGATCAATATTCCCCGTTAAACAGGTTCAACTATAGACTGTGCTGGTTCCAGGTTTGGGATGAGATGCACCTAGTAGGCCTCTTCCTGGATGCTATTTCTGTGCTTAGAGAGGCCTGGTGAAGGTAGGAGGCTCCAGGAACTGTCAGCTAAGTCACCTACTGGATTAGGAAGGAGCATAGGAAGCTACCAAGTCAGACCACTGATCCACCAAGCTCCGTGTTGTCTGCACCAGGCCCAGCCCAAGACATTGTCACCCGAGGAAGACCCCAAAATGGTGCCATCTGGAACAAGGGGGGAAGAAAGATCAACATCAGGATCTGCGGCTCTGGTGGATCCCGCCACCTGAGGCAGTCACCTCACCTTGCCTCGTGAGTGGGCTGTCCCTGGTTTACACCAAATGGCAGAAGCTCTCCAGTGTATCAGGCAGGGCAGATTCCTAGCCCTACCTGGAGATGCAGAACGTTGAGGTTGGGGCCTCCTGAATATGCATTATCACTGAGCTTTGGCCCTTGGCTCCTTGAGGGATGGGACTTGGCCAGTGCTGGCCCCTGACTATAGATTTCTTCCATTGTAAATCAAGGTCTTTTGAGTTTAAAAGCATAGAAAATAAGCAGTAGTTATTAATTTGCTGAGCTAAATTAAGTCCAGATGATGTTTGCCCATCAAATACTTGTATTACAATGGAATGTGGTTGAGTTCTGTGCACTCAGACTCCTCAGATATTTATGGAAACAAACTCTTCATTTAACAATACTTACAATTATATAGACATATAGGCGCTTCTGCCTTGAGTACAACTTTGGCAAGTCAATTATGACAATCTTTCACAAACAGCTATCAGTTTGGGTCTGATATGGAAGTCTGCTGTTAAATTACCATACCAAAGCTGGTCATGATCTTGTAGCATTAATGGTGTTGCAGCCTGAGGGGTTCTTGACCCTGACAGGTTGTTTGTAAAGACTCTCCTCCCTGAAAGAGAGGGGAGTGGGGATCTGGGGAACAACATTTGGTTAGCTAGTGTCAGCAAAAGCATCTGGGATTGGTTGCAGCTTTGAAGGTATTGGCGGCGAGCCTTTAGCTCGGGTGGCGGTTAGGCATTGGAATAATGTGTTGTGGTGTGTCGAAGTGCTAGGTGTAGCCATCGCCTATGCCTTCAATGTCTAGGGGTATTCCATTAAAGGAATCTGGTGGTCGTGTATTCCATCCGAAGCCTGCTTGGCGGGAGGCCATGGCACGACCCTCGGTGACATCAGGGGTGAGCCTATAGTTGGATTAGCATCAACAGGTGATGAACCCCTGGTGAATAAACCCACTTGTTTCGCGATCCAATGCCTAAGCCAATACCTTTTCATTGCTGTAATCAATAAAGTTGTGGCCTTTTCTAGCCCATTAACCTTATATCACGTGTCCCTGTGTCTTCATTTTACTTCGCGGGGGTCGGGTCCTCGAACCACAAGATGCATCCACAAAACTTAGGGCCTTTTCTGTGGTGGCACCCCAGCTTTAGAATCCCCAAAATAAGTAAGACTGGCACAGAACTGTACTCTTTCAGTGCCAGGTTAAAGATGTTTTTATCAGCCGAAGCTTTTTAAATCAACAGTTTAAGGTGGCTGAATGGTTTCTGTTTTATTAGTTGTTATTTTATGTTATTCGGAATTTTTATCGTTTGTTTTAATATCATACAAAGAGTTGCATTTTCATGTATACCACCCTGGAAAACCATGTGTGGAAGAAGGTGCAGTTTAAAAATGCATTTATTACCTTGTGAGAATTGAGGAGGAAATGTTTACTTTGTGGAGAGTCCTTCATCCTAACAATGGACATCTGAATGCTTTAAAAGTAGCAAGAAAAGGATGCTCTGTAAGATACAAACTCAGGGATGGAACTACAGCAAAAAGAAGGAAGTCTTGTGGGCAAAAAAGACAACTACACTTCTTGGTAGATCTCTGCACTTACTCTGGGAAGCTTAAAAATATCTGATCTGTTTTTAATCCATAACTGAAGCCATTACAGTGTTCAACATGGCAGTCTCCTTGTTGCGTTCCAGAAAAGCCCACCAAGTTCTCTGATCATCATTCACTTTTCCTTTATTGCTTTCTTTTATTTTTTCTGGTACCCTCATCCTGGGAAAGGCAGGCAGTTAACACCTACGGAATATCCCTTCCTCAAGAGAGCACTGTACAAGCGTAGTTCAAGTGGCCCATCATTGATTGCATGTGTTTTGTGTTAAGCTCCTTCACCTGTGATGCACTTTCTACAATAACTGATAGATTTTTCTCCCCCTCAGCTTTTCCTCTGGGAACCCTTAAATGCCACTTCTCTAGAAACCAGTTTTATACAGGCCTTCTGCTCCTCTTCTTCTCTCGGGGAAGGAGCTCCACTTTCTCACAGTAAGCTCTCAAAAGAACCTTTCTTTAAAACTAAACTTTTCAAGATTCATTTGTAGTTCTCCTTGGTTTGTTAGATGAATAGATAGAGATAGGTTGACCTATAACAACAACAACAACGACAACAACAACAATTTATTTATTTATACCCTGCCCATCTGGCTGGGCCTCCCCAGCCACTCTGGGTGGCTCCAAACAGAATATTAAAAACACAATAAAACATCAAACATTAAAAACTTCCCTAAACAGGGCTGCCTTCAGATGTCTTCTAAAAGTCAGATAATTGTTTATTTCCTTGACATCTTATGGGAGGGCGTTCCATAGGGTGGGCACCACTACTGAGAAGGTCCTTTGCCTGGTTCCTTGTAACCTCACTTCTTGCAGTGAGGGAACTGCCAGAAGGCCCTCAGAGCTGGACCTCAGTGTCCTGGCAGAACGATGGGGGTGGAGATGCTCCTTCAGGTATACTGGGCCGAGGCTGTTGAGGGCAGGACTCCCCAACTGTTTTTGGGCCATGGGGCATATTTGAGAATCTAAGAAACTTTGCTGGTACTACAATATACTCATTTCACAGAAGTAGAAAAAGTAATGCTACTCAGAACCCCAGCCCCTAGACAGGGAAACCCTCACACCACACTGAGATAAAACACAGATTAAAAAAAGCAGGCACCACCAAGAAACCCCTTCTCAATGAAACAATCTAATCTCCAAATACCACTATAATGTTAACAACAACAAATTAAAACTTTGGAGGGATGAATGGCTTGGCAGGAACCAAGAAGGGTTTTCTGAGGGTGCCATGATGCTCACAGGTGCCATTTTGGAAATAGGAGATCATCTAGGGCAAGGGTTGCAATGTGGTGCCCTCCAGATGTGATTGGACTACAACTCCCATCAGTCTCAGCTAACGTGGCCAAGCTGTAGTCCAGCCATACATGGAGGGCGCCATGTTGCCCACTCCGGACCTAGAGCATGCCTGAACTATCAGATGGGTGGGAAGGGAGCTGTAAAAACAAAAAGATAACCCATCTATCTATCCCCACAACACACACAAGCCCCAAGTCTTTCAAAGTATGTTTTGTTTTGCTCTGATTAATATAGCCCACTTGCAGATTTCAGGGAGATGCTTTAAATAATTTGTTTTTTTTACAAAACTGAACTAAAACAAATCAAAGAAAGAAAGGGTTTGGGGCCTTATCAGTTCATAGCAGCGAGCTGAAGATCCTTCACTTTGACTGGTGAAGGGGTGGGGCCTTTTGGACAGTGGCTCTACACATATCAAACTCTCTTTCTCAGGAAATATGAGTGATCCAGTTATAAGAAACAGCTGGTAGCATCTAGTGTGGTGGCATAGTGTTGCCTTCCCCCCTGCTGGTGTCACTGCCACTTGCTTGGATGAGAATAAGGCAGGGTAGGGAGTTGGCGAGGAAGGGGTGCACTGCTGGGAGTGCCAGAGTGGCTCTGCTGGAGTGTCCTGACCTCACTGCAGCCCTAATCCAGGTAAGCTGCCAGAATGCTGGTGTTGGAAAGAGAACTCTATGGCTCTGCCCCACCATGTTGGCCTCTGCTGGAAATGCCTTTAAACCATTATATGTCCGTGAGTTCAGGTCTTATGAGAGAGAAAGAAAAACTTTTCTCTATCCGCTTTCTCCAAGCCATGCAGATCATGTCACTTCTTACTTTTCTCTAAACTAAAATGTCCCAGACGCCGCAACCTTTCCCCATAGGGGAGTTGCTCTCCATCCCCTGGGTCATTTGAGTTACTCTTTTCTGAATATTTTCCAACTCTGCAATATCCTTTTGGAGGTGAGGTGATTAGAACTGTACACAGCATTCCAAATGTGGACACACTATAGATTTTGTACAGTTATGATCTCAGCTGTTGTATTTTCAATTCCTTTCCCAATTATTCCTAATATGGCATTTGCTGTTTCGACCACTGCTGCACAATGGGTCAATATCTTCACTGAACTATCCACTAGTTCTCATTACTGGTCCAAGGTCTCATTACTGGTCTCATTACTGGTCCATTACTGGACCAGTAATGGACCAGGTCTCAATACTGGTCCATCACCACCTGTTCAGACCCCATGAACGTATATGTGAAGTTAAGTTGCCCCCCCCAACACACACCACTTTACTTTTGTTTACACTGAATTGCATTTGACATTTCATCACCTGTTCATTCAGTTTAGAGAGGTCATTTTGGAGCTCTCCACAGTCTCGTTTTGTTTCATTGACCCTTGCCAATTTAGTATCATCTGCAAACTTGCCCACCTCGCCGCCTAACTCTAGACCAGTGTTTCCCAAACTTGGGTCTCCAGCTGTTTTTGGACTACAACTCCCATAATCCCAAATTAGCAGGACCAGTGGTCAGGGATGACGGGAATTGTAGTCCAAATACAGCTGGAGACCAAAGTTTGGGAAACACTGCTCTAGATCATTTATGAATATGTTTTAAAGCACAGATCCCAATCCCAATCCTTGGGAGACTCCACTTTCTACATCTCATTTGGAGAACTGTCCATTTATTCCTTCTTGTATTGCATGGAAGGGCTTAGGGAATGGGAACCTGTGGCCCACCGGTTGTTGTGGAAACCTAACTCCCATCAAGGACGATGGAAGCTGTAGTCCAAGAACATCTTGAGGTTCTCAGGTTCACCATCTCTGAGCTCAAGCCACACAATGGTATGAACCTAAGGAAGTAAGTTTCATTCCATAAAAAAGGACAGGAGACTTGCTTCTTTCCACCTTGAAGAATACAAAGAACGTAATGTCTGAATGTCTGCTTGCCACCTCATTATCTTTTAATAAATTAGGAAAGCGGAGAGCTGTTGTTTACACACCTGAAATCCACAAGGATGGCAAATCCCAGCGCTGTGAGTCTACCTGAAATGTTCAAGGACATGCAATTGACACAGTGGGACTTCAACAGCAAGACAGAGCGCTCCGGGCCATGGAACTGCTGTAGAAAACTGTCTACGTCTTCCTAAATTAGAACTGACAACAAGTCCTGGTTTATAACGCTGAGTTCTCAACTTTTGGACACCAAAACCTATCCAGAAAAGGAAACAGAGCACATTAGATTATTATTATTATTATTGAATTGCTTTTGGGCATTCTTTTTTTCTTTCTTTCTTTACACTCCATCATTTGAAATATTAACTATTTTAGTCTCATTCTTTGGCAAGAGGAATCCTAGGAACTGAAAATATTTTTCTTTCTTTTTTTCTGAAACAAGCTCATGAAAGTTTAATATGCCAAAAACATAGAACAGAGTGGGAATATTCCCACTTAAGGTTGTTACATTCTTGAAGGTTTAATCATTCATTATGCTGCTTAGAGAAAGTAGTTGTCTGTTCCATGAGACCAGGAGGCATTGGTACTGTATCTTCTTATCTGCTCTGCCACACGCTGGAACATGACCTTGGACAAGTCATTTGGGTCTAACTCTTTTCAACATGTTCATTAATTTTCAGGTGTCAAACGCGAGACGCTTCTTGGGGAGAAAATTTCAGAGTCACCTCGTACCCATGTTTCAAGCCAATTTTTTATTTTTACTGGGAGATCCAGTGGTTCGGCAACTTTGTTAATGAGACCTTAATTCATATAGATATATATATTTTTAAAACCCACAAATATAGGTCACTGTTCCTTTAGTAATACCAAATCACACCCTCTTCATGTCTGAAATTCTCATCTTTGAGAAAGTGTAAATTGAATATATATACTCAGAATGGGTTAGAGCTGATTTATCTTTTCCTCAAAGCACTGCAGTATGTATGTATGTATGTATGGTAAAGGTAAAGGGACCCCTGACCATTAGGTCCAGTTGTGGCTGACTCTGGGGTTGTGGCGCTCATCTCGCTTTATTGGCCGAGGGAGCCGGCGTACAGCTTCTGGGTCATGTGGCCAGCATGACTAAGCCGCTTCTGGTGAACCAGAGCCGTGCACGGAAATGCCGTTTACCTTCCTGCCAGAGCGGTACCTATTTATCTACTTGCACTTTGATGTGATTTCGAACTGCTAGGTTGGCAGGAGCAGGGACCGAGCAATGGGACCTAACCCCGTCGCGGGGATTCAAACCGCCAACCTTCTGATCGGCAATAATAATAATAATAAATTTTATTTATATCCCGCCCTCCCCAGCCGAAGCCGGGCTCAGGGTGGCTAACAACATTAAAACAGTACAAAGGTACAGCACTTAGGCTCTGTGGTTTAACCCACAGCGTCACCCGCGCCCCTATGTATGTATGTATGTGTGTATATGTGTCTAGTTCCAGTAACAGCATCATAGAGGTAGAAGGGATCTCAAAGGACTTCTTGCCTAACCTTGTGTGTGTGCATTAGTCTCCCTTATGCGGTGTCTTCTTTGATGCTTTGATCACATGAGCATTGCAACTGCACATGTTCCACACAGGATGCACACCCAGGAGTATGCAAATGAGATCCCTGGTAAACATGCCAATGCCACCAGTGGTGGTGTAACTGGATGATATTTGGTATATGTAAATCAGCCACCACACACAAAACAAATCCACCTCAGAGTTCTCACCTGAGATAGGGTTGAGTAGCAGGAAATATAGTTGCAGACAGCATGGTGTGGCGGCGGCACTCAAGTGACCTCCTGGCAGCTGAGTTGCTGCCGTTTCTAGCAGAAGGGAAGGGGCAAGGTGGCAGGGAGATGGGCATAGTGCTGACACACTGGCAGGAGCGCCAAATTGGCTCTTCTGATGTATCTGCACCGCACCATCCTGTACATCTTACCCAGACCTACTGTAGGGAATATGGTGACACATCCTCACCAAACTCTTATTTTTTAATTAAGACCCTCCCCCCTCTGATATTGCATTACCCAGTAAACACTGGTTTGGGTTAAAAATACTCAGCTTGGTGCACAAGTAATTTTTAGTGAGTTCACATGCAGGATATTCTTGGGCTTAATTGAGTTATAGATTGGACCATATTTTTGCTTTGGATGTACATGTTAATCCGAGTAAATGAGGACTGTGTTGTTTTATTCTTCCTGTTTTCTGTGCAATTATATTTGGCCCAGCACAATTGGAGCTTTACTGCTTTATTGTGGCATGAAGGGTTTGTTCTGTTTTGCAGGGGGAAATACTTGACATTTCTCTTGCTTGCTGGATTTAACGCTTTGTGTTCCATCCAAAGGGCACCCAAATGGATGTTTCTTACCTGCCTACTTATTTTGTGGGGCAGTTATACGCCAAAATCTTATTGTAAAATGGCAGTACTGAGAAGAGAGGTTTAATAAAAGCATCTCTTAAACCGTTGCCTCTCTTTAGTAAGAAAGTCTGCAAACAGTGAGCCGTGTTAAGTTGCTACAACAGCTCAAAGTGATCTGTGATCTGATCTCTTTATTTTCAAAACACTGGTTGCAATCCTGAAGGCCAGTAGCTAATTGCATAAGAGGCCTGTGTATGCAAATAACAGTGTCATGAGTTCCAACATTACATTTCCTTCAGAGTTCTCCCTGCTTTAAACTTAGGGACCATCTCTTCCCTATTGGATGAGACATGCTTGTGGCAGAGGTATTGAGAGAGTGGAGAGAGGCTGGGAAATATCAGGGATTTATACCCCACCCATCTGGCTGGGTGGCTTCCAACAAAACACTAAAATACAATAACCTATTTAATGTTTATTAAAAGCTTCCCTAAACAGCACTGCCTGTTTCAACTTTGCTGAAAACAACAAAGAAGTCAGAATAGTCCGTCCATTAAGGGTTAATACAATGACAAATGCACAATGCCAAATCATATAAATTTAGAGTTTCACATGTACTATTTTAAGTTGTACAGAAAAGATATGGAGCCTATGGAATGTGAATTTGAAAATTCCATGTCACAATTGGTCCTTCCACTGTTAGATTTGCAGCAAAGGGAACTTCTTGCAGAACCTTTGCAGGTACAAGACATCAATAATGTCATTAATAATGTGAGGACTGGAAAGTTCTGGGGTTCAGATGTTTTTAGTCCCTAAATTGTTTTGCCTTTTTCAAAAGGTCTTTGAATCGGGTACCTTGTCATCTTCATCCTATGATACTCCTATCTCTGCTATTCACAAGTCTGGAGAAAGCCATGCTAGCTGTGCAAATTCTAGGACCAGGTCAATCTCCTTAATTCATGTAGATGCCAAGATATTAACAGCAATCCTTGCTATCAGACTCCAGGCTATGGCAGGACCATTCGTATGCCCAAATCAGATGGACTCCCCATCACCTGAACATATCATTTGCTTCATTCTCTCGGCTGATTTTGGGGAAGCATGCTAGGCTAGAGCTGGGGGAAAGGGAATTGACACCAACATCCATATGAGAGCCGAAATGCTTCTGCTCATACAAGCAGATCTTTGAGTCAAATCTTATACTAGCTGCCATTTAGTTCCCTATGCCTTTGATGACAACTCTCTCTTTCTATTCTGTATTTGAAGCATGCATTCTGAGGTCCCTGCCTTTTGTTCTTTGTCATTGTAAAAACAGGCAAAAGCATTTAGCCTAAACTCCTGTGTTATTTTCCATTCTTCAACATGTGTTTTGATTATTATTATTATTATTATTATTTTTAAGAAAAGTCCAGCGTGGTATCAAAAATAGTGTAAATCATCAGTTTTTAATCTGGCAGGAAGTAGATAGTGGCCCATTAAACTTTCGTAATTAAATTTCCCCACTACTCCCCCATATAACCATTATCTGAGATTTCTAATTAACACCAGAGGAGGGAGTCAGTTCAGATTGATGGGATCTATAGCCATCCCCTTTCATTTTAATGACCTTTAATAAACTTTTATTGCTATTGATATTGATAATTATAATATACCCTTTAATCCTGCAATGTGATTCTAGAGGCCTTTTTTGAAAAATAGAAAAATATCACCTTTAAAACGAACGCAGGCTAAGCTGCCGAACTCCTTAAGACACAGAATTTGGGGTTAACAACATTAGCAAGTGACTGTCAGCAAGAGGGCAAATATAGAGCAAATCTCCTCTTCCCACCTCTGCCGGCAGATTGGATTTTGGTCCTCTTCTGTCACAGTCGGCTCATCTAATGGCGGAACCTCCTTAAAAAAAAAAAGGCTGATGACAATGGAGTTTTAATAGTAAGCTAGTTTTCGGACAAATAACCACTTGGGATTCTGTATCATCTACAATTCAGCCATAAGAGAGTGATTCACTGTAGCATCTAATCTTTCCAAGCCTTATATTAACAAGACTTTTAGCTTTTCTTTTTAAGTTTTATTGCATGCACAAAGAACTTCAGCAAGAATATTGTGTTTACAAACAGTGGCAGCAAATGATGCCTCTCCAAGATGGGTATGTAAGATGCTTTCATACTAAAGCCCTTTAGTGTTGCTGTGGTGTAGCATTTCCACAACCAGCTGGAATCAGAAATAAAACAATGGTTTGAAAGAATGCTCTTTTCCCATATAAAAATGAAAAGGCAACAATAATGAGAGATCAATAAGGAAAGATTCCTCCCCAAGCAGAAACAGAAACTGATAAGAGGCAACTAAAAAGCTACAGTCAACAAGAAACAATAAAATTATTCGATCCTGTAAAAGGAAGCTTTTGATTAAAGGTACAGTAGCCCTGCTTTGCCTATTCGCACTGGACAGGCTGTCATTGCCACTCCATTTTAAATTTTAGAAAATACCACAAACCTGAAGAAAAAGAAATGGAGAACACAAAAAACACTGCAATGTAACATTTTGACAATGGTGTCATCTGGGTTCTCTGTAAAATGTGAGTGGCAATTTCAGATTAAACTGCTACTAGAGAAGCAATGTTAAAATGTTGTGCACTTACTGCAGCCCCACAAGACCTGCGGTGACCATGTTAGCTACTGAAGGAAAGTATTTTAATGCATAATGTTCTGAGGATGTTGCTAAGTAAGAGTCTGTTAACATCAAGGAGACCTCTTGTAAGTAGGCTGTGACCCATGAAGCTGAACACAGCTCTCCAGCCACGGCAGCCATCAGGCATTTGATGAACCTATTTAGCTGCTTGTCTGGGATTGCGAAAAGAAGCATCTAGCAAGCTTCGTTCCGTTTAGTGAATTACAGACTGAACAGACCCACAAGGTGATGGCAACTTATCGCATGCCAGTTAGTTAATACTACAGATTACAGGAAGGTGAACATAATGATGCTACTAGGGATGTGGGAGATGGGGCGTATATATTCATTGTTGGTGACATTCCTTGAGCGATTCTATTTATTATTTTATTTATTGTGATCAATAATAATAACAACAAATAGCAGTACAGTGGTACCTTGGGTTACAGACACTTCAAGTTACAGACTCCGTTAACCCAGAAATAGTACCTCGGGTTAAGAACTTTACCTCAGGATGAGAACAGAAATCATGAGGCGGTGGTGCGGCAGCAGCAGCGGGAGGCCCCATTAGCTAAAGTGGTACCTCAGGTTAAGAACAGTTTCAGGTTAAGAACGGACCTCCAGAACGAATTAAGTTCTTAACCCAAGGTACCACTGTAGTCACTATCTAAGTCGGTTTCTGTTGCCTTTCTTTTTTACCTAACATATCACATGAAATTACTCCAGTGTGTACTCCAGAAATTACTCACATGAAATTACTCCAGAGCCAGTGTGGTGTAGTGGTTAAAAGCGGTAGTCTCGTAATCTGGGGAACCGGGTTCGCGTCTCTGCTCCTCCACATGCAGCTGCTGGGTGACCTTGGGCCAGTCACACTTCTCTGAAGTCTCTCAGCCCCACTCACCTCACAGAGTGTTTGTTTTGGGGGAGGAAGGGAAAGGAGAATGTTAGCCGCTTTGAGACTCCTTAAAGGGAGGGAAAGGCGGGATATCAAATCCAAACTCCTCCTCCTCCTCCTCCTCCTCCTCTTCTTCTTCTTCTTCTTCTTCTTCTTCTTCTTCTTCTTCTTCTTCTTCATCATCTATGTTAATCTAAAATTGGCTCTTTAACCATTTCCTACCAGGAAACTTGTGTGTTTCACCTAAGGTTGGATACAGACCTGGCTTAACAGCAGGATTTTGTATTTCCAAAGGGAAATCTTGACACTTTGGGCAGATGCAGAGCTCCGTGGCTTCCCCGCCAGCCAACTTTCCCCCTCCGCTCCTTGCTTTGTTTACCACCTTAGCCTAATGAAGAGCTCTGGAAAGCTTGAAAGCTCACACCGTGTCCTTACCTGTTGCTTAGTCTGAGAAAGGCATTGCCTTTGTAAATATAATGTTTATATATTGTTATTCCTCTTCTGTGGTTAGCTGTCTGTTTTTGAGAGTTGACTTTTGGGGAAGCATAAATCCATTGAATAAAAGCACCTGTGAGTATCAGATGAGGGGGACAAACCACTGGCGGTTCTGTCCATGCCCTTTTCAGTGAAGCACCTTAAGTGGTGATGGACTGAAAAGACTCCTCTACCATTATACTCCTTTTCTACGCTAGACCTTTCACATGTGGCTTACCTAACCCTGAAAATCAATTTGTAGAGAATTTTTAAAAAGACGAGAAAGAGCGTGCTCACAAATATAAAGTTAAAGATGTAATGTTACAGGAAAATAATGAGCACAGAGGGAAAAGAGAACAAGTTTTATTGATTGTCTCTAGGAACTAACTCTGGAATTTAAATGTGCACATCAGAGCATCAGTAAATTCAGGCAACAGAAATAAAGCTGTGTTCCTTAATAAGCTCACTACTTCAATTTAATGGCTGCCTTTTGCCTAATCTAAATGCAGGCTTCTACCAGGTATGAATGAATGTTGTTATTAATTAAAGATTTCTGCTGATACACTTACAGCAAATGTGCTCTTATAATATATTACAATTATATTAACATAAAAAATGTGAGCCACTTGCAGTTAAGAGCCAATGACTCTTGTGTAGTAATAGTGTAAAAGGGAAGCTTGATTTAAAAAAAAAATTGGTAAAGTGATCTTCCTGGAGGGTTTGTTTCTATCTCGTGCTATTTTTGTTCACTTTTAGAAAATGTCTGTCTATGTACACACAGAGAGAGATTAAATAGCAAATAGGTTATACATCCATAACTATAGCCTTGCTCAAGCATTCACCCCACCATCATGCAATTAGAATAGTATAAAGGGGAACATTGACTTTTAGAGTATATTAGATAGATCTATCTACTCTCTTGCTTTGGTCTTTATTCTAATTAGTTTTATCTTTAGGGAGGGTTTCTTAAATAAGTGTTTCCCAACCTATGGGTCACCACCTGTGCAATTAGGCCACTTTATAAGCAAACCCCCCAAAATTATTGCTTTTAATTCTTAGCTGGTGTGATGATATTTCTTCACAACTTTCATACCCTCCAATATTTCTCCAATGAAAATAGGGATGTCCCTTTCCACAATTATAATTTTGCTATTTATACCCAACACATCTTACTGGGTTTCCCTAGCCACTCTGGGCAGCTTCTAACATATATTAAAAAAACACAATAAAACACAATAAAAACCTTCCTTATAAAGGATTGCATTCAGACGGCTCAGGGATCAGATAACCCCATACCCTCCAACATTTCTCCAATGAAAATAGGGACAATCCTAGGGACAAGTGGGACATTCTGGGATCAAATCAGAAACGGGGACGGCTTCTCTAAATCAGGGATGTCCCTGGAAAATAGGGAGACTTGGAGGGTCTGAACTTTTTGTTTTGTTGGCATCTTTTAATGCTGTGTTGACACTTGTAACCAAATGTCAGAAAGGCTTGAGTCTTACATTTTAAGACTTGAGAACCACTGTCTGGTGGCTGGCAGGAAATCCAATGACAGGCAGATGGATGGCACCTTGTACACTTTCTTCTTGCAAGTCCTGTAACCAAACTGGTGCCAAAGGTATTCCTCTGCTTTCCTTTGGACCACATCAGCAAGGACGAGAGGGGGGTTCTTGTCATCTGGGCAGCTCAGGACCTCCATACACACTGTCCCGGTCATTACAGTACTGTGAATGCAGCAAAAACAATGCAGGAGGAAACTGTTACGAAATAGAAGCCCAACCTGAGTGGCGTCCCGCATTGGTCTTTACGACCACGACAGGCAATGCAACTTATACTAACATTTTGACCTCACCCACAAAGGCTTCTCTATTGTCTCCTGAGACAGATGGATGCTTGTACAGGGAGTTTTGTGTGACTATTACAGCTCACCCCTGATGCTCAGCCATTCAAAACAACTCTCTGTACAAGGACCTTCTGACAAATCATCACTGGCTCTGCTACTGGAGTTCGTTAATAGCTTAGACCAGCAGAGCTCCTACATATGGCCTAAACCAACACCTAGCAAGGTTGAGCAATAACATCTGGTGCACAGATATTTCAAGGATTCACTGATAAAAGTCATAGACCCAGGGTGACTTCTGCAATTCATGGAAGTGAATGAAAAGTGCTATAGTGGAGAGGCAGATATTGCAGGTTTCATGCCTGGAGCCCCACATAATGTAGGAACCAATGAACTTTGCAGTTCAGTAGAAAATCTTTGCAAATGAGCTTGTAATGAAAAAGAACATTGTTGCAAAATGTAAGCTAATTAACTTGCATAGAGCTGAGCAATGATGCAATGTTCTTTTGATCTTGCCAATATCATTACTAAATCTGAGCTACTCTATAACTCAAATCTTGCAGGGGGCGTGGAATGAGATGCCTACCTCCTGACATACAAAGTGGGTCTAGTACAAAAGACCCAAATACACCGTTCAGCCTTAAAGCAATGTGATAGGAAGTATCTTTCTTCACCAGAAAAACATCTGAGGATGCTTAGTTACAAAAAGGGGTACTAGGGTGTTTTCTTTGCCTTTGTTTTGCTGTCTTAACACAAAATATATTGGTGTGAATTTTGTACATTCTCTGAACAATATGCACAATCCCCAACAGGTCTTGGGAAATGTACATCTTTTGACTGGATTTGGACATTCTCCAGGAATATGCACATAGTATAGATAGGGGGGAATTCATGCTTTTTGGACACTCTCTCTTGTTCAAAAATGTGCAGGCTGAACGCTGGCAGGTCAGAAACACAGCACCCCCACCTTTTGCCCTAGCTGGTATGGCAATCAGGGCTGGCCTGCCACCACATTTTAATACTCTCTAGCCAGGGTTTGGATTGCAATCCCCATATATGATACAAGGCATATGCATAGCCTCTGAAGAGATGTTAGAAAAAAATATAATACAGTGGATGCTCGGGTTGCGAACATGATCCGTTTGGGAGGCACATTCGCAACCCACAGCATTCACAACCTGCAGCACCACGTCTGCACACATGTGGGTTGCGATTCAGTGCTTTTGCACATGCGCAAAGCACAATTTAGCGCTTCTGCGCATGCGCGACTTCTGAAACCCGGAAGTAACCTGCTCAGCTACGTCCGGGTTTCGGCGCTTCCGTAACCTGAAAAAACGCAACCTGAAGCATCTGTAAGCTGAGGTATGACTGTATTGACTGGAATACCAATTCTCTAATGTGTCACAAGCTTTCATTTCAAAGCAAGGTATTAAAAATGGTCAAAACATTATAGATTTATTGTTTATGTGTAATTTTTAAAAACAGACACAATGATATGCCCCCCCAAAATGTTAGTGGAATTAAGAAAATTTCATGCCAACTAGGGTGAAAGCCAGTTGGCTGGTAATTTGTCAGACATGGACTGGGCCAGAAAAGGCAGTGGGTAGGATCAGAGCTACTCTTTCGCAACTTTCCAAATTCTAAACAAAAAATTTTTTCCCCTTCCAGTAGCACCTTAAAGACCAACTAAGTTAGTTCTTGGTATGAGCTTTCATGTGCATGCACACATGTGTATCTGAAGAAGTGTGCATGCACTTTCGTGTGCACGCACACTTCTTCAGATACACATGTGTGCATGCACACGAAAGCTCATACCAAGAACTAACTTAGTTGGTCTTTAAGGTGCTACTGGAAGGAAAAAATTTTTTTTGTTTTGACTATGGCAGACCAACACGGCTACCTATCTGTTTCCAAATTCTGTTAGGCCTGTTGGGGATTGTGCATATTGTCTAGTGAATGTACAAAATTCAGCCAAGATATGCACATTCCTCAAGGCCTGCTGTAGATATTGCCTGGGAAATGTATATTGCCCGGGAAACATGCACAATTCCCTCTTGGGTGGATTATGTGCACATTCTCCATGGTCTGGTGAATGTATGCGATGGTTGGTTGTTATACACATTATCTGCTCAACTTACATTTCCCTTAACACACACACACACACACTGTCCTAATGACCAAGAAAACTGTTTCTGAAGATTTCATGTTTAGAAAACCTCTTTCTCGAAACAGTTCCAGAGGTAAACACCTACACACTCTTAATAGCATTGGTTTTAATTCTACCAAACACAGGGTTGATATGCACATCTTCCAGACAAACAGCCTTATCCCAACTGTATAAACACAATTGATTTTAATTGGATTTATTTCCAAATTAAGTGTCTCAAGAATTGCAGGCATAAAAGAAAACTGCAACTGTTTCCTTATTCCTTTTCCCCCTGTTGTTGTTTAAAAAATTGCTCAACCCAAGGGAACACATGAATCAAGAATGCCAACTTGTCCTTGAAAATTTGTACTGCCAGTTTAATGAGGTGTGTGTACCCACAAACACACACACACACCATTTCCCATATACGCCAGATGTATTTTGTATATGTATGATCATGTAAATTTAGGCCAGATGTAGGGAACAATTAAAATGGAACATGGCAGGCCAAAAAAGCAACATCTGCGAGGAGCACTATTGAGAGAGCAGCCTTTCTAAGCATGTACTAAGATCAAGGTCTCTGATAACCCACCAGGCTACACGGAAGCATTTGGAGAACAGCAAGCAGTGTTACATCATTAAGCCATAGCAAGCCATTGAATATGTACACATAAGATATTTTTTTAGTGACCCACAAGGTTTCTTTAATTCCAGTTGGTATTAGGTGCTCCTGCCGGTTGTGACCCGGAGAACACAAGACCAATAGGCAAGGTAAAACACATAATTGGGGAGAATGTCTTGCAAACTCAATAGGTACAATACTATCGAGTTAACCATTTTAGAATGATTTCTGTTCAAACAACCCACTCCCAAAAGAAAGACTAATCATTTTATTTAGATTCCTACCATTTCAAAACCCATGCTAGGTTAGATTTCACTTTACCTTTGTTAGCTGGCCACCAAGCTCTTTCTAATATAAATATAGATGATTATGAAGGCACTGAATAAGTTTGGTTTCTGTGTTGAATTTGATAGACCTGCAGAAATATGGTCCAAAGTAGCACCCATCTTAAACTGCCTTGAAGGAGGCAGTGGTGCAGCCCCTGTTGAAAAGCCCACCTTGGATCCAGGGGTTTATCCCGGCCACAGTGGGCCACACATTGATAACCTCATAACTAGGTCACTGTTATGTGCTGTGTGAGAGAATACCATTGGTTCATCTAGCTGGGTATTGTCTACACTGATTCGCATCAACTCTCCAGCGTTTCAGGCAAGGGAATTCCCAGGCCAACTTGGAGATACCGCAAATGGAACCTTCTGCACTCAAAGCAGGTGTTCTACCATTGATGTATGGCCCTCCTCCACAGCCTAGTTGCTTCTTGTTATAATGCTTCAGTTATCTCCTGGGCTTCCCATAAATCAGTCCTTATTCACTGGCCTTCGAGTAAAATATACTTTCATGCATATTTTGCAACCTCCACTTTCTGAAACTGTAGCTAAGGCCCGTGTGTGTATCCTTTCAAAAATGCCTCCTCTGGGTGACTTGTGCATTGGGAAAGCAGATTGTTCCATAACACATTTCATTCACAGTGATTTTAGCTTTCTGTAATGTTTGTAATATTTAACCATAATGGCTCTGTCTGATTCTCAGTAGACAAAGCTATTACAACCCAGCAGGGTAAGTGCCTGAAACGGAAAATATTGTAACAGTTAAACCCATCTATAATTTGATCTCTTTGCACTTAAAAAAAATATTTCTGAGAATTCTTGAGTTGAATCTAAAAAACTCAAAATCTCTCTCCAAACAGAGTATTGTATTGCAGGTATATTGCAGGTGTATTGCAGCCCATAGTTTAACAGAAAGCCCAAAATTTATTAAAACCAAACTCATACTCCAGGAAGTTCAAACCAATCACTTATATTTACTTTTCCTGACAAAGTCACCAAATCATACATTTCCACCTCCTTTTTAGCTTTTGCTCATATTGCTTTGCCAAAGTGGTTTTATTATTATTATTTTGGACTTTTTGGGAAGTTCCCCAAAAAAGATGTTAGAAAATCTACAATTCTTCTTTAAAAACATGTTTTACATGATACCCATATTATTGGCTAAGATTTACTTATGAATCCTGCTTTTTGCTATACCCATGAATCATGGAAGCTGTATCTTTACTATGTCACACCTTGGATATATGTATCCTAAACAACTAATGAGACATGTCTAACAAGATTCCTAAATGCTTCTGTTCACAAATATCTCCTTCAGACCAAATCATACTGAATTTTGATTGGGTCACAGCAGCTGCAAACTGCTACAAAGCAGGTTGGGTGGACCTGAATTGATTTGTACTGATCTGGAACTAAAAAAAAGTTTCTCTAAAGTCAGATAGTCTCCAAAGTGTTGCAAATATTAATTATAACAAGTGAATAGGAGTACAATATTTGGCTTTCTCAATCTGGGTGCAGATCAGGTCCAGAATGATCCAAACCAAATCAGATCCAGATCATCCAATCGGGACCTCAATCAGATTGGCTGGAGGGCCAGGAAAAACTTCAGTTGCTGCCGCAGAGGAAGCAGAGAGGAGGTCCAACTTAGATTGCAACTATGGACATGTGGGGAGGAAGGGTGGCAAAAGTCAACTCTTGCAACTTTAATTTGTCTGGGGATAGAAGTTCTCATTGGCACTGATGAGGTTATTTTAGCTGGGGAGTATTTTTGTCAGGGTCACGGGGAAGGGACAGCTAACCCCTTTTCCTGTACACCATGATGCTAGTTCAGATTAGGGCGACCCATGCCAGCAAGTGAAATGTAACATGTAGTTTGGCCCTTTTAGAGTTCTCTTACTCGGTGACTTCATTTCTTCTGAAAATGATGAAACAGTCCAAATAAAAAGCTCTGGTACAGACCAGGACGCTATCAAGGTTCAAGCAGGAACACCCTGCTTTAAGCAGAGAAACAGGGCTTTGAAACAAAATACAGTGGTGCCCCGCAAGACGAACGCCTCGCAAAACGAAAAACCCGCTAGAAGAAAGGGTTTTCCGTTTTGGAGGCGCTTCGTAAAACAAATTCCCCTATGGGGTTGCTTCGCAAGACGAAAAAAATCTTGCATCCCCCCGCGGATTTTTTTCACTTTTTTCTTCCTTTTTTAAAGCCGCTAAGCCGCTTATCAGCTGTTCCGCTGATAAGCCGCTTAACAGCTGATCGCTGGAAGCCGCTTGACAGCTGTAGCACTAATCCGCTAAGCTGTCAATGGGCTTGCTTCGCAAGACGAAAAAACCGCTATACGAAGAGCCTCATGGAACGGATTAATTTCGTCTTGCGATGCACCACTGTAAACAATGTCAGAATACCGGCCAATGTTAAATGTTTAAGGAACTCTTGGATTATAAACAGCAGGGTGGCTACTTTTCTTCCTGTCCCATTGTTATGCATTGCTGAGATACTGATGCAAACCTATGGATGAGCTGTCTCACAGAATTCCTTATGCAGAAGAAGGGTTAAATTTGTCATGCACTGCAGATGTCTGTGAAATTTGCACAAATTCCTTGATTGGTTTTTTCATGCAAAAATTTCCACTGAGAATACATTTTTTATCTGAGACGTAGCTGGGCTACTTTGCCCGACTTTTTAATTTGTGGACTGCATTCTACGAAAGTTTACAGCAGGGAGATGAGGAACACAGCCATTCCGTTTTGAATAAATGTACTCAAAGGCATTTATAGAATGACCTTGAGTGAATAAGTATAAACATTCCTACTTTGGAGGTGCAAAAAGCACATTGTCGTCATATGGAACAGTTCTAAGCTACTCTGGCTCTTTTAGTTAAAATGTAATATTAAAGGTAAAGGTACCCCTGACTGTTAGGTCCAGTTGCGGACGACTCTGGGGTTGCGGCACTCATCTTGCTCTATAGGCCGAGGGAGCCAGCATTTGTTCGCAGACAGCTTCCAGGTCATGTGGCCAGCATGACTAAGCCGCTTCTGGCGAACCAGAGCAGCACACAGAAACACCGTTTACCTTCCCATTGGAGCGGTACCTATTTATCTACTTGCACTTTGATGTGCTTTAAAACTGCTAGGTTGGCAGCAGCAGGGACCGAGCAACGGGAGCTCACCCTGTCGTGGGGATTCAAACCACCGACCTTCTGATCAGCAAGCCCTAGGCTCTGTGGTTTAGGCCACAGCACCACCCGCGCCTTTCTAAATATTAGAAATAACCTAATTCTTTGAAAGTGCAGCCCAATCCTCTCTCCATGTTTGCTCAGGTTGAATGACCATCTGTCATGGACGTTTTACTTGAGATTCCTGTATTGCAGAGGGTTGAACTAGATAGCCCTCAGGATCTCTGCTAGCTCTACAATTCTGTGAGTCTGTGATAAGTCCCATCCACTCTCGAAGGACACACAAGAACCTACCTTTTAAGTGCGGATGGTCCCTCTGTTTTTAATCCTTTCGATGAACAAGCGACTCCTCTGCAGCACTGCGATCCTTCCGGCAGAGGAGTCTACATTGCAGCTACTGCTAGCTCACTAAGTTCACACTGGAAGTAGCTGAAGAGCATTCCTGTGGTTATTTCATTCACCTTTATGGCATCCTTAGGAGATCAGCCACTCACAGCACCAGGCAAATCCACCTAATGAGTTCACAGTTGAAAGCTTAACTGCCCAGGACCCAAGTCCAAAAGACACGTTATCCATTGAATCATGCGAGTTCTCGGTGGCAATTTGGAACATCTGACAACCCTCAGCTGCTGGTGAATTTTATGCCATTTTCATTATTACAGGAAAACTTCACTCATCTGTATTTGTCTTTCTCAAACGATTATGAATTGAGGACTACAACTCCATAAAATTTATATTTTGTCATCCAGTTTGATTGGTGAAATTATGTTATTGAGAAGGATTCCAAGATCACATTATCCAGAAAAGAGTAATGCACTACACCCAGTGGAAGAACAATACGTGTTCTTATCTATACAGGCAGGCAATCAATTTTGTAGTGCATATATCAATAGAAGCTGGAGGCCTGCTATTGGCAGATCAGGTAGATGAAATCTTGATACTACCTCTACTAGCAATGATCACCAAAGTAGAATTTATAGAGGGCAGGAACAAAATGAATTAGATGGTGCTGCTCTTAGCCTGCTGTCCAATCACAGAAATTGTGATGTACAAAGGAAAAACTCCATGCGGGGAGTGGGGGATTAGATATATATTCTGTAATTTTCATGCATAGCATACTGGAGAGAATGGAAGCCTGCAGAATAGTGCCATTAAGGATGTCTAACACTGTGCAGACTGTGCTAATATTTTCCTTGACCCCTTGCTTCTTCTTCCACTCTCTCCTATTGCTATTCTGCCTCCCTCATCTACTTTCTCCCTTTCTTTCCCTCATCTTTCCACCAGTTCCACCCTTACCCATGCTGCAAGACTCTCTTAAGTCACACGACTTTCTTAGTTTCAAGTTCGTTGGATTCTTAGCTGAATCATTAGAAGCCAATTTTGGTATTAAGTGGAGTAGTAGTAGTAGTAGTAATATTGATAGCAGACCCTCCAAGTGTCCCTATTTTCAGGGTAAGTCCCAGATTTGCAGAAGCCATCCTGGTTTCTGATCTGATCCCAGAATGTCCTGCTTTTCTTAGGATGTCCCTATTTTCATTGGAGAAACGTTGGAGGGTACGGCATGGGCATAGCCAGGATTTTTGTTAGGGGAGCAGGCTGTTGCTGAGGGGGCAGGTTTTTATTAGGGGAGGCAGAACCTTAGATTTGTATTGATTTGTAATGATTTAGTGGGGCAGCTGCCTCCCCATGCCCATGGGGTATAGAATGCGACCCCCAAGCCAACTGTACAACCTTTAGAAGGCATCTGAAGGCAACCCTGTATAGGGAAGTTTTTAAGTCTTTTATTATGTTTTGATATATGTTGGAAGCTGCTTAAAGTAGCTGGGGCAACCCAGCCAGATGGGCGGGGTATCATCATCATTATTTTGTTTAGTTGTGTCCGACTCTTTGTGACCCTATGGACCAGAGCACGCCAGGCACTCCTGTCTTCCACTGCCTCCTGCAGCTTGGCCACACTCATGTTCGTAGCTTCGAGAACACCATCTCATCCTCTGTCATCCCCTTCTCCTTGTGCCCTCAATCTTTCCCAACATCAGGGTCTTTTCCAGGGAATCTTCTCTTCTCATGAGGTGGCCAAAGTACTGGAGCCCCAGCTTCAGGATCTGTCCTTCGAATGGGCACTCAGGGCTGATTTCCTTCAGAATGGATAGGTTTGATCTTCTTGCAGTCCATGGGACTCTCAAGAGTCTCCTCCAGCACCATTATTATTATTATATAGGACGTCCCTATTTTTATCGGATAAAGGCTGGAGGGTATGTGATAGTACTTTGGAGAAACAATACAAGTGGGTAAAATGCTCCATGGAGTTATTAACCGTTACCCTGGATGGAGGAGAGTTCACCTCATATACTTGTTTGAAAAGCAAAGCAAAGCAAAGCAAAGCACCCCATGAAGACATGTCAATGGCCTTGTGATACAGCTGTGAAGTGATCCACAGTCATGAGATATGCAAATGAAGCACCACTGGGCCTCGTGCTGGGCATGTGTTCAAGGGTACTGCCCAGCCAGACTTGTGATGTTTAACTGCAGCTGTTTCCAGCCTGCAATTTGTTCTTTTCCTCCAAGAGACTGAGGAAGCAGCTGTATAGGAGAACCTGTGAAGGTCTTGGGCAAAAGGCACACTAACCCAAATTTTATTTGTAACTTAAGAATGCACTGTTTACAACAAATATTTAATATTTGGCATATTTTTTAAAATATATATATATGAAAACAGGTGTATAAACACAACCAGCTTTTACTGATGTGCAGGTGTGTATATTATTTTTCATAGGCTGCATGCAGCCCATAGCGTTTACATTATACTTATGATTACTTTATTTCTGTCTTGCTTTTTTTAGGGCAATCGCTCAGAAGGTAGCTTACAGTAAAAAAGATGTCTAAAGCAAAACAAATAAACAAACAGCATTAGATGAAATCATATGTTTAGGAAGCTTGTTATAAAATCAATAAAAAGATTGGTGGACGAAAACTAAGACCTGGAGTCTACTGAAAGGCCCTAGTAGAAGGAAATTCCACACATGCATGGATACCACTGGAAAGGCACAGCCCTGGGTCCGACTCTTCGTGACCCCATGGACCATGGACCTAACCTAACCAGGCCAGAGGCCAGGAGGTTGGTGGTCACATCCACACCATACATTTAAAGCACATTTATTCCCTCCAAAGAATCCTGGGAACTGTAGTTTGTTAAAGGTACTAGGAACTGTAGCTATGTGAGAGATAAGCTACAGTTCTCAGGTTTCTTTAAGGGAAGCCCGGGTGCTTTAAATGTGTTGTGTGGATGTGACCCATGTTACAGCCCGGGCAGATTCACATGGGTGTAGACTGTGATAAAACCAGGTGCTTGATAAACCCAATGGAGCAAAAAGAGGCTCTATTGCTTTGGATTCTGGTCACCTGAGCTGTGGGAAATGTCAAGGTTCTTTGAGACTTAACAAGGGTTCTTCCATGAGAAGACTGATAACGGAAGACCTCTGAATATATATTGCTTAGGGACAAACATGGAGTGGGTGGCTGCCATCATGTGATGATGGTGCCTATTCCAACCTTCTTGCATCAGGGTTTCTGTCATTTGTTCCATTTTGTAATTTTTACTGTGATGGGAAGAATTATTTGCACCACGTTAGCATTGGGCAGGGGAGTACCTGTATACCTGTATACAACTGCAGTATGCTTTCCCCCCTCCACCTGCACTTTCTCAAAGAGGAACATTTTCCCTAATACAATGCTTTTTTGTATATTTTTTGTATATAATTTTCATCAATATATGCATTTTTATGCATGCTTCACTTTAGTGCTTGCAGTTTTGTACACATTATTTAAAGAACTGCATCTCAAAATTCAGAGAAGTGCAAATTTCAAATGATGACTGTGTTTTGGTGCTCGTATTGTTTCAGAAAATGCGATTTTGGTAGGTTTGACTTTAAATGTGGGTGGTTCCCTAGACCAGATGGCTGGGAGGTCATCTGCTCTTGATGGGGTTACAGTTCCTCTGAAGGAGCAGGTTCGCAGTTTGGGGGTACTCCTGGAGCCTTTGCTGTCACTCGAGGCTCAGGTGGCCTCAGTGGCCCAGAGTGCCTTCCTTCTGTGTCGTCTGGTGGCCCAGCTATGCCCCTATCTGGACAGGGATAGCCTAACTACTGTTGTCTATGCTCTGGTAACTTCAAGGTTAGATTACTGCAATGCATTATATGTAGGGCTACCTCTGAAGACGGTTCGGAAGCTTCAGCTAGCGCAGAATTCAGCGGCCAGGTTGCTTACTGGAACAAGACAGTTTGAGCATATTACTGACTCTGATCCGACTGCACTGGCTACTAATTAGTTTCTGGGCCCAATTCAAAGTGCAGGTTTTGACATATAAACAGCTCAGAACCGCAATACCTCAAGGACCGCCTCTTTCCATTTGAACCTACATGGACCCTGAGATCATCTTCTGAAGCCCTCCTTCGTGTGCCTCTTCCTCGAGAGGTCCAGAGGGTGGCATATAATAATAAAAATAAATGTGAACTTTATTAAATCCCCTCTTTGTTCCTTCCTTCTCAGTTGATATTGTATAGCCAAAGCAATCTCCACCAAGCTTCCTTGTTCATTTGCACACAGAAAAAGGATCCAACATTCTCATGAATTTTGCTTTCATGTTAATACAGGCATATGAACCTTGCACCGAGATGACACCATCTATGCAACTGAGTTTGGTCAGCGAGGACATGAAAAGTCGTATGCTTGATGGCTGCTTCCCAATAATGGAATTTTGTTAGGATAAGACAAAAGAAAAGGCAACTTCAAACAATATGCAGTTATGGGATTCACTAGCAGGACATGTGTTGAATGCCACTCATTTAGATGGCCTTAAAGAAGGATTAAACAAATTCACAGAGGAACACTCGGCTTAATGCACACTGTGAATACAAGTTCCTAGATTGCAAACTGTATGGGAAGGGCTGTTGTTTTCATGTCCTACTTGTGAGCTTACCAGTAGCATCTGTTTGGCCACTGTAGGAAACAAGAAGCAAGAATAGCCAGGCCTTTGATCTGATCCAGCCGGGCTCTTGTTACTGAAGCAACTCATTTTTCAGTCTGCAAATTCCAAACCTCAGCACCTTTCAGAAATGTAGCAAAACTTACCCGTTTGGACTGACCTTTAGACCATCGTTAAGATGGCAAAGAATAGGGAATTTTACTGAATTAGATTAACTTGTTCTATTCCACTTACTTCCCTGTGTTATTGACCTATACTGTACATCTAAATAAATGAATAAAACAGCATAGTATCGTGTGAATAGTGGGGGGGGGGGAGCTGTGCCCAGAATTGCAGACGAAAGATGGGAAGGCATATTTTACTCCTCCCCTCTTAGAAGAGAAGCATCAATGCACACTAATAGGAGTAATATCGTAAGATGAACTAGAATTCCACACTTGTTGTCACCTGTAGAAATATAATGAAATGCCATTCTGTAATTAATAGAGAGGGAAATATATCAAGCCATAAAATATGGAATTGGGGCAGGCTGCTAGCCTGAGGATATAGTTTCTACAAAAAGGTTATTTTTCATAATTTACATGTTGTTGTTTAAAGGGGCAAAAAGGAAAGAAAAAAAGGTTGCAAGATGCTGCAGGAGTCCTATTAAAGCCTTGTTTTCACAGCACTTTCGTGATGCTTGTTTATGTTTAAAGGGCGGCATGGGGGGGGGGAACAGTGAGGTGGAACGGTTATTGACCAGATTGATCATGGGAACAAATCTGCCGGTGGTAACCTTGTTTAATGATATGTTGCTGGGCGCAGCACCTTGCTGAGGCTGTGATTCTTCACCGGCTGGGCCCGCATGATGGATCACGGTAGGAGGCTGATGGCGCAATCACTCACTGGCCGCCACTGACACCTGCACCAGTCTGACACCCATCCCCTCTGGATGGATCAGCTGGCCTGCTCAGCCTATTGGGACACACAGCCATCCCACTAAGTGGCAAACGGAAGTTCTTTATCTACCTTGCAACTTCTCTTTGGAGGACGTTTTCCTTTCGCCTTCTCTTTATTAGATGCAAGTATTCCACTCTATGCAGCTCAGTAATCTCAAACCATCATGACAAATTGATAGGGGGAAATAGCTGTCTATCTAAGAGACAGAGCTATATACCTATAGGTAGACATACATACTAAACAAGCAGCGTTAACAAATTTCAGTTTCAGTGTGTGAGAAAGCATACCTGCAAATTTTGGGTAGGTGCTTCTTGAGTTTCCTTAGCTTGCTGGAGAGTTTTGTTGTGTTTTTAAAGAAAAGATTAAACACAAGAAAGAAGGTCTATTGGCCCCAAGTGTTCTGAAAAAAAATTAATGAGAGGAAATACAAACAATGTTTAAAGATATATTTTTTTTTAAAAAAATGCCCAATCTTGATGAAACAAGCTATGAACCTTTGATACACAAATCGGTATCCTCAACCATGCTTCACTGCCAAATGAATCCAGGATATAACCTGGTATATATAAGGCTTTTTAGGATTACAAGATTTGGAGTTATGATAATAATGATATCAAGTGGTAGGTACTATTTAGGCTGCAATTCTAGGGCTTAGGGGAGGAAGAAATCAAAGGTTGTCCTTTAACTATATCTTTAACTGCACACCCCTCTGTCCTTCTTCTGGTTTATTTTTGTTTTGAACTATTTTCCCACCCCTTGGGAAAAATAGGAAAGAAATAAATGGGTTTGAGCTGCAACAGCATTTTTTTGTTGGGGGGGGGGGGGGAGAGCACTGGATGTTTAAAATCCAAGCTTCAAAACCAGTCTGCCCTGGTATATCCTCAAAGAGCCCTTAGCATGTCCCCATTTTGGCTCTACTGGTGTGGAACCTGAGCCTTGGAGCTTCAGAAGTTTCTGTGGCAGTTTAGAAGAGAATCTAATATATACAGTGGTGGAGCTCTGTCTCTCTCAAACCTTGGGAGAGGAAGAGCTGATGGCCCCTGGTATACCTCAGGCGCCACAGAATTTGGGGGTTAAAATGTGCTTCTAGTGTTCGTGGTACCTTGAGGAAGAATCTTTAAAAAAGTGCTGGGACGATATATTTTTCCTTTGAGATTTGGTTGTCTCCAGTGTTATTTTTCTATAGAAAGTGATGCCGCAACTCACCATGAATGCCTCACCTGTTCTCTTATAATGGCAATGGCGTCCACCTGAGAGGTGCTGGAACTGTTTCGCCTAAAAATATGCCCTGGTTGTCTCCAGCTCAGTTTTACTCAAGAGGCGATCCACTGAAATTAATGAAATGATAAAAGTATGCATGTTGTGGGGAAAGTGGATAGGGAAAAGTTTTCCTCCCTCTTCTTTAACATCATAACTGTATGGTTACCAGATTTTTTCCAATGAATCAGGGGAGACTGGGTAGCTGGATAGCAACAGGGACTGAATAGTGGGAATGGTGAGGCAAAAGACCCTGGGCCCAAGCACACATGCATATTGTATAAAGGAGTAAAGCCCTTCTTTCGCACCCCGTGGAACATAAATGCATAGAGGTTTTTTAAAAACTGGGCAACAGCACACAACCCACTTGTGACTCCCGAGCCTTCCCCAATCTCCTTCCCCCTTTGTTTTGACAGATCAGGGAAGGCTCAGGAGTCACGGGCAGGCAGTCGTTGCCCAGGAGGGGCCAGCCTGGTAGTGCAGTTGGTTCTGGCTGGCTTCAGGAGCTGCTCACTGCCGTGGCGCAGGAAAAATGGCGGGCGCCACGGCAGCGAGCAGCTCTTGAAGCCAGCCAGAGCCAACTGTGCTAACAGGCTGGCTCCGGGCTGCTGCTGCCACGTTTCCCAGGGACAGATTTGCAAATCTGGGGACATTCTGGGGACGGAATTTGTCCAGGGACAGATTTGCAAATCCGGAGACTGTCCCCAGAAACCAGGGACGTCTGGTAACCCTAAACTTGCGGGCATTTAACGAAGCTGCATGTTGGAAGATTCAGGACATATAAAAGAAAGTACTTCCTTGAGCAGCACATAGTTGAACAATGGCGCACACTCCCACAGGAGGCAGTGATGCTGTCAACTCAGATGGATTTAGAGTAGGATTAGAAAAATTAATGGAGGAGGCTGCGCTCTGCACCCACAGTTGGAGGCAGCAATGCTTTGGAACACCAGTTCCTGGAAACCATACGAGGGGAGTGTTCTCATTCTCAAATCCTGCTTGCAGGTTTCCCCATGCGCATCAGGTTATCCACTGTGAGAACAGGATGCTAGACTAGGTAGGCCATGGACTTGATCTTACGTCCTTATCCCTGCTGTTGCACTCCCAGCAATATGGTCATCACATGAGTTTTCAGTGTATAACATCTTCACTCAACTGTTGCACCATTCTACATGTCTGTATCTCTTCCCTGGGCATACAATTCTCTTCCAGATAAGATGCACTCCAATCCTCTGATGCTTTGCACACAGGAACTAGTGTACGTATGCCTGGGCACCTGCGTTCCATACAAATGGAGGGGGAAACCCTCTATAGACATGTGGGTCTCTGACGGTACAATAAAATTTTTTGTTGTTGTTGAACATGTACATGTATGTAGCAAAATATGCCTTGGTATTATTGAATTTAATTCTGTATTTTATATCCCCTTAACAGCATGAAGCTGTTAAGACAATGAACATGTTTTTTTTTCCCAGCTGTAGCATCTGGCTACTTGGCAGGCTCACTTAGTAGTTGTGTTGGCAGCTTTGGGTCTGCCTCTGGGCTTATCAAGGCTATGGGCTGCCAATACAGGTTCCTGTTTGTTTTCTGCCTCCTATTTCTTAAGGGGTACTTATATTTGCATGTATAAAATCTAATGAGCAAATAAATAAATAATATTTTTCCTGATCCCTGGCTGTGGATTCTAGTCTACCATTAGATGGCTTCTTTTTCGAATCTTATTCTCCAGTTCATTTGTAACAAAATGATCATTCATAACAGTAAGGCTTATATTTCTATGTGTATATACAAACAGGATCTTTGTGAGCCTTTAATGAGATAATATAATAAGTGGAAGAGATCATTTTTCCTCTTGCAATAATAAATGAGGGGTTAAAGGAAAATCCTTTATACGTGAGCATTTGGTAACTTTCTCCTTGCACCAAAAATGCGAGAGGATACACTGAACTGGTGCAATTACAATTCTATAGGACAAATCCGAAAATGTCTTAGGGTTTAGAGTATGGTCTCCTGAAAAACCTATAGAAAGACATTACAGCCAAACAACTACACAGTAGTACTCATTCATTTCAACAGAGCTTTCACAGGAAAACTTTCTGGTGAATTAGAAACCTTTACCGACGCCTTTTAAAACAAACAGGCACAATCACTTGGGTTAACCAAGTATTTCTTGATGTGGCCTTACTCAGGAGAAGCTGCAAATTGTGAGGAAAACGGTTTATTAAGAGAACTGTTACCAAGTTTTTTTAAGGTGACACCAGCATGCAAAAGAAACCCTTAGTTATTAAAGATACATACTAGAGACTGTGCATGAGGCAATCTTTAAATAGCTGGTTGCTTTCCCAAATCAATCAGACATTTTTACATGGTTCTTGCTTTATAATAAGAGGTTTCGAAGAGAACACTTTGTCTTCCCAAAATCACTGAGAAAACTGTTCAAATTAAATGTGTCCAAGACTCTAGCTCCATGCAAACATTTGAGAAGAAAGGCCTGGATCAAAAGAACTGCACAAGTTGTTTGCATCTGAGGGAACTCTGGACTTAAAAGTAGCATCCCCTCCCTCAAGGCCACATAGGGAGTTTGTGATATTCAATGATGATTTGCAGCCCAATACACGCAAATACCTTTGGCTGTAAAGTTTGAAGGTAAGCGCCTAAGAGTCCGCTGGACGCCCCCAAAGTAGGTCTTCGGATTCTGATCAAATCTACAATTTTTAAATGGATTTTTGGCAAACATTTTTCATTGAATGGCTTTTGCTTAATTATAATTTTTTGGTAACCAAAGTATCTATATAACATTAGCTTCCCTGCTGGAAAATTATAAATATGTAATCTTTTGTCATCTAGGATTATTTGACATATCTATAAGAGACAGTTAAAATTATTCATCTATAATATCAACAAAATTATTTTGAGGTTTTCAGTGCGGCTTTTTTAGTTTCATAAAATGTTTTGCTTGCAAAACTAATAATAATAATAAGAAGAAGAAGAATGCACTGTGGGGTGTCATAATGAGCTTCAGGTAATGCTATGTGTAAAAAAAAAAATCTAATTAATTTTGGTCCCATTATTCCTTATAGAAACTCACCTTCATTTAATACAACTCAAAATGAAATATTTTTTATAGCAATGCTACATTTTATTTAGCAACTGATATGAAATATGAATTACTTATTTATTCTGATATAGTTTGTAAGGTCAATATCATTCACTGAGGACTAACTAATACTCCCATTAAAAGAAACAGTGCATTTTAAAAATAGAAGACCATTTATGTAAATTTTCTTGCCTTTGGCCATTTCAGAGACAATGAACAAACAAAAAGATGCTGTAGTTTTGCAGAACACTTGTGAGATAGTTGTCAACTTTGATCTTACATCAATTAGTCAAGATTCTGAATGATCATAGGTAGCAAAAACTAAAATCCCTTCCCTAGTTGAATAAAACTGTCAAAGATACCTACTGCATAAATTACATTGTTTCCTAAAGCAATAACCATTCTTGACTTAGATTCACTGGTCAGAGGGAATAGAATTTCAATGCAGTCTTCTTTTATAGCTAAAGAACTATGATCATTTGAGTTGTTGATGTTGTTTTACCCATTTTCCACAAGAGACAGTGACAGACTATTTTTATTATCATTATTTCTTCCAACTCAAATTTTAACCAAATTGGTTCCCATGGCAGCTTACTTTAAATCTGATTTAACGATTTAAGAAGCCACAAAATTTAATTTTTTAAAAAAGCAACAACAGGAAGCATACGGGCCACCTCAAATAAAAACATCATCAAATGTGCTAGAATAACCAATGAAAAACCTTCTTAAATAGAGTGAAAGTGTCTTAAGCCTCCAAAAAGCTTGTGAGTGGTGGCACTGAGCCTCCCTAGTTGGATTTATTGTATGCAAGATTCACTTGAAAAATCAGGCTATATATATTTACATACACACACGAAAATGTCCAACTAATTAAAAAACAACAACAACCCTACCTTAGCCTGTGAGTAATCATTTTTCGCACTCCTGATTTAATTAGCTTTTTGATTCTTGGATTATTACAAGCTAGCTAGACCTAGAAGCTATATTTAACTTTTAGGAAATACGACCTTTTGATTGCATATAGAGAGCTAAAACTTATCAGAGTCGCTGAATCCTAGCAAAGTTTCTCTCTTTTCTCCCCCCTACAGGTAGTACAGCACAGTGCTGGAATGACAGGGCCCCATCTGAACCATGCCCAGCTCCCCAGTCTGCACAAACCTACTCTATCAATCATGGCAGGATAATGCATAGAGGCTGCACCTGTGACAGGAAATGATTGAGTGTTGAACACAGGGCCTGCCTCGCCTGTCACTTGTGCTTTTGTATTTCTCCAGGGCCGGTTTGAGAATGTTCAGAATTTAGAGCAGGGGGTGGGAAGGAACCATGAATTCACTTGCATTTTATTTAAATTCCATTTGATTAGTCAGCGGGCCGGTGCTGCGGAAGGACCTGCAAATGAACTGCAAGCTAACAAGACCAGGATTCGGTCGAGGCATTGCAGCACTGACATGCTGTAATCGTATGAAAGTGCAAGCAATTTAGTCTAGGTGTAGCAAAATGAAAAATGCAGGCTGCAGCCAATCCATTTGATTTCTCTTACCAAAATGAGAAGTTTTCATCTTATGGAGACATCAGTAGCCCATATGGAATGGAGATAAAATAAGCAGAACTTGTAAGTCATTATTCATCTATGTTAGGAAAACGACACCAGAGAAGAACTGGCAAAGCAAAAGGCGCTTTAATTCTTCTTTGATACCGATGAATTTATATAAATGTAATGTTCAAAATTTTTGGAACTGGTTACCTAAAAAGTAATCTGGGTTTTTCTTTTCTTTTAAAAATCGTATAAGCAGAACACGTTACAATCTATGCAATAAAGGAACACTGGGAATTTAATTGTGCTTAATGCCGTGTCGTCTTTATGGGGATAAATTGGTGGAATCTAATTAATATCCCGCATCGATCATATATAAATTGAGTTTGCTGTTTGTAATTCAATCAAATTCTGAAACTATTCAAGAAGTAGATTACATGCAAATCTGCAGTCTATGATCATCATAATAAAAACAATCACCTAATAGAAGGGATATAATAAAAAAACAGGTAGATTTCAAATCTAAAATTTGGGAATCAGGGACCTTGTTATTTCAGGGTTTGTTCCCATTTTCCTATTAACTTCTTTTTTAAAAAAGTTTCAGTGCTCTTGACATCTTTTATTCCCTCAACATTCCCCCGTTAAGTATTTTCATCTCAAACAGTGTTGGAAAGCATTTACTTCATAGCTTATGTGAGAACAAAAGCGATTGTACCCTCCAGGAAACTCTACCCGTTTTTTTCAATAGGCTACACTTAATTGAAAGAACCCCAACCCCTTAGTTTTCCATTGTTAAAGATGCTTGCCAAATGTCTTCTTTGACACATTCCCACCACCCCTTGCTTTTGGCTGAATGCCTTTGCAAAAGCAGGTCATTGTTTCTTGAGCAAGGAATCAGCTGGTGCTCAGTGGAATGCATACTAGGAGTGCGCGCTTCTGCAACTTAAAACTTAGGGAAATGTGGGCTAGACGTTCTGCAATATTTTGCACCCCCTTCCACAAATTTTCTCGTCCTCGTCTCTCTGAAATCACAATGAACAAAGACGTCGGGGAAGAGCGTCAGTTGCAGTTGTGTGTGTGGGTGCTATTTGCCTCCCTTTATAACTTTATCAAGAGCAATTGGGCGGGAGCGACACACACTGATCAGCCAAAATGAAACTAGCATGGTACGTGTGCCTCTCCTGCACGCAAAGAAGACGCTGTGAATATATATATATACCAGAGGATGCCGGCTGCGGCCTCTGCCCTTGCTCCTTCTATTCTCTCCAAGCAGCTGCAGAATGAAGCCTGCAATCTTCTCCTTTCTCTGCAGCAGAAGCATTCATTCCCTTGTCTGCCCGGAGCTTATTTATTTGCAACGGACCTCGGTCTGCAGCTGAAAGCAAAGGAAGGACGCCCAGCAGGCTTGTCTTTCTAAGCTCAGGAAAATAACTCCTCTACTTAACACACACACACAACCCGGCTGCCTTTCCTAGCTCACTCTCGGTGCAGTGAACTGAACTTTGCCTCGTGGCTTAAAGCCCCGGCCATGGGTGTTATTGCCAATGCCAAAAGAGAGCGGAGGTCTCAAAATTCCTATCACAGAGGCGACACTCGTCTTTCCCGCCATCCGCGGCCTAGCCGTGTGCGGTGAGGAGTGCCCCCGTGGCACCTGCGTTAACAGCTCTGAGACTTCCCCTCAGCCAGGGCTGTAAAAAAATATCATTACATTCCACAAAAGCTCCTCTTCTTCTTCTCCTCCTGCTTCCCCAGTCTCTTTCCTCCCTCGCTTCTCGGGCTATAAAGAGACCAGCCGCTCAAGCTGCTAGTTAGCGACCCCCCGACAAAAACCTGAGGGGAGAAAGGAAAAAGGAAGGAAGGCTGAGCTTCCCAAGTAGCCCCTTCTTATGAGGGAGAGGAGCGGGGAGGAGGGAGAGCGCGAGCGCGAGCGAAAGACAAACATCTGGGGATTGGACCATATGCTAAAGCTTTGTCTTGTCCTTCGAAGTTAGGCTGCCCTTGAAGTGATTTGTCAAGCGGCCTAGCCGTGACAGGGAGGCGATGTGGTGGGAGGGAAGCGGGACCTGGAAGCCAGGGGCAGAGAAGGTCGCCAAAGCGGGGCAAAGGGAAAGGTGAAGGGCACTCGGGGAGGGAAGGAGGGAGGCCAGGCAACCGGGAAAAGAGGAGGGTGGCAAAGGGTGCGGTGCATTATTGCGGAAGCACAGTAGCCGAGCCCTTTTATCTTGAGGGATGATGGCCCTTGTTTGGAAACGTCGCTCCTGGTTCCTGGAAGTGGCACACAGTGCGCAGCAAGCTCAGGCCCTCAGTCTAGGGTTGCCATATTTCAAAAAGGGAAATTCCTGTCGGCCGCCAAGTTCTTGAGGGTTTTTTTTTGTGGGGTAGCAAACCCAAATTGTTGAGCTCTGTTAGGGAAACCTAGCCCAAAAATGGTTTTTGAGCTGTTTCCACTGCTTTTTCCATCACGGTGCCATGCGTCCAGGTTTTCCCTGACATTCTGCCGATTCAGCAAGCCTACCTGAATCAAACAGCTCTCCCAGCACATGCTCTTAAAAGGGGAGTTGCATTTCCCGTGTCAATGGCAGCTACAGTGAATGCATACTTATTTGGGGGGGGGGCAGTGTCCTGTTACCAGCCTGCATTAACAACATTTTAGTTGTTCTTCTGTTATTATTTATTTGAGAGGCTTGTATATCCCCCTTCCCTCATCAGTCTCCCTGTGATGGCTAGTAATTACATGTGTGCAATAGTACAAGGGGAAGTCAGAAGTACATTTGGTGTACATTTGTTGCTCTCTCTTGATTCTTTGTTTTTGTTTATTTTATTTTTTATTGTAATATATTATGAAAAGTCTTAATAAAATATTTATTTAAAAAAAAATACATTTGGTGCCCTGAATATAAACACCCTCAGGAATATGGCATCCCAGTGTGCAGACTTGGTGTCCAGGACTTAATATGAGGTAAATAAGCATTAGGCAGGATTGAGCTCTGGAACATGTTAAAACTCGGGGTGTAGGAGAGTGTCTTTGAGCCTATGTTTATTTACTAAATTTATATCTTGCATTTGGTCCAAGGAGTTCAAGGCAGATTACAAAATTATTTTCCCACGTCCCTATTTCCACCTCACAGCAACCTTGTGAGGTAGTTTAGGCTGAGAGATAGAGATTTGCCCAAGGTCATCCAGTGATTCATTATTTAATTTCTATACCACTTAAATATATTAAAAATACAGTGGTACCTCAGGTTAAGTACTTAATTTGTTCCAGAGGTCCGTTCTTAACCTGAAGCACCACTTTAGCTAATGGGGCCACCTGCTGCTGCCGTGCTGTCAGAGCACGATTTCTTTTCTCATCCTGCGTTAGAGGAGTCTGTAACCTAAAGCATATGTAACCTGAAGCATATGTAACCCGAGGTACCACTGTATCTCTAAGCAGTATACTAAAAACTGAAGCAACAACAGACAACTTAAACAAAATATTGCAAAAATACACCTTTGTGTATAAGCATGTTACATTAATACAAAGTTACTAATCTATCCATCTGTCTATGTCAATTCATAGTCCTTCCTTCTTAGCCTCCAGGTTACAAACAAACTCTCAGCTCACCCACAAAGGTCTCCTGGAAAGAGTGGATATCAACTTAAGGACTCAGCTACATTAGTCAAACAACAACACTATGAATGTGTTAAAGACATGCAACACCAGATGGCGCCAGAGAGCAAACAAATTTTCTATGCGATTTTTACATAGGGTTTTTTTTTCTTTTGTTATAAATGATTTAATTTCTGACTTATTTATAGTATTTTTTTTCTTGTGTGTAGATCCACCCCTTCCCTAACCATTGTTTAACTAAAACCTGCCCATGGATTTTGGGGTTGCACATCACCCTTGAGTACAAAGCTTCCAGATAATATTAGAGTTGGGAACATTGTTGGATTGAGAAAGCAGTGTCTAAATTTAGCTGCATCAGTGCTGGGCCATAATGCTTTGATGCCTGAGGTTGAATAGCAGATTGTAGCTCTCTACCCAACTGAGGGTGTATAATATCCAAGACTGGCCAAGTTATTTGGCACCTGAGACATAAACTCCCACAAGTACCGCACAATGGAATTCAAAATATAATAATAATAACAACAACAATTTGCTGCCCTTTCATGACTGCCCAAAATTGGCTGCTGAGGTGGATACCTCAGTCTGCTGAATGGTAAAGGTAAAAGGTAAAGGTACCCCTGCCTGTACGGGCCAGTCTTGACAGACTCTGGGGTTGTGCGCCCATCTCCCTCAAGAGGCCAGGGGCCAGCGCTGTCCGAAGACACTTCCGGGTCACATGGCCAGTGTGACATCGCTGCTCTGGCGAGCCAGAGCTGCACACGGAAACGCCGTTTACCTTCCCGCTGGTAAGCGGTCCCTATTTATCTACTTGCACCCGGAGGTGCTTTCGAACTGCTAGGTTGGCAGGCGCTGGGACCGAGCAGCGGGAGCGCACCACACAAAACTGGGGCAATGAGTAGGGAAAAGCATTTACAAACTTCAAGGCATCGAACACAGCTGTGAAACCTGTAATGTAGATCCTGTCCTATTCTAAAATAAATGCCTTGTCCTGTGGAATCCACAGCCCTGCATATGCTGTTCAACTACAATTCCCATCATCCCTAACAGCTGGCCATGCTGGCTGCAGCTGATAGGAAATGTAGTCCAACAGGGTCTGAAGGGCCACATAATTCCCTGTCCTATGACATGGATCTATATAACCAGGAAGCCCAAAGACCTCTTGTAAATTTGCAAAGACTGAGGAATGAATAAGAAAAGAAAGAGGAAATGTGAAAGAAATGCAGAGGAAAAGGCAACAGAGGTTGCGTTACTAAGAGATTGTAGAAGGGCGGCTTAAAGACATCTTGTCGGTTATCCTAAAACCTTAGAAACACATGTCCCTATTTCACTTCACTCCCCTTTTCCTGCCTTTTCTATCAGAAAATTGGGAGAAGATGAGGATGGTGGAAGAAATGAGGCACCAGTTGAAAAAATAATAATAATGAAGGGATGGCTGATCATGCTGCCTCCTTCTTCCCTCTTTCCTTTTTGCCCGCCAAGCGTTGAACTGATTAGAGTGTAATTAAGGCCATAAAACCCTCAGCTTATCCACCTGTTTATTCACTAAAGTCTCAGGCTCATCAGGCAAATTAGCTGCTTCCAGGCTGCACGTTGGGCCTAGAGCTGGACTGATTAATGAAGTTTATTGGGAGCTGTTAAAAGCATTAACTGAAGGAAATCTCAGCAATTCGTCATATTTAAGGGATGGAAATTAAATCTCCCCATGCAAATGAGAGGAGACTCCAAAGCAGCTTCTTTTTAGAGGTTACAGAGGGGGAGTGGGGGTGGCTGGGTGGGTGGGAGGTAGGGAGGAATGGATGAGTTTTATTCACCAGGCTGCTTTGTGTCTGTCTCTGTCCCTGGGGCAGCTGACCCCAGAGCAAACGCTGCTTCCCAGGAGCCATTACCCACCCTCGTAATGGAGCTCATTTAGTGTTTGGGTAGAAACATAAGACAAGGCCTTGATTGGGCAGGCTGTGGTTCTTAGAGTGACAGGGCCCAGATGGAACGACTAGGCCCAGAAAGGCAGTTCCCTATCCACTTGAGATGTCTGCAACATGTGATTTCAAATAATGACATTTTAGCAGTTGCAATGACTTCATTATCATCCAGCTTGGCAGCAGCTTTATAATTTATTTTGCACTCTTCGTTGGTAATCTGATCTGAAAACCGAACAAGATGCTTGAAAATGTTTTTTGTTTGGAAGCTGCCCTTCCTATCCCAGGAAGCTGCCTTATCACATTGCCTCAGAACTGGCTCCGCTGACTGGCATTAGCTGTCTTTTCCATCTCTAACTGAATATGCTCCAACATTCCTCAGATGAAAATAGGGACACTTCCCCCATCCCCTCAAACTGATCCTCCTAGACCTCACATTTTTTGTGTCGCCTGCCCCAGACAGAGCATTTCCTCTCAGAAAAAGGGGTGAGTGCCACCACCACTAAGGCAGCAGGACGCAACGTGCACATCCTCCAACGTCCTGAGAAAACCCATTAATCCCGATTTTATTTTATTCTTTGGTAGATTTGCAAAAAAGAAAGACGCACACTGATAAGGGAGGAAACCAGTGGCAGTGGAGAGGCAAAAGGATGCCCCTTTAAGTCACAGCTGCTGCCATTGTCGTCGGTCAGGACAAGCGCTAGCTCATCCTCCTCCCCAAAGCTAGGCAGTGGTGCGGGCAGGGGAAATAGGGACATTCCAGGATCCAATCAGAAACCAGGATGGCTTTTTGTAATAACGAGACTGTCCCTGGGAAATCGGGACACTTGGAGGGTATGTAAAGGGAGATGTCAGGGACTGAACTGGAGTCCCTTTTCACACAAAATTTGTCTTCTGCGAAACTGGTTTTTTTTTTCATATAACCTAGGAGGAAACATTAGCTGCTGGTGGCATTCTTAAATAAAGCCATCCCTGTAAATGAGACTGATAAGAATAAAAGCTAAACAAGAATTTAGACGAAGCCTAAAACTGAGCTAAAGCACTTCCTCATAAGATCCATGACATGGAAAAACAAAGTCCTTGTGTGGACTGAGTGGGATCAATTTAATGTTTTCTGAGAGAGTTGGGTAGCAAATGAAGGGCCTCTTCCGAGGAATCTCTGAGAGACCTAGTCTCTTGGGGATCCGGCTAGGCAGCATGTACCAAAAGTGTCCTCCCACTCTGGGGGTAAGTACTACTGGATACAGGGGGAAAGTAATTGTTCAAAATTCAGGTATAAATCTGATGCATGTTTCTGTTTCATGCATGTTCCTATGCTACTTTAATGCTCCTTGTTGTCCTGTGGCTTTCTAATTTCTGTTTCTGCAGCTCAGTCACAGCTCTTGTAGGCAGACTCTTGTTGGCTTTGGTCAACCATTTCCTGCAATCCCAGAGGTTAATATGTAGGAGGGCAATTGACTTTATTCTTGGGAAGTTCTCTGGGGCAGTTTTCTGCCGTGGCCAGAGGCAATATCTTGGCAGCCTCATCTTGGGAGGTTCATAATATGGGCCTCTATCACAGTAATTAAAGATACATTAACCTGTTTTTATTTCCTCCTTTGAGTCCTTGAAGAAACACATTGCAAGTGAAACTCAAAGTCAAATCAATTGTAAAGAATGAATAGTTGCAATGAATTTCAAAGACTCTGAGAAAGATCAGGTACCCTTTTATAATCAACAGATTATTTTGTGAGTTTAATTCAGAAAACAAATTATAACTTGTTTATTTAGTAGCAGTTGTATCATCTAAGTAAAAAAGTAAATCTAGGTGTTTCACAATGAAACAGCTCCATCTAAACAATGTAAAATAAGAATCAACATTTTAAAATACAGTCTGAAGGGCTAAGTAGGAGATGTTGCCAGAGAACCTGTCCACGCAGTGCATCCACAGTTGGGTAACAAGGAATTTTATATTATATTTAGTCCCCCAATACAGATTTTTCCAGAATTTAAAAAATCCACATTTACTGTTGAGAAACTGCAGGCTGCCTGCTGAATGGGGAGAGAATCAAGTGGACAAAGTACAAATATTTAAGGCACTTATGGCTTCAAATTCATGTTAAACTCCCATATGGATGAGCCCTAAACTATGACGGTATAACTTGAGTTTCTCTGATTATTATCAACATGTTTGAATTTGGTTTATATCAGTAAAGTGTTGTGTAGTCTAAACTGGCTGCCTTGTAATTAAATATCTCTTCCAAACATTCTCACCTAGGACTCAGCTATGCAGCTGCAAATAAAATGTTTTAAAGTGCATTATACAAATGTGACACTAGATGGGGATGATGAGCTATGGCATATTCAATATATTTTTCAAAACATTTTTTTTTAAAGCATTTTTACGACTTTTAAAAAATATGTGTCTAGATTCCACCTCAATAACAACAATCACAGATGGGATAAAAACCATGAAAAAGTCAAAAGGCACTTTTTGGTGTAATATGAAAATACTCTTGGTTACAGCGATCCTTGCTAAACTGAGAAAGTAATGTGCATTCTTCTGCCAAGCTGTGGATTTGCAGATATCAAATAAAAGGGAAAGATCATAGAGTTAGGGGCTCACAGAAGGGCCCTATGTAAGCAAAATGTATTTCCGCCAAAATAGAAGCCCTATTCACCCATGGTATTATTGGAATTCGGAGCAGGAATTAATGGGAAATTGTGGGTTAGCACTTTGGTTTCTGACCCAGATAAGACACAAATTGGGAGAGGTACACTTTGGATACCTGTGGCTGTTCACTTTGGCCTCCGGTAGACACTGCTATCCTCACTAGCATGCTCATTATCTCATACAGTACTTGAGATGACAGGGTGAAGGGTAGTCAGAATTTCCCTGGAAGAGCTAGCAGTCAGATGAAAGGAGGAGCAGTAGAAGTGGAGAGGGTGTTGGTGTGAATAGCCTTGCCCTGGAATTCCCTCCCTGCTTAAACGGGGTTTACAGTGGTACATCGGTTTTTGTGTTTCCTGTTGCACTGCTAATTTGCATCCCCCCCCCATTGTAATTCAAGCCTTCCGTTTCTGATTGCAGTGTTCGGAGGTGATATTTGGAGCTTATATTTGGTGCTTTTGTTTTTGCTATTTATTTTGCGTTTTTGGTTTTGAGGCTTTTTCAGTTAATTTGATTGATCAATTGATTGATTGATTGATTGTGTGACTGCGGAAATGGATAAAAGCCCCCATCCAAACAATGACTATCATCAGTGCAGGTAAGAAATTGCTTTGATTTTAATTTTTATCATCTACAATACTGTTTTACTTGTTTTATAGTACAGTACATTGATTATTGCTTTCATTTTATGGATCAGTGGTCTCGTTAGATAGTAAAATTCATGTTAAACTGGTGTTTTAGGGGTTATTTTTAAAAGTCTGGAACGCATTAATCCATTTTGCATTACTTTCTATGGGAAAGCATGCCTTGGTTTTGGAACGCTTTGGTTTTGGAACAGACTTCTGGAATGGATTAAGTTTGAAAACCAAGGTACCACTGTATTCAGGAAAAATAATCTTAAATCATGTGTAATTTGCCTGTTGATCAAAAGTTTCCTGAATTTAAAGCGTTAGGGGAAGAAAATGGAAAAGAAATGGAGGTTCAGTTCACTACAGTTAGAAACATCGGACCGGATTCAACTAATGATTCTCACTAGCAGAAGCTCATGCAAGGACATTTCCTTTCCCCCGTCTCCACTCACATGTGCCCCCATCCTCCCAAATTGGCTTGAGACGGTCAGGAAAACCCCCAGAACAGTGGGGGCAGTGGCATAGCGTGGGGGGTGCAGGGGGGACCGGCCGCACCGGGCGCAACATCTGGGGGTTAGGGTTAGGGGGCGCAAATCCATGGGTTAGGGGGCGCAAATTACTTGCCTTGCCCCGGGTGCTGACAACCGACGCTACGCCACTGAGTGGGAGAGAAAAGGGGAGAGAAAAGGGGATCATTCCACCTTGCAAGCTGAAATGCTAACCTTTGGACATAGTGCCAAGCTGAATTCCTCCCATTGGGTTGGATCCAGATTTCCCTTCCACCAACTGGAGCATCCCTTAACCGAGTTCCTCTCAAAGGATGATGCATCCATCCATGGAGGAAGAGATGATTCTTCCTCCCTTTGTATCCACTCTCTCTTTGGCAATGGGATCCTTCTTTCCCATCCGTGGAAGGTGAAGTCTGGGTCCTACCCATTTTTAGAAGTTTACCAATAAGTTTCAGCTCATGTCATATCGTTCTTTGTAACCATCAACAAAGACAAGATAGGAAAGAAGGATTGCTTTAGTGCACTTCATACTTGGGTTTTTCCTGACTAGAGATCTGGTTATTCACTGCAGTTATTTGATTAACATTTTTAAGCAGTTTATCCACCGTAATATTTACCTGTTTCAGTGAGTTGTGGGGAAAGGGAATTTCAATAAGAAACTGAAATTGGGTTTGCTAGTTTGCTCAAGGCTTCCTGCAGTTTTCTGTTTGTACAGAACTCCCCCCCCCCAATAGGATGGCTAGCATCTGCACACCTGTCATAAAGCAGTACAACTATTTCCAAATACGCTTGATAGAAAATAGCTAAAATTATCTCTTAAGCAAATCAATTTAGTGTAAGATTATGCAAGCCTTTGACTTACATAGAACTCCGCCTTTGACAAAATGGATAATAATTTTCAGCCAAGATTGAGAACCAGCAAATACAATGGATGTATGTGCTTGAGAAATGTACACATTGTCCCCAATAGCTAGGGGATATTTGAGTAATTTGTGACTGTAGCACATTCAGAGTTCATCAGTTTCCAAAACTGGGAACAGAGCTTCACCACTCCTATATAATACTGCCTGGAAGCACAACACACTTTAACAGCTATTGTTCTCATGATATGGCTTATAGTTTCATTCTTCAAATAAAGTAAAGCTGCAGTCCTATGCATGCTTACTTAGGAATAAGCTCCATTGAGCACAGTGGGAGACATTTTGCTGCCTGAGGCAAAGGACAAGGTGCCACCCACAACAGAAGCTGGCCAGACTAGTAGCTGAATCCGAATTCAACACTGGCAACAGGATTGCATTCTCCAGTACCCCTAAAGGGCAGCAGACTAGGTGAGCCATAGTTAATCATCTCCAACAGAGGGATCAGGAAGAATAGCCACAGGGCTGCTGCCGCCCCTGGAACCTGCTACCTGAAGTAATGGCCTCCCTCTGCCTTACAGTAGGGCTGGCCCTGGTTGGGATTGCTTTTAAGTAAACATGCTTAGTCCTATTGAAATTGAAGGTGTTTGTTGGCTCCTGATATACCTTGCTAAGTCACAGCTTACCTGCACAGGTGGTTGAGTGCAAATGGGGCTACCAAAGATAAAGTATTGATTTCTACACACTTGGTATGCAGCTAAAACTGAGAGAGGATCTTGTTCATTGGACCCAGATAAGACCTACCTATCTGTCAAAGTGCCTTCTCCCATATAAACAGTCCCAGGTATTGCAATTGGCAGTGTCTCTTTCTGTTGTGCCCCAAGTGGGTTTAGCCCACCGAGTGGCAATATGGTAGGGGGTCTTCCTCTGTTGTGGCTCACCGGTCTTCGAATTCCCTTCCCCTGGAGGGACAGGCAAAATGGACTATAAGGGGTTTCCTATTGCTGTTTAAAACAAAAACAAAAACCTGTTTTCCCATCTAACTCAATATTCTCTGTACTGTACTGATTAGCAGTTGCTCTTTAGTATTTCAGAGAGGAGCCTTTCCTGGCCCTTGCTGGGGAAGTTAGCATCCAGTTTGCCGTACCTGCCAAAGGCTGCTTCATAACCAACACCTGAGTTTGCTGAAAACACCAACAAAGCTGGATGTTATCAGCATGGAAATGCCTTACTCCAAAGCCATGAATAATCTCACCTATAGGTTTTATGTAGACTGTATGTATGTAGATTGTGCTAAAGTAATGACACTCTCCGCTATCCCATTACATCAGTGTCCGCAAAAATATAAGGATGGAGAATGTGTGCAGAGGCTCATAGAGCACAATGGAAGGAGGCAGAGCTCCTCCCTCCCGTCTCACTGCCATTTACATTTTCTTTCAAAGTATAATGTGTGTGGGGGGGGTGTCAACCATTGTGGTTAGGATGGATTCCAACAACAACAACAACAACAGATCAGTGGAAGCCTGGGAAAGTAAAAGGGTCCTTGCAGGTTACCAGAAAGACAGGAGAGTGGGCACCAGGTGAATTTCTTTGGGCAGCCTGTTCCAAGGCTGGGGCATTTCCACAGAAAAAGTTCTGTGCCCTGTAACTTCCCAGTGCACCCCAGATAGTCAAGGGGTTCGGATAGGAATGGGGTAGCAATTTGATTCTGTTCACATTTAAAGGCATACTTACCTCATTCACATTTTCCCATGAAAGATCCAAGCCGAAGCACAGCCATCCTTCAAAATTCAAATTTCTCTGAATTTTGCAATGCAGTTTTCTATCCAAGTAATGTGTACAGAAGTGCATATGCTAGTGCAAAGTGTCCCTGTGAATGCATGTATGAGTGAAAACAACACACAAAAGGCATTATATTGGGGAAAGGTTGCTTTGCAAACATTTTATATTAATGTGTATATTAGGAGAAATTTGCACTAAAATTAAGGTGAATTTTCATGAAGACTTCTTTTTAAAAAATGCAAACTGTTGTGGAAATGCGGAGACCTGAATTTAAGATTAGAAAAATGAGAAACTGAGAGAAACCAGAATTGATGTCTGAAGTGCCTCTGATGACTGGATTTACATGTGGCATAGACAGGCAGAAGCAGGTCCTGAAACTTACCCTTCCCACTTTGCTCTCCCCAAAACACTAGTTTTCTCCTACTAAGGGTTATTTCCAGGCACAAGAGTTTCATGGGCAAAAGAAACAGTAAAGGAGACATGTTTTGAAATGGTGGGGGCAGGAATGAAGAAAGGGAAAGGGTTCCGCACATAATTTCTACCACCCACTCACTCATGCTGCACTTTTAAATCACCCTAGCTTTGCCTTGCTTTATATAGCAGTGATGGCAACCCAGTTCTAACACATGCTGTTGCCGTGTTTAATTTGCCCGGTAGAGACCAAGGTACATCTGAGAACAGGTGAGGGGCCATGGTGTGCGACCGAGTGCCTTGCTTTGCATGTGAATGCTCCCATCGTCAGTCCTTGGTCTCTTCGGATAAAAAGGGTGACGTAGAGCAGGTGATGGGAAAGGCTTCTGCCAGACACCGTGGAGAATCTCTCCCAGTCATAGTAGGCTTATTGGGCTGGGGAGCACAAATGTAGTCTGATATTAGGCAGCTTCCTATGTTCCTAATAGGAAATGGAAGCGCAATGCAAATCAGTGAAAAAATAGGGAAAGGCAACTTATTTCCAGCTTCAACATTCATACAAAAATATCATGCCTTTCAGTCTTCCACACATTGACATTAGTTGCATGGCACCCTGCATCTGCAAAACTCTCAAGTATATGGAGAAGCTTCCTGTATATTCCTTCTGGGTAATTTGTTAGTAGATATGCAAAGCAAGATTTCTTTCTGCGTACACTGTACTTGATTTGTTGCTGGCAACATTTGACAGCTCACCTGATCAGCTTTTGGCCTCATAATTATTTCAAACTGTCTTTGTTCTTTCTGTGCCTTCTGCAATATATTTGATTATTATTTTTTTGGTCCTTATTAACTTTTTACAGCATGTTTTTCAGCTGTGGCTAAAATCACAGTGTTAATGAACCAACCATGGTAATCACTATTAGTTATCTAGGAGCTTTAATGAAGCATAATTAAAACTAACATGACATGTATGGAAAAAGCTGTTCCAAACTCTTTTATTATTATTATTTATATCCTGGTTTTTTTCTTGAATAGAAATTACGGTATTCCTTATTCCAGTTTTCGGTGCAATAATTGCTGCATTCAGTGAGAGCTTTTTCTTATCAGAAAACCAGAACCTGAGGGGGAAAACACCATAGTTTCCTTGGGAGGGACATTTAGCTAATCCTTAAGTCAAACACACTCAAGAAACATACTCAAGAAAATGGAAGTACATGTCACAGTGAGGAATTGCTTCAACAACTAGCATATGATTCTTTCCCCTCTTGCATGAGAATATATCGAATGAAGAATTATGGCAGATTATATATTCCATTTAGGAGATAATTGTGAACATATATGTGAATGTTTGCATGTTGAAATTCTTTAACGCTCCAGATAAAACATGCTTTTTTATTATGCAAATCTCCTCTTTTCATACTTTTTGAGGAATAGATCTAGAGAGTATAGCGCTTGCACTTTAAAGCAAAGTTTTTATGTCAACAGATAGCATGCAAAAAAAGGTTAATAAAGCAAATTTGCTCTCCATCCTTAACTGATGTTGTTTTAATAAGCTGCTTCAATTCGATAGACTTAGCTTTTCTTCTATTCTGCTATATTTGAACTAGCTGTTTTAAGTCACAAGTGTTCTATTAAGACATATGTAATGACAAATCTTACCTCTCAAAGTAAATCCAAACTCCAGCAGCAAAAATTGGTTAATGTCATTTTAATGTCACCAGTAGATTTTAAGTCCAGGATAAATCAATTATTGTAATCGCAGCCCTTGTGTAAATCACTAAAGGCAAACCAACCTCAGGATTATAAAATGAATCTTTGACAAGTATTCAGGGTTTTAGCATATTCCCAATAATGAGGATTAAGCACTTGCTATCTTGTGAAAGAAAAGTTTTATTCAGTTACTAAGGAATATGTGCGTAATCATTAAGAGAGGTCAGATTAACAAAGGTATTTTGCAAAAAAAGGGCATCCAGTACAACATCTGGTGGAAGATCAATGATAATTTTGTCAATTCTTTTTGTAAAAGGGGAAAGATTAAGAAAGTGATAAGATAATGGAGTAGCTTAATGCTATATTTTGAAAGAATGGACAGAAATTATAATGGTATCATAAAATATAATTATATAACTTTTTGACATTTTTATGTCAAGAAAAAGACTATTCTTCCTTGAACCAAGAGCAAACAATGATTTCTGAAATCCACGGGCAATTCAGTCAATCCCAAATAAGTCCTGATTCTACATGAAGGGATTATGTAAAAAAGACTCCAGACTAGTCTATCTGGTTCATTACAATTCCTCACACTTCACTTTTTTTGTAGCTGTATATGCGGAAAAGAAATTTGAATGTAATGTTCTGACTCGTGATAAAATCCTGTGATATTTTTTTTTTAAAAAAGACCAATCATATGTTTAATTGGATAATTTGCTCCAAAATACAGTTCACTCTGAAGGAGACTTTATGCTGAGTATAAATGATGAATAATCTTACCATGTATTGCTTTTCGAAAAGCCAGCCTTTTACTTTTCTGTTTAGTGAATGTTGAAAACAGAACGAGTCGTCAGCAGGAATGTGTCTTATAAGGGCAAAATGGCTTTATTGTATTATCATTAATAATTTAATTATTAATGAGAAACTGTGCATTAAGTGTCAGAATATTTTTTTATTAATGTCTGATATCAGTGTTTACAGGTGCTCCCCCCCTCTGCAACGTTGCAGTATATACATTTCAGCACATATATCTTTTTAATCCAAGTACACTTGGGTTTTATCTAGAAAGATTTGTTTTGTACAAGCATTTTAAATTAATGAATATGACTTGGCTCTGGGGATCCCTTTCTGTTAATTGGAAGAGGGTTTTAAAAATACCTTCTCCAGCTTCCCGTTCTGTCCTTTTGGCACATGGAATTACAAGTTTATTTTTAAACAGCACGATACAAAATTCCGCGTCTGTTGCAACGGGAAAAAGAATTTACATTGCTCTTTGAGCTGCAATTTTTTTCTTTTCCAAAACAACACGTCTCTGTTCATAGATACGTCTTTCTGCATGCTTACAGACTTGGTGTCATATGAATTGTGGCGTAGTAGCATTTAGTTATGGATGTGTTGGGGAAATGTGCATATTATTCATAAATTGCACTCCACAATGTAAATGAAAATCTGCCATTTGAAAACAAAACCAAAAACATTTTAACCACTTCAATTTCAAGAACCAAAATATTTTTTAAAAAAATATTTATTCTTCAAATAAAACATAAATGCCATGGCTGCTAAATTGGAAAGAACATTGTTATATGAAAGTCATATGTGGTTTAAATGTACTGCATTTTAGATCTTGATGTAAGAATAAATATTCTTACGACAGACTTCCTCTGTATAGGAGTAATGTTTATAGATTTGTCTGGCTTCTAAATTGTTGAATCTATTTAATTTAGTTTTTCATGTGAAATATTTTAATTTTCTTTTATTGCTACACATTAGATGCCATTGTTCCTCATGCAACTGAGGACTGAATGTTATTATCTGGCGCGGGTTCTAGAGGGGTAAAGCGAAATGATCGAAGAGGAAAATCACAGTCCTTTAAAAAGAAGGATTCCTTGACAAAATTGTAATCACCTTTAGAAACAGTTTGTGGATAATCAAGGATTGTTACAGTAAATGAATAGCATCAAGAACACGCTGCTTAAAAGACGGGGAATTTCTGCTGAAGGGATATATTAATGCATAGAAAGATCATCTGAGTCTGTCCTGTATATGTGATAGAACAGAAATTTGCAGTAGACGTCTGGCATCTGGTGGCTTGGAAATGAAATGACAGCCTTTCCTGAAAGGCAGCAAGAATGTTTAAAGACTGCTTCGAATCTTGGTTTTATTGCAAATGGGAAATCACAGTTTCATTTCCTAACAAACTTTCAAAGCCTCTCAATTTTTTTCTGTGGAGAATTTGGAGTTCTTGCAACATCTCTGTGTGGTCATAATACTAATGATAATAGAATCATAGAGTTGGAACCTGAAACCTTGGCGTTATCAGCACCACGCTGCAACCAACTGAGCTATTGAGGGTGATTGCTATTGGTTTAATGTCTACGTGCCAAAACATATGGCCATTTCTCTGAATTTACCCCTCCGATCTCAAAGTACCTTTCTTTGTGGGAGAAAGCAAGACAAGTGAGGGGTTTTTATGCCACATCAAGCAGAGAGGAAGGAAGGAAGGAAGGGTCTCTAGAATGCCGAATTTAATCACTTTCCCACAAGTTCTGCAACTAGAATAAATTAGGTAAATAAACTTGACATCAAGTCCACCCTGTATCTCCAATGCTGTGGCTAGCTCTGTTTTGCCATGCAGATTTCTACAGCCTCTAGTTATAAACAACTGCCTTCAACTTCTGTGGCAAAAACTATACAGCGCCGTGACTTTCCCTTTCTTCTTGGATGGTTATTTTGGGATATTGGTTAGAAATAAAAATCCTTGCATTCTTCCATTGCTGTGATAGGATAACTGATACTTTCATATACTTGATGCTATGCAAACAATACACCTCAAATAATCTACAAACTGACCCATCCATGGGTTATAAAGTGGTTATTCTCAGTGTGTGTCATTCTACATGAACATGATAACCTTTGAAATAGTTCTCCAGGGAGGAACAGAATAGAAAGATTGAATAAAAGAGGATAAATAGATATTTTTTTAATTCTATGGTACGTATTATTCATACTTTTCTGAGACATTCAGATATGGAGCTCTGGCATCCTTTCCTCTATTAGCAAACTTGGGTGGCCTCATGCCACACGACCATCAGTTTGGAAGAAAAAGGGGCCAGCCAGACATAACAGGTTTCTGTATAACCAAGGAGCAACCCAGGAATCCTAAAATATTCTGTTCACACAGTAATAGGAAATAAAAGTTTTGAAAATCCAAAAGACAGGTCTTTCTATGCTCAGTGACTCCCAGGACCTATGAAATGTTGATGACTTCAGTTTGCAGATTAAAGGAATGTGGAAAGTGTTATGTACTGAGCTTGGATCCTAGAACAATAGGCAAGTAGGATCCTAGAAGGCAGCAACCTGATTGGTCTACAGGAGCCGTCCAATCTGGCTCCAGAGAGCCAGTGTGGTGTAGTGGTTAAGAGCAGTATTCTGTGAAGTCTCTCAGCCCCACTCACCTCACAGAGTGTTTGTTGTGGGGGAGGAAGGGAAAGGAGATTGTTAGCCGCTTTGAGACTCCTGAAGGGGAGTGAAAGGCGGGATATCAAATCCAAACTCTTCTTCTCTTCTTCTTCTTCTCCTCCAGGAGGAAGTGAATCAGCAACCTGATTGGCCTACAGGAGCAGCCCAATCCGGCTCCAGGAGGAAGTGAATCAGCATCCTGATTGGCCTGCAGGAACAGTCCACTCAAGCTCCAGGAGGGGAGTTGAATCAACCAATCACATGGGACCCATTGTGTAAATAATGTACAGTGGTACCTCGGGTTAAGTACTTAATTCGTTCCGGAGGTCCGTACTTAACCTGAAACTGTTCTTAACCTGAAGCACCACTTTAGCTAATGAGGCCTCCTGCTGCTGCTGTGCCGCCAGAGCACGATTTCTGTTCTCATCCTGAAGCAAAGTTCTTAACCTGAAGCACTATTTCTGGGTTAGTGGAGTCTGTAACCTGAAGTGTATGTAACCTGAAGCGTATGTAACCCGAGGTACCACTGTATATATAACCAGAGGTTTGGGGGGAAAGCACTCACTCACTGTTTACCATGAGCTGAAATAAAGAGCATGAAATCAGCACTGAACTCCGAGTATATTTCAGAGAGGCATGGAAGGACTTGCTTTGTTTAATACCACAATAAGAAGTCTAAGAACGACTGGGGGTGGAGCTTGCATGCCTTGTATGTGGCTAGTTAATGCAAGCTGAGGGGTTTTTTTAATGCTGGACGCCATTTTGTTGCACGTGCTGCTGCAAACTTTGCAGTGCAAAGCCAGGCCGGGGAGCCATCTTAAGTTGAGGCTGCATAGGCCTTGTGGTGCATGTGATTCAGATTCTATTCAGTTGAACCTCTGGTTACAAAGTTGGTTGGACAGTGTTCTCGAAGCTACCAGCATGAGTTTGACCAGACTGCAGGAGGACAGGAAGACTGGAGTGCCTGGAACAGGTGAGGCTGCAGGTCCCTTATTTTGGCTGCTGGTCCCTTATTTTCAAGGCTGCTGGTCCCTTATTTTCAAATCTGTAAGTTGACAGCTATGCTCGGGACAGAACCTGGGATCGCAAATAGGAAGGGAAGCCAAGGTGATAAGGATTGAAATAATTGAAGTCTGTTGATGTGAATACTGATGGCGGCAGTTTTTCAGGCATGGGGCTTCCATTGTCTGGCCTCTAAGTCAGTCAAATGAACCATGGGTGGCTTGGTTAGGTTACAGATTAGAAAGAAAGAGAAGGCATTTGCATTTCCCCTCCAGGCTCATTGCTGTCTTAATGGGTTGACCTGGGGTTGTGGTTCCCTGGCGTGGGTCCCTAGCCATGATGGCTATGTTGTGTCACCACAGTGAGAGGCAGTATGCCTCTGAATACCAGTTGCTACATGAGCAGAATGCTGTTGTGCTTGTGTCTTCCTTGCAGGCTTTCCATAGGCATCTGGCTGGCCACTGTGAAAACAGGATCCTGGACCAGATTTAGGAGACTCTTATGTTCTTATGTGGTCAGTTCTTTGGGGACGGGACTGGATTTAGACTCCAGCATTTCTGATGCAGGAGTCTCTGATTCAGAAGCTTCCAATCCAATGGACTCAGGCCTCATAAAGTCAGGGCCCATGTAGTTTTCCAGCATTTCTGCCTGTGTTGCTGCTTGTCAGATGGACCTGACTGGCTCTTCTTCATCTGAGTTGCTCTCCAAGAACCAGGCTATTGCTCAGAGTTGGGCCCTGACACTGTCTTAGCAATCCTTCAGGACTGAAAGACAGCCTAGAAATCAAATCAGTCAGTCAGCCAATGAAAAATTTCCATGACTTCCTACTGCCACATTTACTTCTTGCCAGAAAAGTCAGTGCAATTGCCACAGAAACAATTTAGATTTTTTAAGTCTAAATTCAAATGTGATTTGGCATTTTCTCTTTCTCCCCTTTCATCTCTACCATTCATATCTGGCATCACATAGCGTGGCTGTGGAATTCAATCTGTGAAATGTGACTTCAAAATTTATATTAAATCCACTGAAAAGTGCTGATTCAACTTTCAACAGCCCAGTCAGCATCATGCTTGTCTGCATTGTATCAGCTGTTGTCAGAAATTTGGAGGGCATCACTGGTACATAAAAGTGAAATGTGAAAAAATGGCAGATTTTGGATTTCAGGGTGGTGGAGAATGGTTTCCTCCAAAAAAAGAGTTTCTGCTTTGAGTTTACATGTACTAATTAGCCGACTCTTATCTTGGTATATAATGTGACATGATTGCAGCCTTAATATTGCATCTTTATATGTGAATCCTTTGATATATTTAAAAAGTGAATCTTTGTTAATGAACTCTCTCCTTCCACTTAGACTGTTTGAAGCATTCAGTCCAGCCACTCTACAATATTAACAGATGCAGAGTCAGACAGAAAACCTATTGATCAAAAGTGACATATCCAGAAGCAACATACTGTTTACAGTAAGTTATCATTCAACTGAATAATGATTTAGCCATTTACTAGGAAAATCTTCCAAATTGAAGTCTAATACACAGATACTAGGTCTTCCTGATGGCACCACATTGCCAAGATTAAGTCCCATAAAGTATCTCACACAAATTTTATTGAAACTACTGCACAGTTCTTTATGTGTGGGATACAGAAGCACATAAAGTATCTTGCAGTAAATTTTGTAATGAATGGCCACAAACTGCTTGTTAAAGGTCCCTGTGTGAATGTTCAGCCCCTCAGAAGCTATTGCCACTCTGATGTATTTTTCTAATAGTTTGCAGCCTACCAAAACATGTCAAGAAGATATAAGTATGGGCAAATGACTTAATGGTAAACATAAGTACTATAGCATGGAAGATGAGATTATCACAGCATCTATCTATCAAAAGGTGTGTCACAGAGTGTTTGACTGACCATGAATCCTTTGCAAGTTGGTAGCATGGACTCTCCTGGATTTATTGGAAGGGAAAGTGGTATACTGTATTGAGCAGGAAATTTGTGGCAAATACTTCTCTTTTTTTTTGCTTCTTGAGAAGTCTTTGGTAAAATGGAAACGTCCTGCAAAATGCTAACCATGTTTGCTTTAACTCTGGTAAAGATCCAAATATCACAATGAAATCATGGTGCATCTTGCTAAATTATCCCTAGAGAATATGTATAGGGACACACCAGTGAGATCTGCTGCTTACAGTCTTTTAAAATACAACATTAGAAAAACAGGGGTTGCGTTAACCATGGTTAAATATTATTGGGGTGTATGGGGTGTTAGAGGAAGGGTAACGTGCCTCCTTTTGGCAACTCCTGCAGCCAGGCTGGTGCCGAACATACTGCTCTGCTTTCCTTTGGACTGCATCAGCGAGGTCGAGAGGGGAGTCTTGTTGTCTGGGCAGCCCAGGACCTCCATGCATACTGCCCAAGCTTGTGCTCCAGGGAGGTCACTTAGGTGCCAACACAATGGTTTGACTTCACCCACGGAGGTGCGTTCCACTGTCTCTCAAGACAGATGGATGCCAGCAGGTTAAGTATTATGTCAATATAGGCATAATAATTATATCTTTCAAGCTGTGGGTTTGCATCCTGAACTGTAAAGGTAAAGGGACCCCTGACCATTAGGTCCAGTCATGGCCGACTCTGGGGTTGCAGCGCTCATCTCGCTTTATTGGCCGAGGGAGCAGGCGTACAGCTTCCGGGTCATGTGGCCAGCATGACTGAACAGCATGACAGCATCCTGAACTGTAGCCAGACTTAAATGGGTTTAAGGACTGTTGAGCCACTTTTTGTCAAGGCAGATAAACCATGCACAACCATGGTTTATGTGGCCGATCATTACAAAATTTCAAACTGAAAGCTGGGGATCTAGAGATTGCAGAAATTAACATCCACCCTTCCAACGTTCAAAATCTCCACTTTGACTTTGCAAATGCAAAATGTTATACACCCTGATTGATACAGAGTAAAGACCAAAATGTTTGCCACTTATGTCTGGCATGAAATGAAGAGGATATTTCGCCAAGCCGTGTAAGAGACTTGTCAAGCATTTCTGCTCACCCTGTTTGGCAGGAATTGCATCATAAGCCTTTTGACTGATGCCAGGTTGACAAAAAAAAGAGGGGCTTTGTTGTGGCATTAATGTTTTGAAAGTGATGTTTTTGTCCCGTGCCTCAAGTGACATAACGGATCATCCCTCTTAAACCCTTTGCTGATACAGCCACTGTGATCAGTGATCAGGGTGATTGATGAAAAATCCAATTGGCTCTGAATGTTTTTATTGTTAAATTGTATGGAAGAACAAGACAATCACTCTACTGATATCTTCACTTCTATAGGCAATGGCTGGACATATGCATGCAGTTCAGTATATGAATGCTTGCACACATCTCAACATATGCACCAACAGAACGAGCACACCTACAAAACAAGTAATTAAAGTTGTTTTAAAAACTAAGGGGCTCCACACTAAATGCTCATTTTCTGACCTTGCAGTTCTCCTAATGAATGGGATACAGTAAGCACAACAGCAAAGATGTCAGATTTGAGAGTCAGAAATATGAGTTCAAGTCCTTTCTTTGCTATGAATCTTTCTGGGTAATCTCAGGCAAGTGAGCACTTAGAAAAGGATGCTGTAATTTCTAAGGCTCAGCATGGGTTTCTCAAAAACAATTCATGCCAGACAAATTTCATTTCTTTTTTAGAAAATAGAGTTACAAGCTTGGTGGATCAGGGGAATGCTTTGGACATAGTATATTTTGATTTCAGTAAGGTTTTTTAAACAAACTCCCCCATGATATTCTTGTGGAAAAGCTGGTAAGATGTGGGCTGGACAAGGTTGCTGTTAGATAGATTTGTAGCTGATTGACTAACTGAACACAAAGAGTGCTCACTAATGGTTCCTCAGCATCCTGGAAAAAAGTGACAAGTGGGGTATCACAGGGTTCCGTCCTGGATGACTTGGATGAAGGAATTGAGGGGATGCTCATCCAATTTGCAGATGGCGCCAAACTGGGAGGGGTAGCTAACACAGCAGAAGACAGAATTGGGACTTTAACACATTAGAGAACTGGGCCCAAACTAGCAAAATGAATTTCAATGGGGAAAAATAAGAATGAATTCTAGTGGGGAAATATGGATCCTAATAAATGTTTTACTTTTAAATTTACACCGTCAGAAAACATCAGAATTAAATAATGTCTTATAAATTATTATTTACTTCTTAAAATTTAGATACCACTTGAAAAAACTCAAAGTGGTTTACAAAAATCATGGGCACACACACATGTGAAAGTAAAATGGAGATAGATTCATACACAGCTATGTGGATTTAACCATCATCATCATCATCACAGCGACCTCATTTCCAAACTTTAAAATTTTGTTATACAGTATAAGAACCGTGCCAATATTTTTGTGCCAAATTTACTAGCAGGCTATAAGAAATGGGTTTGCTTTATTGCATATTTTAGTTATGGATGCTGATCTATTAATGCTTCTATAAATGGTTTTTATATTTGTAAACCACTTAGAATGCAATTTTTGGCATTAGTGGTATATCAAGTAAATTATATGATATCATTAATAAATCATGATAGTAATAATACCGAGAACCCTTTTGCAGGCACACCTCTGCAAGCGAGGGGGTGGGGGGGTAGCAGCTTGGGGGATTTTTAGCAACAATTGGAGAGGAGGAAGGATTAATCCTATCCTGCAACCCTTATTTGGGGGGTTTGGTGGCAGATTGCCTGCTTTGATTAATGTGCACACTAATAAAACACAATAGTAACACAACATGTAGTTTGGCTCTAAATCTGCCATTTTATGCCCATTTGCTTGGGAGTGGGCCTTACTAAACTGAGCAGGACCTCCTTTTATGTAAACATGCATAGGATTGTGTTGCGATGAAGGAAATGAGAGGAGGAAGCCCCATGCCTCATTGATGTAGTTGTCCTTGGAGACATTCACAGAATCTCTGAAGAGTCTGGCACCTTGGAGGTCATATCTCTAATTGAATGTAGAGGTGCCTTATTTTGGCTTTTATATCAGTGAATATGATTAAACTCCTGCTGTTGTGCTAAATTTCAAAGATTATAAAAAATCAGGGGAATTAAAAAGGTCACTGCAGTATTTCATTTCAATAGCAAATCTGTAGAGTAATATTGTACACGTGCGTGGGAAGTTACTTTGAAGAACTGCTCTGGAAAGAGAACTTGTTCCTCGTTTCGTTCCATTTGGCGAATGCCACTCAGTTCTATGAAAATAAGCAGAACTGATCTCCCATGCTTACCACCCCAATCCAGAGCAGAGGGAAGATCTGCCCATTCCACATGGAAATCTCTCTCCCCCCCCCCTCAATTTCTATACCAGAAGGGGAAAGAACTGCAGAAGTAGCACCTACTGTGAAATAAGAGAGTTATTAATCAAAGACACGTGTCTGCCATGTTCTTCTCTGGATCAAAGCTATATAGATCATGGGCTTCAACTCACTGGTCCTCTTCCCACCCAAACCAGCTCTCTTGTTGTCCACCTTTCTTGGTTCTTATACCACACAGAGTAACCATCTTTTGAAGGGGTGAGAGGCGCAAATAGCATTTCCCTTTCTCCCCAAAAATATTTAGTTTGGACAGTGTGTTGTGATGGACATCCACAGTGAACCTTTCTTTCGGAATGATGTACTACTACTGCCCATTGAGACTGGTAATGGCAGAAGGTAGGAAGGTCAACAGCAGGTGGAGCCATAGCCAATGACAGACGAAGCCATCTAATTCTAGTTTCCCCCCCTTCCTGCTCCTTGTTTTCTATAGGGATTAATTAGGAGGAAGCTGAAACCAGTATCATGGGCTGGTTGGGTGCAGAGAAATTGTGGGAGGCACCAGCTAGGGAACCCCTAAGGGAAGAAGGCTCAAAGCCCAGGGAATGGTGGTAGGGCAGTGATGAGTGGGAGAAGAGGGAGAAGACTGGGAAGAGGAGGTTTGGAAGCTGAAGATATAACAGGGTATAGTGAACAGGAGAGTCTGTGGCAAAGACATGTCCAGAAGCAGTGGCAGAAGGAGAAGCCTTATTCCCCTACTCCCCACTACTCCCCTGCATCTAGCCAGTCCATGACATCAGGTAACCTGAGCCTCCAGCGATGAATAGATGGATCCAGGAGCACACGCAAACTCCAAACCTGTTCTTTCAAAGGGAACACAGCCCCTTTCAGAAGAGAGACAACTAGCAATACTCCTAGACATGAGAACCTCTTCCATCTTCCCTGGGTTCAAGCTCTGCCTATTAGCATCCACTTCACCACTGTGCCCAAGCATAGCTGTCAACCTTCCCTTATTTGGTGGGGAAATCCCTTATTCCAGCGCCATTTCCTGCTGCTATCCCGGATTGTTGATATCCCGTAAATTTCCCAGATTTCAAAGGAAGCAGCTCCTCTCCCTCCCTGCTGGCCAGGGAGGCTCCTCAACTGCGTTGCTCGGCTGCGTTGCTCACCAATAAGGAGTCTGAGAAGGACTGGGGGGTGGAGCTTGAATGCCTTGTGCCGATCAAATTGGCCGCGTTGCCTGGGGACTCGCCTTTGCTTCAGCGCTTCCCAGCGGAGAGGTGATGGTGTAGTTTTCCTTGCTGCTGTATCCCTTTGCCGGGTTGCTGCACTGTGGGAACCACCGCTTGAGGCTTCGTTTGGCTGCTGGCTGGGCTTTCTGCCTTTGGGCCTTTGGCTTGTAGGGGATCTACTCTGTGTGTGTGTGTGTGTGTGTGTGAGTGAGAGAGAGAGGGAGAGGGAGAGAGAGAGGGAGAGGGAGAGAGAGAGAGAATGTGTCACTTAAGCTGATAGTAGGAATGCTGTAGCTTCACACACTTACCTTCACACAATGTGTAGTTAACTTGGGAGAGATGAATGGGAGATACGGTTTGTCAGTATTAATGGACAGCTAAAAATTAACTTAACCCCCAAAGTTGGGACCAAGATTCAAATCCTGACTGGGTAACTTTGCTCACTAGTAACATTGAACCATGAGGACGAGATGGTTGGACAGTGTTCTCGAAGCTACCAGCATGAGTTTGACCAAACTACAAGAGGCAGTGGAAGACAGCAGTGCCTGGGACAGGTGAGGCTGCTGATCCCTTATTTTGGCTGCTGATCCCTTATTTTCAAATATGAAAGATGAAAGCTATATGCCCAAGCAACAGTCCAGACAATACACAGCCTCTTCTGACTCAATAGAATAGTGCTGTGTGTCATCAGTGTACCCCAACACTTCAAATGACTGTACCTCATGGCTTCCTAGAGACATTAAACAGGCCATTGTAGCTGAAGACCATGATCATTGCTTTGCTTAATCTTCTCCTCTCCAGGCTAAACACATACAGCCCTTTCAACCATATGGTGCCCTTTAGATCCAAGACATGCCAGCTGGGGGTTATGGGAGCTGCACTACAAAACATCTAGAGGGCACCAGGTTGGCCAAGGCTGTCTCATGTGTATACTGCTTCCACGCTTTGCATTTCATTGTAGGCCAGTGCCGTATTTCACGATGGAATTTTAAGCTGAGCATATTCTATCATGATCAAAGGGACACGCGCCTGGCATTAAATGGCACACGGGATGAAAAAGGATGTGAAGGCACAACAGCCACCATTATAAATGTTTATAGACATACCTGAAGTCTTATCTAAAGTTCATCCTGTTAAAGGACATGTTTTATGTTGTACGGTTCCTCTTAGAATATCAATCTAATAAGCACCAAATGAGTCTGAAGACAATGCTGTTATAAAAAAAATGGAGAAAAATGATTAAAATGTGATAATTATACTGACAGTTTATATGCTCAATCTAATCAGCCGAACTTCCAATTTGTCATAATGTACACTCACTCATACATTATTGCTTAATTATAGCAACACTTCTATTTGGAGAGGCTGTCAATCACGTGAATGCCCATCATTTTTCTTTATTTGCATTTAAAAGACATATTTTAACTCTGATTGAAAGCCCACTCTATTATATTGAGTTAACCCTAGCCATCTTTCTTGCTTACTGTAAACTTGGCTATTCTGTTTGTAAGGTTTATGTCACTCGGAGGCATTGTGAAGTCATGCTTTCCCTTTCATCTTGCATCAGTTCTCTTAGCCACCTGCAATTAAGACTAACCAATCAATAAGAAACACAATCCAGCCCCTGGATGCCCAAGCAGACCAGGAGCCAAGTAAGTGCACTAGTCCCAGTCCATCCCAGGCACAGAGCATGTGGGAGCTCTCATGGGAAAAGGCCATAGCCCAGTGTCAGAGCACATGCTTTAAATGAAGAAGACGGCAGGTTCAGTCCCTGGCATACTCCAGTAAAAATTATCATGGAAGCAGGTGATGGGAAGTACTTCTGCCTGAGACACCGGGGAGGAGTAAATGGCCAAATAGTGTGAGTTGGTACAGAGTAGCTTCCTGTTAGTCATGATGCAACTGATCTGTGCAAAGTCCAAGGCAAGAGGAAAACTGAGAATGACAACCCCCCCCCCCAAGTGTCCATATTTTCCAGGGACTGTTCTGGATCCTGGTTTCTGATTTGATCCCAGAATGTACCACTTTTCCTTAAAGGTAAAGAGACCCTTGACCGTTAGGACGACTCTGGGGTTGCAGTGCTCATCTCACTTTACTGGCCAAGGGAGCCAGCGTTTGCCCACAGACAACTTCCGGGTCATGCGGCCAGCACGACTAAGTCGCTTCTAGCGAACCAGAGCAGCACACGGAAATGCCGTTTACCTTCCCACTGGAGCTGTACTTATTTATCTACTTGCACTTTGTGCTTTCGAACTGCTAGGTGAGCAGGAGCAGGGACCAAGCAATGGGAGCTCATCCCATCACGGGGATTCAAACTGCCGACCTTCCGATTGGCAAGCCATAGGCTCTGTGGTTTAAACCACAGCGCCACCCGCGTCCCTTCACTTTTCCTTAGGACATCCCTATTTTCATTGGATAAATGTTGGAGGGTATCAGATGATCTATGGGTGATTTGCGGCATGGATAGTACAAAGCACAGGTTCCACTAGGCATTGCAGATCATGGACCAAAGAGTGCCTCATGACATTTTGTGATCTCGAAGCTACCAGCATGAGTTTGACCAAACTGCAGGAGGCAGTGGAAGACAGGAGTGCCTGGTGTGCTCTGGTCCATAAGGTCACGAAGAGTCAGACACGACTAAACGACTAAACAACAACAGCCCTGAATAAAGTGCACATGATAGTGTGTCTTGCCAGAGAAAAACTATGGATTGGAGCTTCCTACCAGAAGCAAAATTAATAAAGCATAAGGGAAACATGGGCAGGAGTTCAGAGGGGGAGGGGCAAGAGAACTCCTTTATGAGCAACACGTCTCATTTTCAAATAGAGGAAATTCCTTCCATGGCTCCCCAATCGCAATGGTTCAATAAACAGAAGCACATGGAGGAAAGTGAATCCTGTTTATTTCCCCCCATTCAACCTTAAATGCATATAGCACAAAAGCTTACATTTCTGCAATACGCCAGGTATGCTACTGAAGAGCACCTTTCTCATGCCTGCAATTGCAGAGGACTTGCCCACAAAACACAGGTAAGTGAGGCACACTTCAAACTGTCATAGGTGTCATTGCAGGAAAAGCAGCTATTCTTCTGCGATTTGGTAGGGTTTGTGCACTCCAAAGGGGCAACCATGACTACAAATTCCATCCAGCTCTCCCAAAATAAAACAAGAAGGAGATTGTTCCTCCTTCTAAAAATAAATAAATCAAAGAGTCCAGACCCCCAAACCCTGGAGGTATTTGCTTGCAATTTGGTGGGCTTAATCCACTCTGGAGAGGCTGCTAGGCTGTACATTTTATCCATTTCTTTCAAGAAGGGAAAAAGTTATAGCCATATTTTGATTCTCCATAATAGTGAAATATGGGAAATGGAGCTTTGTTTTTAATGAAGCTGCTTTGAACCTGAAGCATGAATTGAATCGGACAGACTATGGAGTGACTCAGAACAGATTGTACCACCTCCTGAAGTGAATCAAATCTTGGGGCTGGTGCACACTGTGACTTCCTATGTTACAATGTACATAGTCCAGTATTATAAAGCATGGATTTCCTTTCTCAAGTCAAGGTAGGCAGAAGTCCAGGTTCTGTGGGTGTTGGGTGTGGAGCTTCTGCACAGCTTTTTGATTTTTTTTGGGGGGGGGTTGGGGCATGGAGGCAACCTCTGAGGTGGAGCTGTTGTTCTTTAAGAGTGCAGAGAGTTAGGAGGTTCCTATTCCTCTCACAGAGCTACAATTCTCAGAGTTCCTTGTGAAGAGGGATTGATTGTAAACCTGATTCCTTGTTGACATGAATTGTGCTGCTGGCCCACGGAGGGAGCATGAATAGTGCAAATCACTGAATACACAAAAGTGTAAATAATAGTGTAAATTGTGGTCATCAGGTGGGGAGAGGAAACACACTTTATTTACTTCAATTACCCGGATATTTGTTGGATGTCAAACTCAGCCAAGAGCATAAGGTCAAACAGATTCCTCACTGGCCTTGCAGACAACTTCATTGTCCAGAAAGTGGGAGAAGCAACAAGAGGAACAGCCATTTTAGATCTGGTCCTAACCAATGTTGATGACCTGGTTAGTGGGGTAGAAGTGGAAGGATCATTAGGCGCAAGTGATCATGCTCTTCTGAAGTTTACTATACAGCGGAAAGGAGCAGCCAAGCATACTAGGACTCAATTTCTTGACTTTAAGAAAGCCGCCTTCATAAAACTTAGGGAAGTGCTGGGTGAGATCCCATGGACAGTAATACTAAAAGGAAAGGGAGTTCATGATGGCTGGGAGTTTGTTAAGAGGGAGATAGTAAAAGCACAACTTCAGGCAATACCAATGAGACGGAAACATGGAAGGTGCCTAAAGAAGCCAGGGTGGCTATCTAAAGAACTTTTAACTGAGTTAAGATTTAAAAAGGATGTGTACAAAAAATGGAAAAGGGGGGAAACCACCAAAGAGGAATTCAAACAAATAGCCAGCACGTGTAGACACAAAGTCAGAAAAGCTAAAGCACAGAATGAACTCAGGCTTGCTAGAGAGGTTAAAAGCAACAAAAAAAGGCCTTTATGGGTATGTTCGTAGCAAAAGGAAGAACAAAGAAACAGTGGGGTCACTCAGAGGAGAAGATGGTGAAATGCAAACAGGGGACACAGAAAGGGCTGAACTCCTCAATGCCTTCTTTGTCTCAGTCTTCTCCGATAAAGAAAACAATGCCCGACCTGAAGAATTTGGAGCAAATGATTCAGCAGAGGAAACACAGCCCAGAATAACTAAGGCGATAGTACAAGAATACTTGGCTAGTTTAGATGTATTCAAGTCTCCAGGGCCAGATGAACTACATCCAAGAGTATTAAAATAACTGGCAGATGTGATCTCAGAACCACTGGCAGTCATCTTTGAGAATTCCTGGAGAACAGGCGAAGTCCTGGCAGACTGGAGGAGGGCAAATCTTGTCCCTATTTTCAAAAAGGGGGAAAGAGAGGACCCAAATAATTACTGCCCAGTCAGTCTGACATCAATACCAGGGAAGATTCTGGAGCAGATCATTAAGCAAACAGTCTGTGAGACCTAGAAAGGAATGCTGTGATCACCAATAGTCAGCATGGATTTCTGAAAAATAAGTCATGTCAGACTAACCTGATCTCGTTTTTTGACAGAATTACAAGCCTGGTAGATGAAGGGAACGCAGTGGATGTAGCCTACCTTGGTTTCAGCAAGGCATTTGACAAGGTGCCCCATGATATTCTTGTAAAGAAGCTGGTAAAATGTGGTCTTGACTATGCTGCCACTCAGTGGATTTGTAACTGGCTGACTGACCGAACCCAAAAGGTGCTCATCAATGGTTCCTCTTCATCCTGGAGAAGAGTGACTAGTGGGGTGCCACAGGGTTCTGTCTTGGGCCCGGTCTTATTCAACATCTTTATCAACGACTTGGATGATGGACTCAAGGGCATCCTGATCAAATTTGCAGATGACACCAAACTGGGAGGGGTGGCTAACACCCCAGAGGACAGGATCACACTTCAAAACGACCTTGACAGATTAGAGAACTGGGCCAAAACAAACAAGATGAATTTTAACAGGGAGAAATGTAAAGTATTGCACTTGGGCAAAAAAAATGAGAGGCACAAATACAAGATGGGTGACACCTGGCTTGAGAGCAGTACATGTGAAAAGGATCTAGGAGTCTTGGTTGACCACAAACTTGACATGAGCCAACAGTGTGACGCGGCAGCTAAAAAAGCCAATGCAATTCTGGGCTGCATCAATAGGAGTATAGCATCTAGATCAAGGGAAGTAATAGTGCCACTGTGTTCTGCTCTGGTCAGACCTCACCTGGAGTACTGTGTCCAGTTCTGGGCACCACAGTTCAAGAAGGACACTGACAAACTGGAACGTGTCCAGAGGAGGGCAACCAAAATGGTCAAAGGCCTGGAAACGATGCCTTATGAGGAACGGCTAAGGGAGCTGGGCATGTTTAGCCTGGAGAAGAGGAGGTTAAGGGGTGATATGATAGCCATGTTCAAATATATAAAAGGATGTCACATAGAGGAGGGAGAAAGGTTGTTTTCTGCTGCTCCAGAGAAGCGGACACGGAGCAATGGATCCAAACTAC